>NC_143575.1:71158116-71465785 GCF_048544385.1 Mastigoproctus giganteus | reverse complement strand
TACAGTGGAATCAACTGATGATGTTACCAACGGTGAATTTTAAATGGGAAGCCTTCAGGGAATTAATCTTGGAGGCTACCCGGCTTTTCATACCAACTAAGAAATACTGTTCAAGGTTTAGGCCATTCTATCACAAAGTCTCTCCACTCAGTCCCACAGATGTACAGCTTCTGCATGACTTTTCTATAGATACTTCCATGGGCAATGTTCTTCTGAACTGGCATCTGATATTCACTCTTCCAAACCAGTCCAAATACACTGCAACCAGTCAGCATCTATTTACAGTCCATGCCAGTTCAGAAGAACAGTGCCCATGGAAAGAGTGTTCAAACTCACAGTCAACTTTCCCTTCTACTACTGTTTTGTGGAACTCTTTCTTCATGGGTATTTCCAAAAAGTACAATCTACAGAAATTTAAGTGTAATGTCAATAAGTACCTCCTAATTCTCAACCTTCAACCATGCATGTTATTAAGTACTATTGGTTCTAAAACCATTCATGTTTGGGTTTTGAAAAAAAAAAAAAAATCTCAATACAAAAATGAAACCTAGGGATCTACCCAATCTTTTTCCACGTGCAACAAAGAAAATGAAACTAAAGCACCATGCAAGGTCCTCACAAAAAAAAAAAATAAACAAAAAATTTTAAAAACTTCAAAATTTTTAAAATTTATTGCACCAAGGAAATTAAAAAAAAAATATATATATATATATATACAATACTCAATAGAAGTGTTATAGAGTAATTGTACATATTGGTGATAGTCTCTTTCTGTACATAGTTAGGAGCGAACTGGGTTTGCTACTTAGCACATCAATTTCATACTGTAGAGGCACTTCGCCATGAGCTGCTTTTGTATTGCACTACTCTAAATAAAAGACACTGCTCCAGCCTAGAAATATATTGGCTTTTATTTGAAAAGCATGCCACTACACGGACTCAGGTTTCAATCCTTTTTGGAATCTCAACAGTGGGCATGTAGACACATGAAGACCCAAACAACCAGTAATGAGATATATATCCAAAATATGAGATGCAAGATGGTGCAGTAAGTAAAGCAGACAGTTAAGTTAGTTAAGACAGTGAGTGCAAAAGCCTCAAGTTATGTAAGGTATAAAAAGTCATTTTAAGTGTTGCTCACTTCACTCAATTTGCTACTTATAGCTTTCATAACTTGAAGCATTTGCTTTAGGCTTAACTATGTCTACTTTACTTGGTGCACCATCCTGCATCTGATATACGAGGGTGGCTTGAAAAATTTGTGGCCTGAGTATGAGAGGAGTAGTGGCAAAAAATGAATGACTAGTGAGAGTTCAGCATATTGTCAGGCTCCTGGGCATCTCATCTGAACATGGGTACCACATAATAACATAGGTTCTGGTTCTCACAATGAAAAAGGTGTCAGCATAATGAGTCCTAAAATTGTTGAAAGTACATCAAAAACACAAAAAAGTTGTCAAGTCAAGTGAACATTTCAATGTTTTCAAGCATATCAGCAAATTTCTTTGTAAGATTTATAACAATCGATGAGATGTGGGTAATCGTTTTCAGCCAGAGACATATGATGGAAGAAAGTAAGCTTAAATAGCATCAACAAAAAAAAAAAAAAAACCCTTTCCATTTCACCCATCCAATCACTTCTAATATTTGTCTAGTTCTGCCTTGAATTTATTTAAGCTATCAACTTCTACAACAACAGATGGAAGTTTGTTCCAGCAATCAATCAACCACTGTCTTTCCTCGATTTGAATTTATGTTCCCTCAGGCGATTATCTGGGCAACAGGAAGAATACCACTGGCACTGAGCTTTTTCATACCATTCAAGGCCTTATACACCTCAATCAGATCCTCTCGCAGGTGCTTAGTCTCCAGACACTGCAATTTGTAGAGCTTAAGCCTTTCTTCATAAGAGCAACCCTTTGTTCCATTCACTAATCTTGTTTGGGATGTAGAGCTGCTCGTTCCAGCAGCTCTACATCCTTCCTAAAATGAGGCCTCCACACCTGTATACAGTACTCAAGGTGTGGCCTGACCATTGCCTTATACAAGGGAATAATCACCTCTAAGAGTAGCAGATGCTCTGCTACTCTTGCAGACCATCTGCACTGCTCAGAAAACTTCATATCTAACTGCACAATTACCCACAGATCCTTTTCATTCTCTCCCACCCTGAGTGTAGTACCACACATAATTGATACATTACTCTGCAGTTACTGCTACCCATATGCAGTATTTTACATTTGTCAATGTTAAACTTCAGTTGCCACCTCTCAGCCCATCTGCTCGACTTTTCTAGATCCTGTTGGAGAAGCATACTGTCATTAGTGTCATTAACAACCCTGCCAACCTTCGTGTCGTCTGCAAACATAGACATTAAGCCTGATATACCTTCATCAATATCATTAATAAATACAGAAAACAACAATGGTCCCAACACTGAACCCTAGGGGACTCCACTAATAACATTAGTCCACAAAGAGCAGTGTCCATTGATTACTACTCTCTGTCTTCTCCCAATTAACCATCCCTTTATCCATAGCTGCAATTTGCCCATAATGCCATACTGCTCCAATTTGTAAAGTAGTTTTCCATGAGCAACAGTATCAAAAGCTTTCCTAAGATACAAGTATATGAGATCAAAATTATTTTCTACATTCAGTTCCTTTGTGACCACATCATAGTAACCAATCAAATTGGTCAGACAAGACCCTTAACAAACCCATGCTGTGTCCAAACTATAACTGAAGTTTTGTCTAGATGATCATGCAGTGCTTATTTAACCAGTGCCTCCATTAATTTCCCCAGAACAGAAATTAAACTAACAGATCTGTAATTACTTGTGTCACCCTTTGATCCTCCTTTGTGAATTGGGGTCACATTTGCACATCTCTAGTCCATGGCTGTCTCCCCGAGTCCAAGGAAGCTCTCATAATTATGGCTAAGGGAGCAGTCTAAACACTAGAAACAGAGATAAAAAGCCAAGTCAATTCCCTTGCTGACAAGGTTAGAGCATCAGTTTTTTGGATAGTGATGGAGTGTTGCTAGTAAATTACTCTCAGAAAACAGACAGTCACAGGAGCATATTACAGAGACCTTGTCAGGTATTTAGTTATTATTATTATTATTAATTAATTTTATTATTTATGTGAATACATCAAATGCTGATGAAATCTTAGCAAAGGAGTCTGATTCCATCTGAACAACATGCCTGCTCAAGTCTTTCATCGCCATGGCTGCACTGTATGAGTGCAGTATCGAAATCTCGGATCATCCCTCTTAATCACCATATCTAGCCCCATTGGGCTTTCACCTATTTCCTACTTTGAAAAATTTCCTGGCTGGCATCCATTTTCCCAGCAACAATGAAACATTGCTGCAGTGGATGCAGTCCTGTAGGCCTATGAGAAATATTTCTTCACAGTTGGAATCAACACAATGTCACATCAGTGATAACAGCCTTCAAAGGGGACTATGTAGAAAAGTAAAAGTAACATGTTACTAGACACCTTCATACTTGGGCACAAACTTTTCAACTGTTCCTTGTATTGTGTATATTCCTCATCACTGGGTTGTTAAGGTCTTCACATGCTTATGTTCTCACAAAAAAGATTGAAACCCAAGTCTGGACAATGCGTTAGTTGCCTGACAGCACTGGGGGTTCCCCTCATTTCTGGTTTATATTCTTTGTAAGTGACACAGAACTCTGCAGAGGCCAGAGATTTAAAAAGTGTGTGGTGTGGGGAGTGGTTTGTTGTGTAGTGTTATGTTATGTTCTGTTGTTTCTCTGACCATTTAGCCATTGGGCCCTTATTGGGACCAACCGTTGCCCACACTTTGCCACGTGGAGGCAGGTCAGGCACCCAGTAGATTATTTAAGTACTCTGGCAGGACCCGCCATCTATTTTCTGAGGATTTCAGTGGCAAGAGCTATATATATAACAAAAGGGAAAAATGTGTGTGGGGGGGGGGGTGAACACTAGAATTTGGCATGGCTGAAAGAGGTTTACGAGAAAGCAGTTGAATTTTTAGACAATTAGAATTTGGTGGCATTGTTAGGGGCATACTCAGTCGGTTTAGTTAGAGTGGAGGAGGAGGAGGAGGAGGCTGGAGACTGGGAGTAACGGGTAGAAGGATGGGGATGATAGAGTAGGCATCCCCAAAGAGGTCAGTGGGAACGAGCCCCACCAGGCGAAGTATGGGGGAGGCAGGGAGGGGAGGAGACAGTTGTTGTTGTTATTTGGTTTTTAGGAGCATTAGCAACTAAGGCCATATTGCTCTGGGGATATGCGGTTGTCATTCCCTGACCTTTCCACATCCTCCGTATTTGGTGGTCACGGGGTCAAACCCCAGTCTAATCAAGAAGTGTGTGCTACGCACTGCTACTCCTGCCCACCTGGCTACGGAGGTGCTAGGGGGAGACGGAGACCTGTCACCTCCCTCCCCTGTCTGGGGCTGCGGTTTTAAAGGGAACTGAGTTAGAGTACCCAGTTCAGATTGCCAAATGGCATGTTGGCAGCAAAGCTGCAGTATGTCTGTCTTCATCGGTGATAGTTGTCAGGTCCACGTCTTGTCGAATTCGGTTAGGAAGGTCAAACTGCCTATCCCTCTCCAGGGGTGGGATATGTCAGCTGGCAGTTTGTTGTTGTTGTTGTTTTTGGTTTTTAGGAGCATTAGCAACTAAGGCCATATTGCTCCGGGATAAGCGGTAGCCATTCCCTGACCTTTCCGCATCCTCCGTATTTGGTGGTGACGGACTCGAACCCCGGTCTAATCAAGAAGCGTGTGCTACGCACTGCTGCTTCTTCCCACCTGGCTACGGAGGCGCCTCAGCTGGCAGTGGGGGACTCAACCAGGCGAGGGAGTGAGAGAGAGAGAGACATTTACTTCATTCATAATCTGCATTCTCACTCTACTTGTATTCTATTTTTATACTCCCCCCCCCCGTTAGGTTATATATAGATATATATTTTTTTTATTTTTTTTTTCCTCTCCCTCACTCATTCATCTCTTTCTCATGCACTGGTGGGATGCAATGGTGTGTAATGTAATTTAAATACTAATGCTTAATAATTAAGTTAAATAAGAAAGAATATAAAATATTAAAACTAGGATAAGTGTGTACTTAACTGTAACATTTATGGTTTGTGTTCTTTTTCTCACACATTTACACTCTCATTCATTCTTCTGGCTTTCATTTCATTTGTTCAACTCTTTCTTTCTGCACTGCACTGCACTCTCTGGGCACTTCAACTTACTATTATTCTTCAGTTGTTGTTATTTGGTTTTTAGGAGCATTAGCAACTAAGGCCATATTGCTTTGGAGATATGAGGTGACCTTTCCACATCCTCTGTATTTAGTGGTCACAGGCTCGAACCACGGTCTAATCAAGAAGCGTGTGATACGCACTGCTGCTCCTGCTCACCTGGCTACGGAGGTACCTATTCTTCAGTTGTGGTGCAGGCCTAGCCTGCAAGTTTTTTGCAGGCCAGGGGAGAATGCAGTGATAGTGTTTGTGTTGTTAGTAAATGTTTATTAGTATATATAAAGTAGTGTAAGTTATTATTAACTTTGTATTCTTTCAGCCAATTACATTTGCCCTTCCACTCATTCTCATTCATTCACCCTCTTTCCCTTGTGCTGGGTCACTCTTTCTTTCACCAAAACTGACATTTACTCCCTTTTACCATAATTCCTAATTCACTCAGTCACCAGCCTATTCATTCTGTCTTTCATTCTACATTGCATCCCCTTGCTACCAAGCTTAGTGATATTTTTCAGCTAATATGCTTCCCTGGCTGTTTGTACATCTCTCCCCACCACATGGTAACTTATTTGGTGTTCTGCCCCAGGTTCCTACACATGGCAGGGTATTGTGATCACATTTGTGATCACTGTTATTGCATTGATCCATGTTCTTTTATACAGGCACTGTCCTTTGAAGTAGCATTCACTGTTGAAGCAGTGAGACTTAATTCCTATGCAATAGATGACAAACTTTGTCCTGCTTCTTACTTCTCAATAATTTTCATCATTTCTAAATCAATTTTGTTTGGTTTCCTAGCACTGCTACCACTTGCAATTTCCGTTGGTCGTTTTCCCTTCATCATTGTAATAAGTAAATAGGAATGAAGAGAAGATTCTGAAAATTTATTTGTTTTTTATATGATTGATTTCTTTTTTGAAAGATTTCAATAATGTAAAAACCCACAAAATTCCAGTTATGGGGATTATCGAAAATGCAATAAGATTGAGTTTACTACCCATTTATAATTAGATGCACTAATAGAAAAGCCCAATAAACCGGAAAGTGCAAATTGTTTTTATTGTTTCATGGCCATGACCTCCAGAACTGTTCTTTAGAAAAATATCAACAAATCCATTCAAAATTGATTCTTATAACAGAACATAATATGTTCCGCTCATCATTATCATCATTGTTCATCACAATATGTTCCCTTTCATTGTTATCATATTATGATAATGATGAAAGGGTAGTGCTCCATTACAAAAACGACTTTTAGAGAGATAAATAGCTTAGTTATATAGCAAAAATTTCAACTTCCAAGGTCTTGGAATGAATTACCAAAAAAAAAAAAAAAAAACACAATGTGTTATTGGGTTCACCTTGCGATGTTTTCACAATACTTCCATTTATTGCAATAGGACATAAAATATGTTTCCACGATTTTTTTAAGTTTACATCGGCCGGCAAAAACATATAGAGTGAAACTTCCCTTTAACGGACAGCCATGGGGAACGAAAATGTATCCGTTAGAGAGAAGTGTCCGCTAACAAGAAGTCTAAGGGAGAAAAAAAAAAAAAAAAGAAAGAAAAATCGTTAAACGTTTAATGTAAAAATAAATTAACATATATACAGATTTTGAACAATATTTTTGTAAATAATATACAGTTACATACACAAGAGATAAAGAAAAATCGTTAAACGTTTAATGTAAAATTAAATTAAATTATATACAGATTTTGCACAATATTTTTGTAAATAATATACATACAATTGTGCTATGCATATTATGACTTTATCTTAAGAAAAATACATACAGTAATCACTTATTTTCTTCTGCACCTTCTTCCGGCTGATAATTTTGTTTTCAACATTTGTTTGGAGTGAAGAAACCATCGAAAGTCCTTCAGTAAGATACTTCAGCGGCGAAAAACATTTTTAAACGATTGATTTGTATGAGCGCTTCTTCTATTTTTATCGGTGGTTCGTCGTTAATATGTTCTTCGAAATAATGACCTCCTTCCATTTCTTCATCCTCATGAGGAACTTCTTGAAAAATATCGATGATAATGTCATTGATATCTATAGCACCATCTTCTGTAGTGAGGTTTGAGTCTATATCTTTGTAGCCAGGGTCACTTGTAGCTGAAGTATCGTACATTATCAATAGATGAAGTTCTTGTTCTTCTTGGTGCTCCACATTTGCTGTTCACAACTTCAATTTTTGCGTTTGACAAGCCAGACTTTACAAAACAGTTCACGACAGTTTGTTTTTTAATTGCGTTTACTGAAGAGGAAATCCATTGAATCGCATCTAGGATGCTGATTTTCTTTGCAAGGTCACTCGCACATGTTACATCGTTCATGTTTGCAATGAGATGTCTTAAAACACGTTTTCTGTAGTGAAGTTTAAAATTTTTTATTATCCCTTGATCCAAGGGCTGACACTCTGCAGATGTGTTTGGTGCAGAAAAACGATTTGAATGTTGGACAATTCAATGTGCGAGTGAGATGCAGCATTATCCATGAAAAGAATAATTTTTCTATTTTGATGAATCATGTTTTGGTTAAAGTGACTTATCCATTCGCTCATGATATCTCTTGTCATCCACGCTTTTTATTAGACTTCCAATCAACATTCAAGATTCAACTTTATGCCCTTTAAACAACGAGGATTTTGTGGTTTTCCTATAACAAGAGGTTGTTCAAAGTCTCCCAGCATATTTGTACACAATAGTACAGTCAAGTGTTCCTTAGAAATTTTTTTGCCCTGGCACTTTTCGTTTTTTAGACTCATTGTTTTTTCAGGAAGAACTTTAAAAAACAACCCTGTTTCGTCACAGTTGTAAATATCCTTAGCTTCAAAATCACGACATAAATCTTCCAATTTGACAGTCCACTTTGTTAGAACCCCAGTATCAACAGATCCACCTTCACCACTTACGGTTTTCCAAGAAATTTTATGCCGAGTTTTGAACTTGTCTAGCCATCCCACAGAAGCTTTGAACTCATTTACTCCCATAGATTTCGCAACCTCCAAAGCCTTTTCTCCAAATACTAGGCCCATTAATGGGAATTTTTTTAGCACATGCGCGACAAAACCACTCGTACGTAACATTGTCAATTTGAAGTCCAACAGTTTTCGGGAATGATTTTTGAACCTGATAATTTCCGTGTTGCCAAAATTGTTTGAGCAGTTCATTTTTTTTCTTTAGGATGTTGCTTACCTGCGTCTTCTCGATTTTGAATTTTGCAGCGAGATTGCGAACACTATTTTTTTGCCGATCATACGCATTAATGAGTTCGACTTTATCTTTTAAAGTTAAATGTTTACGAGAAGACATTGTGCACTTCACACGACACTGAACAAAACTGAAAAGATGAAAGGCCGACCATATTCCCCCCCCCTGCACACACCGAATTCATCAGAAGTTTTACATGTGCCTTAAAATTCTTGAAAAAGGGTTTAGAACCGCGACGCAAACCTTGATAAAATTCAGAGAATCGGAAATAGAAAATAAACACACGATTGAGGCAATATGTGGAAGAAAAGTTCCTAGAAAAAGGGCCGTAAGCTCGCCCGCTGTCCGTTATGGGGAGATCAAATTAAGTGCTAATCTAAACAAAACAGTGCAGATTGCCTGTCCGCGTCCGTTACAGAGAATGTCCACTAGACAGAAGCTGCAAACACGTTAAAACCAATGGAGGTGAGTTGGGGAATTTGAAAATGTCCGTTGTAGAGAGATGTCCGTTAACGAGAGGTGTCCGTTAGGAGAAGTTTCACTGTATAAAGTTGAATTTACAGAAGTCGAGTATTATGTAAGTTGGGGAATGCCTGTAAGAGAAAAGTCCTTAAAGCTGTTTCATGGTTAATCTCTTCTGTAAACAGCAAGTTCATCTATGAACACAAAAAAAAAACCTTATTTTTCTGCACAACCAAGGTAAAATTTCACATCTGCATTTTTAAATGCTTTACTAACCCACACTGGGTGTTCTCTCTCTCTCTCTCTCTCTCTCAGCTGTCCTAAAATAACATTGAATTCAGTCAATTGTTTGCTTGTGCAAAGGGCTGACTAATTTATTTATTGACCAACTTTATGACTAGTTTGTGTATCTGTAACTAAACTAGCAAGAAGTTTAGTGCTAGTTATGAAGTTTACTGAGTTGGTGGCCGTGCAAGAAGAGAGAAGTTTGCTTTTTTTTTTTTTTTTTTGCATGGATTACATTTCGAATAATTCAAAATAGTATTAATGAGGATATACTGTATTATTCCATTATTCTTATGTATTTACGCCAGCATATTTTAAAGCACAAACATCACTGAATTTTTCAAAAGAACAACAATGCCCCTTCTCATATTGTTGGAACCGTAACTAAAAACATAACCAAAATAAGATTAAAATTTTTCTCTCGTTAGCTAAGTTTATTGACATGACTTTTAATGCACACTGAATAAAAAAATAAATAAATAAAATTCAACCAAAGCACTTATTTCAAATCAGATGAATAAATTATGATGCAGGACAGTGGAGAAAACATTCACAGTCGAATGAAATTATGTTGTAAAAGAATAGGAGTTGTGAATGTGTGTAAAGTACCATCATCAGTCAAATCCATTTACTTGTTAGACAATCTACATATATTCTTGATAAATAAGAAAATCATTTTCATAACATAAACAATGCAAAAATTCATTCCTTACTTTAATGATATTCGCTAATATTTTATGACAAGTAGTTCTCAAATCAGAGCGTTTTATATCTTTTGACCTAGTGAGAACTCTGTATCTATTCAAAAAGTCTTGGTATGTCCATCTGAAAATGAAACAGTGAAAAAGATGAGTACAAGAAAAAGTTAAATCCCTATCAAGTATTAAAGTAAATGAAATAACAGAAGTTTCAAATGCTATTGAGGAAAATTATATCAGTATACTCTAGTTTTAAATCGTTATAATTTAATCTATTACAAATCAACTATTTTTTTTTAATTTACTAAATCTTAAATCTAGCAAGCTTACATTCTGTGATATTATAATTTTATATTTTTTTGAAAATCCACATAAAGCTGAGCTTTCTCTCTCTCTCTCTCTCTCTCTCTCTCTCTCTCTCTCTCTCTCTCTCTCTCTCTCTCTCTCTCTCTCTCTCTCTCCCCCTTAAAATTGTATGTAAAAAAAATTTTTAAACATATGTAAGTATAGAAGGCTAAAGTGTCCACTATGAAGATGCCAATCTAAAAGCAATAAGAAAATAGAAAGGCTAAAGGCTAAAATAAATATAAAATATCTAGAGTACAAATATAAAACATAAAAATGTAAAAAATAAATATAAAACATCTAAAGTATCTATAGTGAAATACAATATGGTCATTCCTTTCACAGTCCATACAGGAATTTACAATTCTTTGGGAGGTGGGGGAGGAAGAAAGAAAGAAAAATGTCAGTTCTCAATGTGAACCAATAACTGAAGTGTTTGGATTAATAACGGACCAACTATTGATCCAAAAACATCACAAAAATACAAGGTATCCACTCTCCATAATTCAGGATCAATACTCAAAAATCCTTAATGCTACATTAATATGAAAACTGTATATCACCTTAGCATGATTAAGTCTAGGAATCAACACAGGATTGGATCTCAAGTTTTGACCGGGAATTCTTGAGGCTATATGCAATGAGGCTATATTGGCAAAGTGTTACCTTGACAATAAACTAGATCCTTGGCAGAAACTATATTCAGACTTTAAGATCAAGAACTTTAATTTCTTTGACTAACTCCAATCTAAATGAAGAGACCCTGAGGTTTATATTAAAAAAAAAAAAAAAAAAAAAAAACACATTTCAAAATACAGAATTCCATTCCTCCTATGACACGATATGAATCATTCCTGCATATGCCCAAATTTGCAAGGAATATATACCAACCGATCAGATAAAGGACAAAAACTATCTGCTGAATATTAACAATTCAGTCACTTCGCACAAGTACATTTTTAATTCCAATCAGTCATCATTAAAGAACATCTAACAGCTAAACAATGATTCAGAAATCCTAATTTCCTGTCCATAAATATGTAGCTCTGAAGTTCAAATCACATAGGTTGCAAATACGTATTACACTATCTAAAACTAGATAGTGTAATATGTATCACTGCAATTAGGAATCTGTTAGCTTAGCTAGTATTGTCAATTAATCAATTAAATTTATTAATCTTATTAATTTTCATTGTTAATCAATTAAATTGTACTTAAACAGAAATCATGGCCCAGACTAGAGCAGCAAAGCAACAGGAGTGCTGTGGCTTGAGGGAGAACTGCAGGAGGGATTCTCCAATGCATCACAGTCTAAAAAAATGTGCAACTTGAAATGTTTGTGGAGCTTTCTGTTTGTTTGTTATTTGGTTTTTAGGAGCATTAGCAACTAAGGCCATATTGCTCCGGGATATGCGGTGGTCATTCCCTGACCTTTCCATATCCTCCGTATTTGGTGGTGACGGGCTCAAACCTCAGGCTAATCAAGAAGCGTGTGCTATGCACTGCTGGTGGAGCTTTCTAGAACAGGACATGATCAAGCCAAGGAGGGTGTGTGTGTGTGTGTGTGTGTGTGTGTGTGTGTGTGTGTGTGTGTGTGTGTCAGGTGAAAATATTAGGTACCAACTCAGCATTTTGATGGGTGTCTATGAGAGTTTGAAGAGGAAACAGGAAATATATTGTGCAAAAGGATAGGTGGATAAGGACTGGGTATGTTTTCCAGATAAAGGTAGTTGACACTATAGGGCAGATATCATCTTTTAAAGGCATAAATGATGATATTGTTGTACACATTGGCATTAATGACATTAAAAGGAGATCTGCAGGTTTACTTAACAAGTACAGATCATCAATGTTGAAAAAAAGTTGCTAGTTAGGGTTAAATTTGAAAGTGTGTGCAATTCTTCCCAAATGTAAGAGGAGGAAGCGTATGATGAGAACCTTGTCAATCAATTCGGCCCTGAAGAGATTGTGCAAGGATCATGGGGTAGAATTTTTCTCAGCGTGGTCTGTGCTTGTTAACAGGAGAGACGGCAGGGATAGGATACACTTAAATAGAAAGAGTGCAAGAATGTTTGCTGATGCTATTGAGGTAGTATTAGGTGGGTTGGAAAAGTGCTATCTTGTGGGGGGGGGGGATTCACAGACTAATAGATTAACAGTAGCCGCAGGCAGAGGTGGAAGTGATTCTTGCACTGCTTCTATTGGAATGAGCAACAGTCTGGAAAGCAAGTTGCTGGGGATTTCAAGAACTGCTGGGAGTCACTATAGAACAAGTAAATACATGGACTGTTTGGGTAAGTAAGAGTAAGAACAGGTTTAGCATTGACAAATGCATGTATACTTGCATGTACACCACTGCTAGAAGTATTGTAAATAAATCTGATGAATTTGAAGTGTTGGTCAAGACATCAAAGATGGATATTGTTGGAATATCAGAGACATGGTGTCACAAAGATGTAAGGAACACAGAATTGCAATTTGAGGAGTTAAATGTGTACAGAAGGCATAGACAGGACAGGAAGTGAAGATGGGGTTATGCTATAAATTAAGAAACATAAAATCAAAATCAGTGCATCTAGTTGACATGGGTGGACAGTGCAGTGTTGAATCAGTTTGGTATGACGTAAGCACTGGGAAAGCAAAAATGAGAGGAGTGCGTTATAGGCCAAATGGCTTTGATGAGTACAATGAACAACTGTACAAAGAAATAGAGTGGGCCAGTAAACCAGGACATGTTATAATGGGGAATTTTAATTTTACAGATATTGACTGGAACTTGTGGATTGGTCACTCACACATTAGCAAGTTGTTGTTGTTGTTATTTGATTTTTAGGAGCATTAGCAACTAAGGCCATATTGCTCCGGGGATATATGGTGGTCAATCCCTGACCTTTCCACATCCTCCGTATTTGGTGGTGACGGGCTCGAACCCCGGTCTAATCAAGAAGCGTGTGCTACGCACTGCCGCTCCTGCCCACCTGGCTACGGAGGCGCCACACACATTAGCAAGACTTTTGTGGATTTATTGAATGATTATTTTCTACAGCAGCATGTTTAAGAGGCAACCAGAAAAAATAAAACTCTTGATCTGATTATCAGCAGTGATTATTTATGCATCAAGAATCTACAGATAAAGGAACCACTTGGTGGAAGTGACCACAGTGTACTGATGTGGGATTTACTTAAAGATGTAACTACCATCAGGGGTAAACAGAAGGGTTTTTGCTAAAGGTGACTACATTGGTCTAACATAGTTTTTAAATTCTATACGGTGGGACAAACTAATGATGTTACCAAGAGCAAATTCTAAATGGGAACCATTCAAAGAATTCGTCTTGGAAGCTACTAGGTTTTTCATATCAAATAAAAATACTGTTCAAGGTTTAGGACTAAATGGATGTCAGATGAACTATTGAGACACTGTGGCAGAGAAGAAAAATGCATGGGATATGTATAAATTATTAGGTGACACAGAAGCCTATAGTAGATATAAGCCTGTAATCAAGTTAAAAGGAGGTTAGGAAAGTGAAGGCTGATTACGAGAAATCTTTGGCAAAGGATGCAAAGAAAAACAGCAAAGATTTCTTTATTTATGAAAATTCTAGAACAGTGGTTTTCAACGAGGGTGCCGCAACAACATTCCAGGGGGTGCCACATAATTTGGGTTTAAGTTACTTAAACTTATTATTATTTTTTAATTTATATGTTTATTTCATTATAAAAAGGTGTACAGTATCTTTTTAATTTTGTGTCATATAAAATTGATGTTTACTTAGTACCTCTATATAAAGAATAAAATTATATATTGTATATATATATAATTTGTATTACTAAATATAATTTTTATAATTATATTATTGTAATAATATAATTATATTTTTAAATATAATTATTATATAATTACATTTATATTTTTAATATTATATATATATATATTGAGAAAATTGAGTAGGGGTGGCGCAAAATAAAATAAATTACTTAGGGGTGCCGTTATTAAAAAAAGATTGAAAACCACTGTTCTAGAAGGATGAGGATAAATCATTTTGGTCCAGTTGATATTGGTGGTTCGACTTGTTGATGATCCTGCTCAGATAGCTGACAAACTAAATGAGTATTTTGCAACTACATTCACACATCATCTCCTCAACTGAAGCTTGTTAAAGTCTAATAGGGAGCTTAATGATTTTCTAATAACTGAGAGCAAAGTTGAGGAGAAATTGTTGAAGTTAAACATAAGAAAGGCACCTGTGGTAGATGGGATCTATCCAGTTATATTAAAGGAGGCAGCAAATAAATTAGTAAGAAGCAAACCCTTAGCCATAATTATGAAAGCATCATTGGACTCAGAGGAGGTCCCCACATACTGGAGATGTGAAAATGTATCTCCAATTCAGAGGGTGAAATGAGTAATTACAGACTTGTTAGTTTAACTTCTGTTCCAGGGAAAATAATGGAGTCACCAGTTAAAGAAGCATTACAGGATCATGTAGACAAGACTGCTGTAATAATTCAGAAACAGAATGGGTTCGTTAAGGGGAAGTCTTGTCTGACCAATTTGACTGGATACTATGATGTGGTAACAAAGGAATTGGATACAAAAAATAATTTTGATATCATATACTTGGATTTCAGCAAAGCTTTTAATCCTTTTGCACATAAAAGACTGCGGTAAAACTTGGAGAAGTATGGTATTAAGGGCAAGTTTCTAGTATATATAAAGGGATGGTTGAGAGAAGACAGTGGTAATCAATGGACACTGTTTTTCGTGGACTAAGGCTATTAATGGAGTCCCCAGAGTTCAGTGTTGGGTCTATTGTTTTCTATATTTATCAATGATATAGATGTTGGTATATCAGGCTTAATGTCCGAGTTTGCAGATGATACGAAGGTTGGAAGGGTTGTTAATGACAGTATGCTACTGCAACAGGATCTGGAAAAGTTAGACAGATGGGCTGAGAGGTGGCAACTGAAGTTTAACATTGACAAATGCAAAATACTGCATATGGGTAGCAGTAACCCCCAAGTGACATACCAAATCTGCAGTACAACACTCAGGGTAGTGGAGAATGAAAAAGACCTGGGGGTAATTATGCAGTCAGATATGAAGTTTTCTGAGCAGCACAGACAGGTTGCCAGAGCAGATCATAGAGTCTTGTAATTATATATAGGAATTTTGCTAGCAGGGATAGGGAGGAATTATTCCCTTGTAAAAGGTAATGGTCAGGTCACACCTTGAGTACTGAATATTTTAGGAAGGATGTAGAGTTGCTAGAACGAATAGAGAGAAGGGCAACGAGATTGGTGAGTGAAACAAAGGGGTGCTCTTATGAAGAAAGGCTTAAATTCTGCAAACTGAAGTGTCTGGAGACTAGCCACTGAGATGATCTGATTGAGGTGTACAAGGCTTTGAAGGGTTTGATTAAGCTCAATTCTGATGGGATTCTTCCTCTTGCTGAGATTACACACTTAAAGTGGTATAAATTCAAATAAATTGGGGAACGACATTTGTTGCAGAATAGATGTGCAGAAATTAGCCTTTAGTCAGCAGGTGGTTGATTGCTGGAACAAACTTCCATCTGTTGTGGAATGTGATAGCTTAAATAGATTCAAGGAAGAACTGGACAAACTCTTGGAGTGAATGGGTAGGTGAAATAAGGTTTCCCCCCCCCCATTGATACTGTATAAGCTTGTTTTCTTGCATCATATGCCTCTACAAATGCTAAGGCTGATATATACACCAAAAAGTGTATCAAACATGCTTATTATCATTTCATTAACAGAGATATTTAGTTCTAATGAAAACTTTGCCAAACAAAATAATGTATTTAGTTTTTTCAAGATTAACATTACAACAAAAAAATGACATGCGATTAATAAAATCATGCAAATCATATCATTAACAAGCAAATGAAGGACCATACAGTATGCACCAAAGGTACATATTGTGTCACCTCACTCTTAGAAAGTAATGATTAAAATGAGAATTCACAAAGGCGGTGAAACAGAATGGAATGGGAGAAAAAGCTAGATCCCTTCATAAGAGGTTGTTGTTGTTATTTGGTTTTTAGGAGCATTAGCAACTAAGGCCATATTGCTCCGGGATATGCGGTGGTCATTCCCTGAATGACCTTTCCGCATCCTCCGTATTTGGTGGTGACGGGCTCGAACCCCGGTCTAATCAAGAAGCGTGTGCTACGCACTGCTGCTCCTTCCCACCTGGCTACGGAGGCGCCTTCATAAGAGGTGTGATAGTAAGTTATCACATGGTGAACATGTCCATTCACCAGAGACTGGACATCCAAAATCTGTTGTTGGAAACATACCAATGGATGGAATTTGAGTGTGGTAATGTGATTATTCATACAAAGCAGAAAATGTAAGTGCTATACATTACAACAGGAGAATGAAAAATCACATAACCCACTGTTAGTACTGAAAAAACAAAGCAATAATTGGGGGGGGGGAGAGGAGTTTAAATCATATAAACAATGTAAATTCTGTATTTTCAAATGATAAAAAAAAAATCATATTTTTAGTTCAAAAATGTTGCTTAAAAGTCCCCTGCATCTTACAGTCCGGAGGTATAGTAGATTCAATACTAGAAATGTTAATTGTAAATGAAATACTGTATTTCATTTACAATGAAATGAAATTAGCACTTTCTAATACAGTATGGACAATACTGTATTAGAAAGTGCTAATTTCATTTCATTCCTTTTTGGCCTTTCAGTTTTCTTCTACTACTATGGACATGTAAGGAAATGCAGTTCCTGATACATGGTCAAGGTGTAGTCCCCTGAGGAAATACCTGATCATGTACCAATATTTATTTCAGCTGACATCAAATCAAGCATTTTTTGCATTACCTATATTAGACCTTTCACTAAAATTGTTTCTACCTCCCCCATATCTGATTGACAGCTATACCATTTTCATTTTATTTTTATTTGCATTTTATTAATATTTTGTTGTACTTTGGCTTGGCAATTCAGCCCATAATTTACTTAAAGGTAAACTGCAGCCATTAATAAACCCACTGCAGGATGAAAGCCTCCTCAATAATTCATGCTGAAGGAAATGGACCATAATCTGCCACGATGGTCCAGTGCAGGTTGGCAGATTGATCGTATTTAGCAGTCAGGGGCTTGAACCCCGGTCTACTCAAAGAGCGTGTGCTACTGCACTCCCGCTCCTGACCACTTGGCTATGGAGGCTGGAAAAATTTACTTAATTCATCATAACTTCTAGAATATTAACATCCTTTCACCTTACACTAATCTACTACTCTTCATTTTCTACTTTCCTCACCCTTATAGTTACTAGCACCTTGTGTAACTTTCACATCCATTTATACATACTTAATTTAATTTAATATTAATACAAATTACATATACTCTTGCATCCTTTAATGCTATTTTGCACTTTTAGGTGCATCTGTCATACCTAATTTATTAATCTTGCTTTCACTGAAACCATTTCATCTACCGTATACCTCTTTTCTATGCGACTCTAAACTTTTCTTTTAAAGAGTTACATTGAAAACCAATTTATATTCCTTTAAGTTTTAGCTACTTTGCGCAAAGTTATTCTTTAAAATACACCTACTTAATACTTCTTAATGGATTTGATTTTTACACATCTTGCTATATAAAATTTACTTTCTACACCTAACATGAATAGCAAACCATATATAAAAACAGCGAGTCAACACTGCATCACCTCTAGTGCTCCTAGAAAATGTGTTGCATTCCTTCCTTCTCCTGGGGATGGTATGTTATATTTTTCACAGGAGAACCATACTTTTGGTCTTGACCTTCAAAATTCAGTTAATTCTAAGCCTGATATTAATAAACATATTCTAAATCAGACTTTGTCTTTTTCCAAATGCCATGGCAAATGCTGTTTAACTTGTCCTGCAATGGGTAACCCTGAAATCAACCATAACAGATTTCATACCCTTTTGTAAAAATACAAACATCATCAATCTACTTACCTGTAAAATTTGCAATACCAATTATGTAGGACAAACATCTAAATCCCTAAACATAAGAATTAATGGACATAGATCAAGTTTGACGTAACCCAGTGGTCAGGAGCGAGAGTGCATAACACGCGTTCCTTGAGTGGACTGGGGTTCAAGCCCGTGACTACTAAATACGATAAATATTTGTATTGACGATTTATTCTAAACTCTACTGACTTGGTTGTCGTGCCGGAGTATAAACAGAATTTTTTTTTTTTTTTTTTTTAAACCTAACCATTGGAAAAAATAATGACACTGATTTAGAACTATTACACTTCCACCACCACAACGTCACTAATTCTGCCATAAATATTTTAGCAATCATTGAGGATAACCACACACGTGAGTACTACAAAAACATTTATGTGTGTATCCACAAACCCCTTTATCCATATGGTCTTAACAACAAATTCTTCAATAAAATTTTATTTAGCAATAGTTCTCTTAAAACCAAACACTGCATTTACAAATTATTTAATCCTAGTCATATAATGCTAGCCAAAAAATGTAGACACTCACGTGGTAACAAAAAGCATAATCCATACAAAAATATAAAGTTTGATTTTAATAATTTACTCAGTTCTTGGGACCTTACTACTCTTAATTTACTCATAATAAACCATTTCCTTCTTACCATCAAAAAAAACTATCCTTAAAGCCTTAGCTTAATTCATTCTGTCAAAAATTCAGGTTCAACAATATCCAACTAAAACACATTACACAAGACATTGGTCTTTATAGAATTGGCAATATTACTACCTACTGCATTGAATTTTGCAATATTAAATTTACACAAAAATGATTCAACAATATACCATGGCCCTCATTTCTCAATAACCTATTGCCTTCAAACAGCCTATACAAATTTGATATACATCATACTTACAACTACAATCCTCCATTAGGCTTAAAAATTTGTAAGTTGGTAGCTATGTTGGTAGCTATAAACAACTAGCTACCAACATAGGAAATATTTTACCCACTGATCTCCCATGCCACCGCAATAACCCTATTTATGCACTTTATATTGATCAACATCATGGGCATATTATTACAGTCAATCTTAACATCATTAAGAACCATGACCTAAAAACTGCTATGAGGAAAGGTTTTAAATGCAGACCTGTAAATAAAGTTAAACTTAATAGCATCAACCAAGTATATTTAAATCTAACAAATTGCTTCAAAATACAACATTCAACATAAAGCATACCAAAATTGGATCACTATCGTCTATCATGACAATGTAAAAGCCATATCTAATGCCTACAAACTGTACAATAACTTTTACACACCCTACTACAACCTTAAAAACATATAATAGAATTACAAGACAATTTTATCATCACCCCAGTAGATAACACTTCCAATAACTTTGCCATATTTTGTAAGCAATTTTACTGTATTCAGCTCAAAAATGAAATAGTTCCACTTTCACTGCCTACCATCTTAATCCTGCAGCCACAGTTAAAAAGCTAATTGCTTTACATAAAAAACTACATACAGTCAGTCGTCGTATAACATGTGTTTGCACTACACGAATTTGATCATACACGATTTATAAATAGGGGAACGATATCTTATATAACACGAATCGAATTCGTTTATGCACGATTTGCCTTTGTGTTTACAAGAAATGGCAGTCGAACGCGGAATCACCCCAACCGAACGCAACACGATAGGAATGAAGAGAAGATTCTGAAAATGTTTTATGTTTTTTATATTAGTGAAGGGGAAACACATTTTACCATAATAACCAACACAATTCTAGCAATCGGTATAATCGCAAATGCAATTAGATCGAGTTTACTACCAGTTTATAACAGATTCCACTAGCAGAAACGCAACTGGAAATTGTTTTTATTGTTTTATGGTAGTAACCCCTACAAATGTGCTTTAGTAAAATGTGAGGTGTTAATAGTGTATCTCTGCCTTTAAGGCGTTGTTTATTCAGTTGCTACACGTGTGCAGCGTTGTTTATGTGTATCAAGCGTGCCCCTCGTTTTGTAATTGTGCTTTATTCCCTAAAAATGAGTAAAATACTTAAAAGGTGTGAAAAGGAAGCATCCTGGCGAAGACACTGCAGATTCAGAGAGAAAAAGAAAAGCAATATCGATAAACAGAGGAGGAGGACTGGGTCAAAAATTCTTACGCGGGAAAATTTATAGTGGCCTCATACTATGGTTTATGGCCAAAATCACACTGGGGTTTCCCCGGTAAGGCTTATGGCCAGTCCGCCTCTGTCGATAGAGAAAAAAATATGAAATTGTGAAACACTTTGAGCGAAATGAAAGACCATGTGATATTGCACGTGCTACAGAACTAAATGAGGCAACGCCGAGAATTAGAAAGAATGCAGAGAAAATAAAAACAACTTTCATAGCAGGAACAACTCATAGTGTAATTAAAATCCATTAGATTAAGACACAAAGAATTGGAAGAGATGGAACGCCTATCATCTGTTTAGATAGAAAATCAAACAAAAAACAAGTTTGCTTACGATAGAAGTAAAAGCATTAGCAATATTTTATTATGTAATAGTCGTAATAAAATGCGTAAGTATTTTATTACCATTATTTATTGTGTTTTGTAATGTTTTGGTTACAAACGTGTTTTCAATCTTGGGTGGTCGGCACCTAACCCCATTTTTCCCATAGGGCCTGTTGTTTATATCGCACGATTTTGCATTGCACGAGGGTTTCTAGGAACGCAACTATCGTGCTATACGAGGACTGACTGTACAGTTGTTCATTGTACTCATCAGAATCATTAGGTTTATAACACAACTCCTACTCTCAACTTGGTTCTCCCAATGCTTATGTCACACCAAACTGGACACACTTCCTTATGTTTCTTAACTAACAGCATCTTCCCTCTTTCCCTTCCATCCTGTCTCTCCATTCTGTACACATTGTACTCCCTAAATTCAAATTTTGCATTTCTTACCTCTGTGTGACATCATGTCTCTGATATCCCAACAACATCAGCCTTTGATGTCTTCACCAGCACCTCAAATTCATCAAATTTATTTACTATACTCTACACATTAGTGTACATGCAAGTAAACATGCACCTGTTCTTACTCTTAGTTACACTAACACAACCCATGCATTTACTTGTTCCATGATGACTCCCAGCAGCCCTTGAAATCCCCAGTATCTTCCTTTCCAGGTTGCTACTCATTCCTAAAGAAACAGCGCAATAATCATTGAAGTCATTGTTCTGGTCTCTGAAAAAGCCACTTACAGCTTCGTTGAGATCATTGGAAGGTTTTATTTTATTTTTTTTTAAAGCTTGCTTTCTTGTATCATTTGCCACTACTAATATGAATACTAATCACTCAAAAATCAGTGACCCCCCTCAGATTTCTGAAGAGGAAATAATCACTGAGGACCAGGTCTAGACCGCAGGGTGAATGTTTAACTCCTCAAATCTGCAATCTCTCAGAGCAGCAATTGCTTTATGAGACTGTGTACAGGAGCAATGACAGGAAGAAGCAAGGCACTTTATGTCAATTTCTTTCTTCTTTGTTGCTCTGTCTCAATTTAAATTTTTGAGAATAGTAGCATCTTGCATCTCCCGCGATTGTTATCTTTCATGGCATGTAGTCTATCTAGAGAATTCCATATCCTAGAAAAATGGAGGCCGTGATGAATCCTGAATTTTTGGGCCATGGTGTTTCGATAGCATAGACTCCCTATTTTGTTTCTAGATCCCAGTGACAAATCCATGTTTCATCATCAGTCACAATTCTTGAAAGAAAGCCATGTGAATCTGCATCATGCATGTGTAAATGTTCCTCATAAATTTGAACTTTGTACTGTTTGAAGTGTGAGAATTCTTAGCACCTAGCAAGAACTGATCTTTGACCTTGCTATGTGTTCATGGAGGAAGGCAAGAACAACCCCTCAAAAACATTACATTTTCTGGTAATCATGGACACTTTAATATGTCTATTTTGCATAACCAGGTCTTCAATTTTTGGCACATTTTTGGAATTATCACTTCCATTGTTCATCACTAGGAGGGCATCTATTATAGATTATTGACCCTATTTAAACCAAAAATTTCCTACTATTTAGAAGGGTCACAGTATCACCAAATGCATTCATGAACAGCCTTTTTGTCTATTTCCTTTTTCATCAGAAATTTGATGATAGCCTGATACTCTAATTTTGTGACACCCATGTTTTCTTTTGGATTGGCTACTTCACTGTACTGAGCTGGACCTGCACAAATACGATAGAGTATGATAAAACTAGTTTTTATATATCATGTAAGGGTAAACTTACTGAATGCCTCTTATATTTTTATAATTTAAAATACCTAGTTGCTTCTTTATTTTGCATATATTTTACTATTTATAATTTTAGTCATTGTTCTTTTAATTATAAAAGTAAAAAATCATTTCTGAAAAAGTAAAAGGAAAATACAGTAGAAACATTGGGCTCATTATAAAGGTTGATGGGCCTCTTGAGGTGTGCAGACCATATCTTCTGAACTGCTGTTCTACATGCAAATGGATGAGTGGGCAAACACAGAGTTCCTCATTACAAGAAATTTCAATCTGCCCCTTTACTGAGTTACAAATTTTAATTTTCCCCTTTACTGAGTTACAAATTTCAATTCACCCCTTTACTGAGTTACAAATTTCAATTCACCCCTTTACTGAGTGGTGCAATTTGGAAGAAAATTCACCATGGAGGTACAAAATATTTACATCAACTAGATGATTGTTATCTGGAATTATCTGTATCAGCACGTTAGGAAAGTGCTAGAGACAAGGATATTAGCATTGGCATTATTAATCACTATCAACTGCGAAGACAGTATGAGGAGGAGAAACATTGAAATAATGGATTAACTTTAAAGCTGCCAGCAGAAAAGCCAGAAATACATATTAGGTGGTTATAAAATAAGCGTGTCTTGAAGTAAATGACAACTTTTACATATGTGCACCCCTCGTTTTATCCCTGGTAGTGGAAATATGAACTAATTTTTTTTCTTCTACAAATCGCTTCCACATATCCTAAATGACATACCCCCTGCAATTTTCACAGTGCTAACTCTAACTGTTTTGACACTAGGGTCTCCTAAATATGGAAACTTATTTTATAACCACCCGGTATATAATGGAGAGGAAATGTAACTAAAAACTTTAAAAATTTAGTAACTTAAGAAAGGAAGGAAAACACAAAACCCAGTGAAATGGTATATTTCTTTGCAGGTTTAAGGTTTCCGAATTACAGTAAACACAAAAAAATTTCCAAGTGAAAATTCTGAAAGGACAATGAGACAATGTGTCCCCTTGGAAACTCTAAACCCTGAAAAATATATTGTTTCATTGGTTTTTGTATTTTCCTTTTTTTTCCCTTCCTTCCTTCTTTAAAGTTTTAGTTATGTTTTCTGCCTGGTCAGTAGCAAAATTATTCATCTGATTTCTACATGTTTGCTTATTTGAAGTTACTTCACTGCTTTTATTCCAACTGTTATTTTTAATATTTCCTAAATTTATTTCTTGGTTCCTTTTCTCAAAATTTATTTTATTTTTATTAGAGTAAATAAATATAGTAAATTTTATAGTAAATTATAGTAAATTTTAATTATAGTTCATTATTTATACTATAATTATGGGGTAACCATTCTAAGCTTGAAATGTTAAATATTTTATTCTCACCAGAGGCATTGTCTTTGAATATTTATATTCTGTTCATGCATTTTCTATTTTGTTTTTAATGGCTTTAAGTGCTTTTCTGGTTAAGACTATGCTTTATACTGGATGCACAGTGTCGGGGTCTACATCTGCTCAATTCAGACTCTACTGGGTTGTTTGTGCTTTGTCCACTGGAGTGCCTTATAGCTTCCCCTTAAAAAAAATGGGGAAATGGCAGCTAAATTCCTTTTCCATTCTTTCCATTTATTTTTTACTATTTCATTTAATGGCTTTTTTTTTTATTTATTTATTTAATTTACTCTCTCTAAATTTTAATATCAGTTTGTGAAAGCTTTTGCCATTCAAGGAGGCGCACACAGTCTCATCAGCTTTTCAGAATTTTCATCTCAACAATTTTCTTCTATCTATTGTAATTTTTTCATTTTTGGAAATCCTAAACTTGCAAAGAAATCCACTGTTTCATTGGTTTTGGTTTTTTTTCTTTCTTTTTTAAATTTCTAAAAGTTTAGTTTCATTTCCTGTCTGTCCAGTAGCAACAAGAATATTCATCTTAGTATGAATATTTGTTTGGTTTTT
Source organism: Mastigoproctus giganteus (assembly GCF_048544385.1). Taxonomy (NCBI): domain Eukaryota; kingdom Metazoa; phylum Arthropoda; class Arachnida; order Uropygi; family Thelyphonidae; genus Mastigoproctus; species Mastigoproctus giganteus. Next base: position 71,441,237 of record NC_143575.1, on the reverse strand, counting down.
TTTTTTTTTTTTTTGCTGACATAAAAAAATCGCTTCCTTGCATCATTTGGACTTACTAATAACTACTGTTGTAAAATTGTTAGGCTCAAAAAGGCCAAGTATGAGAAATTGCTGGCTAAGAAAGCAAAGAAATTGAACAAAGTATTTCATATGTGTGGAAATACAAGGAGGAAAACATCAAATTAGATTGGACCCATGTGTAATGAAGGCAGGAAACAGAGCTGATGTGGTAAATGAAGTGAATATGTACTTCACACTGAAGTTTCATCTTTACAGATGAAAGAACTGGATGAAAGAACTGTATGTGTAATAATGAACCTCAGTAATATAAAATTAGCTATATGGAAATTAGACAGGATTGTTCATTATAAAAGCTTAACCTGAAGGCAAGTAAATACCCGGGGTAGATGGCACATATTCAGTTTTTTTCTTGGAAGGAGGAAGGTTTTTTTTTTTTTTTTTTTTTTTTGGTAGTTGTTGGCGCATAGGCTTCTGTGGCCATAATGCACCTCCCAAGGTTTTTGCAGTACTTTGATCCAAGCCCGAGGCGGAAATCGAACCCGCGACCTTTGGGTTACCAGGCAGGCACTTAACCCACCTGGCTAGCCTGGTCGGCGAAGGAGGAAGGGAATGCATCCTACCATTAAAGTTCATTATGATGCTTCACTGATTCAGGGGGAAATTCCTTTGGAATTCCCCTAAGTTATGCTGTAAAGCTGCACAAACATGGAACCAACAACCCCAAAACAATTTTTAGGGTTTGAACCAAAAACTGCATGGAGGGGGGGGGGGGATTAAATTCAGCAAAGTTCTCTGCAGTACATAAAGGTAGCAAGGAGGGTCCCTGATATCCTGTCCATAATATACTGAACAACTGCCTGTAGATAAAGGTAGGTTATATTTCCACTATATAAGGAAGTTATATCTGGAATGAAATAACTGGATATGGGGATTGTAGCTAAAAAAGATCATCATGCTTCTCAAAACAGTCCAATATGGGCAATGACGAAGGTGATATTGGCTGAAGGGCACCCATATGATGAGACCATATGATCCCATATGATCATATGATGAGTTACCTCCCTGAGGTAACTAGATACCTCAGGGAGGATCTGATTGAAGTTTATAAGGATCTCAAAAAGAGTTATTAAAAAGAATGAAGGAGAAATTTTCAGATTATGAAATGACACTGGACCTGGAGAACAAATTAAAACTATGAGAAAAGAGTTATAGATTGGATTGTAGGAAGTTTTCCTTTAGCTAGAAAATTGCTAATTCTTCTGGTATTCAAATAAGTTGCCTCTACTGGTAAATGCAGATGACAAGTCAGCTAGGGAAATTCAAAGACCAACTGGACCAGTAACCATGAGAAGAAGGAAAAAACACGTAGGTAGTTTTTATCTGACTAGGACAACAGGATCCTTCCTTTATTGCTAATATTAATACTTTTAATATTTTATAAGGGATGTTTGAAAAGTTTTTGGCCTGAGTACGAAAGGGTAATGACCCAGTGTTTAAAATTTCTGTACTTAATGCAAAGCATGTCAAATAATGACACACCAAGTTTCACGCAGTTTCAATTTTTAATTACAAATCCTGAAGTCAGCAAAGTTGTATAAATGAAGAAAAATCAGCTACTGTGCAGTCATCCAATATTTGGGAAGGGGGGGTCTAATGCAAAGGAAATCCATTAGGATAAGATTACAACATTGGTAAGGATGCCCGTTCCTATTCTACAGTTAAAAAGTGGGCAGTGGAATTTAAACGAGGGAGGTAGAGCCTCAAAAAAAAAAAAAAAATCAGAGATGACCAAACTGTTGAAGATCTACAACATCCATCACTCCAGAAGTTGACAGTGTGCATGATCTGGTGATGAATGGTTGATCTGGTGATGAATGGTCATGTCACAGCAGATTAAAAATGCATAAGAGTTGTCAGGTGAACATTTGCATTGTTTTCAAGCAGACTCGGCAAATTACCTCGCAAGGTTTGTGACTATGGATGAGACATGGGTCCATCACTTTCAGCCAGAGACAAAGCAGCCCAGACAGTGGGAACACAGCTCTTCTCTCTCTCAAAATAAAGCCAAGTTGATTCCTTCTGCTAACAAGGTGATGGCATCATTTTTTTGGGATGTTGATGAAATGTTACTAGTGGATTACTTTCAGAAAGGCCAGTCAGTCATAGGGGCATATTACTCATACCTTGTGAAGTGTTTGCATGAAATCATCAAAGAAAAATGCAAAGAAAATCTGAGCAAAGAAGTCTTGCTCCACCAGAACAACACACCTGCTCACAAGTCTGCCACTGTCATGGCTGCACTGGACTAGCACTATCAGACTTCCACCTATTTCCTAATTTGAAAAAATATCTTATTGCCATCCATTTTTCCACTGACAGTGACATCACTGCTGCAGTGGATACATTACTTGGAGCCCAAGAGAAAACCCTCTTCACAGCTGGAATCAGTGCATTACTGCATCGGTGGAAAAAGTGTACTGACTCCAAAAGGAGGGGGGGGGGGTCTATGTTAAAAAGAAACACATTACCAGATTTCTGAAATAAACCCTTCACACTCAGTCCACGAACTTTTCAAACACCCCTCGTAATTTTTATTTAGTCAATACTGAATATACTCTATAAAACTCATGTCTTATCTTGACATAACAAAAAAATGGAGGAAATTAAAAACTAATAACCGTTAAAAACCAAATGAAATGTAAAAAAAAAAAAAAAAAATCAGGTACTCCAACAAAGCTTTCACATTCCTGTCCTCATGCTGACTATGGCTAAATGAATGAATGTTAGAAAAGCTCCTACTATACACATCATTACCTAACTCCATGACCAAAACAGGCTAGATTTGAAAATTCAGTTGGTAATCAGTCATTAAAAATGTTTCTTTTGGGAAATTTTTATTTGTACCGAAAAAAAAAAAAAAAAAAAAACCAGTGCTTCCAAAATCCTTACCTGAATTCATGAAACCAATGTATGCTCTATTGTAAGCTGCTTTTTTTTTTTTTGCACTGAAACAATGAATCCTGAGCTTGGTCTGTAATATGTTTTTAATATTGTTTTTATGGTAACAAGCTTGCATGCCTGAGGTGATTTCATGTCACTAACCACTAATGAAGATTTTATTATGTTCACTTCCAAATATTATCTTCACTTTCACTTGCTTAAACAAGAATGAACAATTAATTCATGCACATCTCTATTAGTAGATAGAGATGTGCGGGCTTTAAGATACTGAAAATAAAATATATTCTTACAGATATCCAATTTACAGTCAGATTACCTCTAGATTTTTACTGTGTATAAACATCGCTAAAATCAATACTTGTAAAACTAAAATTTATAATGAATTAACTTGTAAGCTGGGAACCTTACTCTACTTTTCACAGCTTGGCAAATGAGACTTCAGGAATGTAACTTTTCCTAATGAACTCAACAGAATCAGGAAAGTCCTACTATGTATGGGGGAGGGAGGAGGGGGGAGAAAGTGAAATACATTAGTTTGGAGACCACACTCTTTATTTTGCCTTTGGCTACACCTGATATTTTTTTCCTGAAAATCTGTCATTCAATTTGTTTTCCCCATTGCAACTTTGAAACACAATAAACTTAAGTCTTCCACATCAACAGCTGTTTATAGAGAGTTGTAATGCTTTTAAAATCCACAGATATTTTTTTTCAAAAATTTCTTACAAATGAGGTACTTTATCAATTCTCTGTGTCTAAACATACAGTTTCTGAAATTTGCCACTGTCTGTTAATAGATACTTTGTGTGAAATTAACACAAACGCAATCCAACAGTAACATAATCCAACTACTATTACAGTATGTATAATTCATTTAACTAAAAATCAAACTTTATATAATAAAATTAATGTGGCACACCAAATAAAATGTGTCAGAGAGTCATGTGGTTGAAAGATCAAATTAAATTACTCCATATTTAACAAATATTAATTATTATATAATGCTCATAATTTACTGTACCTGGAAGGATAACCAGCAGCACTAAGACGAATTGTTTCTAGTACACCACAAGCACGTAACTGCTGTACAGCACGTCGAGGTTCAAAAGAAAACCCGGACTTCTGATCATTTGGCTTAATACAGCGAACATAATGTGGTGTCGTTGCATTGAGGGTTGACATGAGTAGCCCCAAAGATTCATGAAACTAAAAAAAAAACATATCCAATTAACAATTTTGAAAAATAAGGAAGTAATATCAGCAAATTTAATAATTAATAATATATAATAACAAAAACAAACATTATAACAGCACACAAGTAATTTTAGTTTATAAGTAGGCTAAAAGTGTTAGCAAACTGCAAAAATTAATAAGTTAACAGAAAAAATTCAATGATACATTTTACTGTATTTTCAACAATGAAAATACAATAAAATGCTTATGTCGGAGCAAAATTATGTCACTGTATCCAAAAGAGAAGCATGAACACTCAAAATATATACCCAGGACCTAGAAAATTCTTGCAGACTACTCCTAGACCTTCTACTATCTAATGCAGAATACTCTTTTTATAATGCAAACACATTAAAAAAAGAATATACATTTATGTAACAAAAATATTTTTAATAACTACCACTATTATTAAATTAAAGTAACTATACAAGAAACCTCAGTTACAGTGACCCGAAATAACGAAAACTTGGTCATAGTGCCACAATTAACTCACTTAAAAAAAAAACTCCATATAAACTGGAACATTAAAATGGCCCAGTTCACATGGAAATTTTAAACTAGGCAAAATCATTTCAAAATTGCACCTCTGCTATAATGTCAAACATTCCAGTGAAATTCGCTAATGTGAGTTTCACTGAAATGTTTAATCCTTCCACCAGCAATATATATTTTAGAATGTGCAAAACATTAATTCATTTTCTCCAGTTTTGTATGTTGAAAAGTAATTTACTATATAGTGTGATATATTATGTTAGCCCAAACACAAAAGGTAATGGTATACTACAAAAAGCATTGTGACACACATAATTCATGACCAGGAGAAAGTATTAGTATCAGTAGCAGCAACAAGGAAGCTTACGTGGCATCAGCCAAAAAAAAAACCTCACACAATCTATGCATTACTGTATATGATATAAATTATTTTTGCATCTGGTCCCTTTGTGATCACATCGTACTATCCAATCAAATTTGTCATGCAAGATTTTCCTTTAAAAAACTCATGCTATGTCTGAACTATAACTGCAGTACTTCTTTAACTATCAGTTCCATTATTTTCACTGGAAAAGAAGTTAAACTAACATGTCTGTAATTACTTGTGTCACCCTTTGATCTCCTTTGTAAATTGGTAATAAATGGACACTGCTCTAAGTGGACTAATGTTATTAGCGGAGTCCCCCAGGGTTCAGTGCTAGGCCCATTGTTGTTTTGTGTATTTAACAATGATATTGATGAAGGTATATCAGGCTTAATGTCCAAGTTTGCAGATGATACAAAGGTTGGCAGGGTTGTTAATGACACTAAAGACAGTATGCTACTGCAACAGGATCTAGAAAAGTTAGGCAGATAGGCTGAGATTGTTGTTGTTGTAGTTCGGTTTAACGACACAAGGGCTACTAAGGCCAAATTGTGTCTCTTCGTCGTTAATTGACAAATAGCGTATTGTTAGAGAGATTAAATCATATGCTTCTGTACAAACCAATATGTTTTAGATATAATAAAATTTCTTCAATATTTGCTTCATTTCCTAAGATGCGAGATAAATCAGGTGATATATTCAATGCAGAGAGTGACTGAAAAGTGTTTGACTGGATGGTTGAATGTAAGGGACAATCAACCAGGAAATGACGGACTGTAAGTTGCACCTGACAGGATGAGCACTGTGGTGGGCTTTCACCCAATAATAGGAAGAGATGAGTATGGTGAGTGTGTCCAATTCTGAGTCTTGCCAGTACCACTTCCTCTCATCTGTTTCTTCGGAAGCCAGACAGCCACAGCTTTGGATCTTCTTTTATCTGGTAAAGTTTATTGGTAGTGTCACTTTTCCAGGTCTGTGACCATTTATCGTAGCAGGCTTTGCATATGACAGACTTAAAATCAGAGAAAGGAAACTGAGGATGTTGTGAGAGAGCGGACTGAGGATGTTTAGCGGCAGAGTCAGCACTTTCATTTCCCGGAATGCCTGAATGGCCAGGGATCCAGCAAAAACTGATTGCCTGATTGGACACACTGCAAGCGAATAGCTGGGAATGAATCTGTTTCAATGTATGGTGAGAAATGGAGGAATTCTTCCTTATGGCAGACACAGCACTAAGAGAATCTATATAAATTATGGCAGATGAGATGGAAAGCTCAATTATCTTACTAAGTGCTAACTTAATGGCATATAATTCAGCTGTGAAGACGCTGCAAGCAAGCGGTAGTGTGGCTGAACTTGTACATAAAGGAAAAACTGCCGCAGCACCTACCATACTCTCAGTTTTTGAACCATCCGTATAAATTTTACAGGCATGGTTGTTCATAGCATGAGCTGAATGTAACTGTCTGATATTGCAGGAAGGTATATTTTTCCCCCACTGGAGGAAGTGTGTATCTTGAGAGACAGATACATAAGTCCAAGGAGCAACAGGTGTAGTTGTGTCTTGGAAGATTTCATTTAAATTGACATTCCAAGTCTGAACAAGCTCTTTGATCCTGAGAGAGGCGGGTCTATTTTCATTTGGCTTGCTCTCATAGAAGGCTTCCCAACGAGTATTATAGAGATACTCCCAACTTGGGTGTGAGGGTAGACTCTGGATCTTAGCAGCGTAGTGAAGCAGTAGTGTTTTTCTACGCAGGTGTAATGGGGGATCATGAGCTTCAATATATAGACTTTGGATCGGAGAAGTCCTGAAAGCTCCCAGCGCAGTCCTCAGAGCACTGTGATGGATCATATTTAGCTGTTTTAAAGTAGTGCTACTGGCAAAGTCATACACTGGACAACCATAATCTAACCGTGAACTTAGAGACTGCCACAACACAGTGGCAGCCCCCAAGGCAGAATGCGCTGTTCCCAAAGGAACTAGTAGTTGTTGGTGACTCTACTGTCAGGGAAACGGGAAACATGCTTTGTAAAAAGGATAGGTGGAACAGGACCAGGGTATGTCTGCCAGGGGGCAAAGGTTGATGACGTTGTACAGCGGATATCATCTTTTAAGGGCACAAAAGGTGATATAGTTGTTGGCACTAATGATATTAAGAGTAGGAGACTGGCGGAATTACTTAACAAGTACAGGTCACTGTTGAAAAAAAGCCGTGAATTAGGGTTGAATTTGAAAGTGTCTGCAATTCTGCCCAGACACGATAGGAGGGAGTATATGATGAGACCCTTGTCGATCAATTCGGCCCTGGAAATATTGTGCAAGGCTCAAGGGGTAGAATTTATTTTCAGCCTGGTCTGTACTTGTTAACTTTTTTTTTTTGATTTGGTAGTTGTTGGCGCATCGGCTTCTGTGGCCATATTGCACCTCCCAAGGTTTTTGTAGTACTTTGATCCAAGCCCGAGGCGGGAATCGAACCCGCGACCTTTGGGTTGCCGGGCAGGTACTTTACCCACTCGGCTAGCCCGGTCGGCGTACTTGTTAACAGGAGAGACTGCTTCTACAGGGATGGGATACACTTAAATAGAAAGTGTGCAAGAATGTTTGCTGATGCTATCGAGGCAGTGTTAGGTGGGTGGGAAAACTGCTAGATTGGGGGGATACAAGGACTAATAGATTAACAGGAGCCACTGGCAGAGGTGAAAGTGATTCTTGCACTGCTTCTATTGGAATGAGCTGCAGCCTGAAAAATAAGATGCAGGATATTTCAGAGACTGATGGGAATCATTGGGGTACAAGTAAACACATGGGTTGTGTTAGGGTAGCTAAGAAAAAGAACAGGTGCATGTATACTTGCGTGTACACCAATGCTAGGAGTTTAGTAAATAAATTTGATGAATTTGAGGTATTGCTCAAAACATCAAAGGCAGATATTGTTCAGATTTCAGAGACGTGGTGTCACACAGATATAAGGAATGCACAACTGGAATTTGGGGAGTACAATGTCTACAGCAGGGATAGACAGGATAGGAAGGGAGGAGGGGTTATGCTATTAGTTAAGAAATACAAAAAATCCAAGGAAGTGAAGCCAGTCGACATTGCTGGACAGTGCAGTGTTGAGTCAGTTTGGTGTGACATAAGCATTGGGAGATCAAAATTGACAGCAGGAGTGTGCTATAGGCCTAATGACTCTGATGAGTATAATAAGAAATTGTACAGGGAAATAGAGGGGAGCCAGTAAATCAGAGAGTCTTATAATGGGGGATTTTAATTTCCCAGATATTGAGTGAAATTTGGGGGCTGGTCACGCACACACACACACTAGTCAGGCTTTTGTGGATTTATTAGACGATTGTTTTCTATATCAGCATGTTCGGGAGGCAACTAGAGGGAGTAATACTCTTGATTTGATTATCAGTAGTGATTCTTCATGCATTACGAATCTGCAGATAAATGAACCACTAGGTGGCAGTGATCACAGTGTGCTGAAGTGGGATTTACTCAAAGAGGTAACTACCATTAGGGGTAAAGGGAAGGGTTATTGCTTTCGTAAAGGCGACTACGATGGACTGAGACAGTATTTAAATTCTATACAGTGGGACCAACTGATGATGTTACCAACAGCAAATTCAAAATGGGAAGCATTCAAAGAACTTATCTTGGAAGCTACTAGGCTTTACATACCAACTAAGAAATATTGTTCAAGGTTTAGGCCTAAGTGGATGTCAGATGAACTAATGAGACATATGGCAGAGAAGAAAAATGCATGGGATACATATAAATTAACACGTGACACAGAAGCCTATGATAGATACAAGTTGATCTGTAACCAAGTTACAAAGGAGGTTAGACAGGCGAAGGCAGATTACGAGAAATCTTTGGCAAGGGATGCAAAGAAAAACAGCAAAGAGTTCTTTACTTATGTAAACTCTAGAAGGAAGGTGATGAATCAGATTGGTCCACTTGATATCGATGGGCCAACTGTTGATGATCCTGCTCAGGTAGCTAACAAACTAAATGAATATTTTGCATCGACATTCACACATGAGGAGTTATTCAGTGAGGGGAATGCCAGAGGTGTATTCAACTCTGGCAGTAAGCTAGATAATCTTGTAATAACTGAGAGTAAAGTGGAGGAGAAATTGTTGAAGATAAATACAAGAAAGGCACCTGGGGTGGATGAGATCTATCCAGTTATATTAAAGGAGGCAGCAAAGGAAGTAAGCAAACCCTTAGCCATAATTATGAGACCTTCCTTGGACTCAGGGGAAGTACCCATGGACTGGAGATGTGCAAATTGACACCAATTCACAAAGGAGGATCAAAGGGCGACACAAGTAATTATAGACCTGTTAGTTTAACTTCTGTTCCCATAAAATTAATGGAGGCACTGCTTAAAGAAACACTGAAGGATCATCTAGACAAGACTTGAGTTATAGCTCAGACACAGCATGGTTTTGTTAAGGGGAAGTCTTGCCTGACCAATTTGATTGGATACTATAATGCAGTCACAAAAGAACTGGATGCAGGGAATAACTTTGATATTATATATTTGGATCTTAGAAAGGCTTTTGATACTATTACACATGGAAGACTGCTGCACAAATTGGAGCAGTATGGCATTGGAGGCAAATTGCTGCTATGGATAAAGGGGTGGTTGAGGGGGAGAAGACAGAGAGTGGTAATCAATGGACACTGCTCATTGTGGACTCCCTCAGGGTTCAGTATTGGGTCCATTATTGTTTTCTGCATTTATAAATGATATTGATGATGGTATATCAAGCTTAATGTCCAAGTCTGCAGATGATACGAAGGTTGGCAGGGTTGTCAAGGACACTACTGACACTATGCTACTGCAACCGGATCTGGAAAGGTTGAGCAGATGGGCTGAGAGGTGGCAGATGAAGTTTAACATTGACAAATGTTAAGTACTACATATGAGAAACAGAAACCCCAGAGAAACATATCAACTCTGTGGTACTACACTGACAGTGGTAGAGAATGAAAGGGACCTGGGGGTGGTTGTGCAGGCAGATATGAAGTTTTCTGAGCAGTGCAGACGGTCTGCAAGAGTAGCTCATGGTGTATTGTCGATGATATACAGGAATTTTTCTAGCAAGGATAAGGAGGTGATTATTCCCTTGTATAAGGCAATGGTCAGGCCACACCTAGAATACTGTATACAGGTCTGGAGGCCTCATTTCAAGAAGGATGTAGAGATGCTGGAACGAGTACAGAGAAGGGCAACAAGATTGGTGAATGGAACAAAGGGGTGCTCTTACGAAGAAAGGCTTAAGTTTTGCAAATTACAGTGTCTGGAGACTAGCCACTGGCGAGGTGATCTGATAGAGGTGTATAAAGCCTTGAATGGTTTGAGCATGCTCAATGCTGATAGGATTCTTCCTCTTGCTCAGAATAATCACCTGAGAGGGCATAAATTCGAATTGAAGACAGACAGATGTAGGATAGACGTGAGGAAATTTGCCTTTAGCCAGCGGGTGGCTGGTTGGTGGAACAGACTTCCAACCCTTGTCGTGGAAGTTGATAGCCTAAATAAGTTTAAGGCTCAGCTGGACAGGTATTTCGAACGAACAGAGGGGTGAATTGGAAGTGGTTATTTTTTATTTATTTTTTATTTTTTTTTTTTGGCTAATGCTGCATAAGCTTGCTTTCTTGCATCAAATGCCTCTACTAATTCTAAGTTCTCAAATAAGTGATGTGAGCTTGGAAATTTAGTTTGTGGTCTAATATTAGTCCAAGAAATTTAACGGTATTAACAAGCGGGATTGGAATATTGTGTATTTGTAGTTCAGGTTCGGGATGGAGAGCTTGCTTCTTGCAAAAGTGAGTGAGTGAGTGAGTGACAGTGCATTTCTTTTCTGACAGTCTGTAACCATTCCGTGAAGTCCAGGATTCTATTTTGGTTATGGCAAGTTGTAGCTGCCATTCAATGGTATTCATACTTTGAGATTGACAGGAAATGGTAAGATCATCTGCATACATATAAGTTTGAACAGTTTTTGGGATATCTCGTGTCATGCTGCTAACTCGGATTGAAAACAGTGTTGGACTGAGTATTGATCCCTGCGGGACTCCCTCTTCCTGAATGTGAGATGTATAGAGGACGTTTTTGTATCGGACTTGAAAAGAGTGCAATTGCAGGAAATTCTGAATTATTTCTGGCAAATGACCCCTAAGATCCAGATGGTAAAGATCCATAATAATTCCATGCTGCCATGTAGTATCAAATGCCTTTTCAAGATCTAAATTGACCGTGACTAGATGTTGTTTCGTGACAAAGGCATTTCGGATATGAGGCTCGGCTTTAATGAGCACATCTAGGGTTAATCTATTTTATCGAAAGCCATACTGGTGATCTGGAAGGAAATTCTCTGACTCCAGGATGTAAGCAAGCCTAGTATGAACCATTCTTTCGAAAATTTTTCCCATGCAGCTCGTTAGAGATATTGGCCTGTAGTTTTCAACACAGGAAGGATTTTTTCCTGGTTTTGGTAAGGCGATAATGAACGAATGGCACCATCCTTTAGGCACTTCAGATCACAACTTGGTGATTGTCTCTTCTCCAATGGAACCTTTATCTCACGGCTATTCCAAACCTCGTGTTGTTTGGCATTCCAAGAATGCAAAATGGGATGACCTGTGACACTTCTTTTCTTCTTTTCCTTGGTCGGATTACTGTTTCAAAACTTCTGATGTCAACGTTTGCTCAGATCGTGTCAGCGAAATTATTCTTGCAGGAATGGAATCCTTTATCCCACACTCCACTTTAAAATCTCGTCCTTTATCTAAACCTTGGTTTTCCAATAAATGTGCTAAGGCTGTTCAAGAGAAGAATGTTGCATATCGTAATTGGCTTGTTTCTAATTCTTCAGTTTCATTTTCTGCCTACACCAAAGCTCGCAGCAATTGTAAAGCAGTTATTAATCAGCCCAAACTAGAGTTTGAACAGGCTAAGAGTAGAAAACTTGCTTCTTGCCCCAATGGTAGCCGAGCATTCTGGTCTCTTGCCAAAGCTATTGGCCGCAACTTTTGCCCATCTCTGCTCCCACCTCTGTCCAAACCAGATGGTTCTGTTCTCACTTCAGCCAAGGATAAAGCTGACCTGCTAGCAACCCATTTTTCTTCCAGCTCATGTATTAATGATCTTGGTAAAACACCTCCCACCATTCCCAACATGCTCCATTCAATGCCTCCTGTGGTCTTCCGTCAAAAGGATATCAGAAGGATTGTGATGAATCTTGATGCTAAGAAAGCTCCAGGTCCCGATGGTATTTCTCCACTTGTTCTCAAAACCTGTGCTCCTGAACTTACTCCTATTCTTTGCCGCCTTTTTTCACTTTCTTATTCCAAAGGTGTTTTTCCTCTGTCTGCTTGGAAATTTGCTCATATCCAGCCAGTTCCTAAAAAGGGTGACAAATCCCTCCCATTCAATTACTTCTACTCTTTCTAAAGTAATGGAGAAATCAATTAACTGCCAACTCTTAAACTACCTAGAAACCTTCCATCTGATCAACGATCGCCAGTATGGATTCCGTCAGTGTCGATCCACTGGTGATATTCTGGCTTATGTTACCCATTTATGGACTAATTCAATGGAAAGGTTCGGTGAAACACAAGTAGTTGCTCTTGACATCTAAAAGGCTTTCGATCGTGTTTGGCATAAAGGTCTTCTAAACAAGCTTCCATCTTATGGTTTGCCAACTGTTTTTAGTAATTGGTTATCCAGTTTTCTCTCTGATCGTTCACTGAGGGTGATGGTAGATGGCTTTCTGTCTTCTAACTTCTCCACTAATACCGGTGTCCCCCAAGGTTCAGTTCTGTCCCCCACTCTTTTCCTCTTGTATATTAATGACCTTCTTCCATTGACTGGAAATCCTATCCATAGTTTTGCCGATGTAGCACATTGCATTCCACTTTCCATTTTGAGAAACCTTGTCCTGCTCAATCAACTTCAACTTCTCAAAAATCTGCTATCAATTCCTTAAATGCCGATCTTCAGGTAATTCTCCAGTGCGGCAAAGACAACTTAGTTGATTTCAACCCTTCTAAAACTCAGTCTTGTCTCATAACTCGCAAAAAGGATTCTTCTGCTCCTATGCTTATCTTTAGTGACACTCCGATTTCTAGGCAAAATGATATATCTCTTTTGGGGATTATCCTGACTTCTAATCTCTCTTGGCACAAGCACATTACAAATATTGCTTCCTCTGCATCTAAAAACTTGGTTTTCTCTTTCGCTCTCAGTGTTACTTTTCTTCCAAACAGCTGCTCACTCTGTATAAATCGCAAATCCGCCCTGCCATGGAATATTGTTCCCACATCTGGGGTGGTGCCCCCAAAACCTCTCTCAGGCTTCTTGATTCCATTCAGAAGAGGGCAGTTAGGTTAATCAATGATTCATCTCTAACAGAGTCTCTCCACTCGCTTTCTCATAGACGTACTGTTTCTGCTGCATGCCTCTTTTACAGATACTTCCATGGGCACTGTTCTTCTGAATTGGCTTCTATAAGTCCCGCTCTCTCTTTCAAAACAGTCCAAACACGTGCCGCCACCAGCCAACATCCATTTACTGTCCAACTTCAAAACCACAGAACTTTTAATCTTCCTCATTTATTCATTCAACTGCCGTTTTCTGGAACAACCTTCCTTCATATGTATTTCCTGATAATTACAGTCTACGGAAGTTCAAGTCCAATGTCAACAAATATCTTCCTTCGTCTTCTCAACCTCCAACCCAAGTACTATAAGTTCTAATACCTCTCGTGTCTGGGGTTCACATAAAAAAAAAAAAAAAAAAATGAAGTTGGATAGGCATTTTCAGAGACGATCCGATTGTAAAAAATTAATAGGGTTCTCAAGTCTTCTCCAAGTAAATGCTTTAACACAATGTAATGAACTCCATCTGGACCTGCAGCACTATCGGAAGATCTGTTTAATGATTCTTGAAGTTCTTTTAACGTAAACGGTTGGTTGTACGGGAATGAGCGGCGCGTGGAGAAGTTAATTTTATACCGTTCTGCACCTGCTTTGATGTTCTGGAAGGTGGAGGCGTAGGTGGCAGAAGTGAGATTTTTGCAAATGATTCTGCTAATGCATTTGCAACTTCTTCTTCGGAGTAGAAATGTCTTTCCCTTTCCAATGAAGTATCAGAGAGGGCAGCCGAGAAAATTTGCCATTTAGTGCCTGTATTCTTTTCCAGATGACTTGTGTGTCCGTGTCTTTGGTAATGGAGGCAAAAGCAATCCATAAATCCCGTTTTGCTTTCTGCCTAACTTGTCTAGCTTTTGCTTTTAGTCTTTTAAAAGCAATTAAGTTACTAGTGGTGGGATACTTTCAGAAATGATTCCAGGCACGGTTTTTTTCCTGTTTGGCAATTAAACAATCTGTATTCCACCAGTGATTTCTGTGTTTTCGATATGGTGTGGATTTTGGAATGGAGGCCTTAGCTGCAGTCAGAATCTGATTGGTTATGTAAGTGTTTACATCATCAATATGTTGTCTTTCAACATAAAGTCTGTCTAAGCGTATCTGGGCAGAATAGCCACCACAGTTTGCCTTTTAAAACTGCCAAGTGGATCGATGGTCAGGATTTGAAGTTACCCCTGTTTGTAGCGAGCAAATAATTGGAAAGTGCTCACTGTTGAAGGGAACAGTTAATACCGACCATGTCATGATTGGAAATATGGATGGGGAACAAATTGACAAGTCTATTGCGGAAGCAGATCCGGTTGCTAAGTGGATGTAGGTCGGAGATCCAGAATTTAATAAATTAAGATCATTATTATGCATGAATTCCTTCATCAATTTGCCTCTTATATCCATTGTGACCAATCCCCACAATGGATGGTGTCCATTAAAGTCACCAAAAAGACAAATTGGAGTTGGGAGTTGTGCAATGAGGTTGTCAGGTTCTGAAAGCAGAAGTGGTGCAGATGGCAGAATATAAATGGAAACAATGGTAAATGACGTACCAACTGCAAGGCGAGCTGCCACAGCTTCTAGGGTAGTTCTCAATTGGATCGGCCTGGATGGTATGTTAGCGTTAACAAGAATAGCAACTCCTCCACGTGCAGGTGATACTGAGTTCCTATCTCATCTGTAAATGGTATAACTTGAAAATTTTAGCAAAACTTGGGGTAAAAAGAATGTTTCCTGTAAGCATACACCTATGGGATTAAATTGAGCTATTAAATCTCTTAAGTCATCAGAATGGGTGCTTAGTCCTCTGCAATTCCATTGTATGATCTTATTCATTATTTAGGTTTACCTGAGGGTGATTCATCTGACTGTTTTCTGTACGTGAGACATTTTTTCCAGTCCTTTTTTGAGAATGTGGGGCGTCCAGAATCCATGGTGTCATCTGCATGGAGTTCTAGAATAGGTTCCTCATTGTCTAGCAGCTCATCTACATCCATGCGTTTGGAGGGAGATTCCGTTTTTTTAGAGACAGATTCCGATTTTAATTGTTCTTTTCCAACTGGGACTGATGGGGTATGAGTAGGAACGCTGATTGGAGTATTTGTGGCTTCACTAGTTCTTTTTGGAGTACAGTAAACCCTCGCTATTCGCGGTATCTGTATTCGCGGTTTCGCGTATTCGCGATTGCTGATTTAATATAAAATGAAACCTAAAAAAATGTGAATTTTAAAGTGCCGTGAATATTATCCGCCATAAAAAAACATGGGTGTGGCTAAAATTATCTTTCCCGGCCAAAACAGCGCTCGGTGGGTGGGGGGAGAGGGGTGACAAAATCGCCAGCATGGATGTTTTTCGCTAATCCTTGTTCAGCATGTGTTATGCGCTTGCAATGGAAGTTTTTGTTGTTTGCTTTTAATTTATATGCTTATAAATTGAATAAAGTTATCAATTTATAAATTGATATGCTTATAAAAGTGATAAATCTACCATTTTGCAGTGTAAAACAGACTTTTTCGAGTGTGTTAACGGAAGAAAGTGACTATTGTGGACAAGTTCTTTCTAACCCCTACAAAAATATGGCTACGAATAAAAAGAGAAATGTGAAAATATCAAAGAAGGTGATGACATTAGCGAATAAAATTGAGTTAATAGACAAAATTTCTAAAGGTGAAAGTGTCTCCTCAGTGGCAAAACATTATAAAATCAATGAGTCAACGGTACGATCAATCAAAAAATCCGCCGTAGTGTCTGTGAAAACGTACTAGTTGCTTCAAAAATTTGCTCTGTAACTCGTGATGTTAAATTAGAAAAAATGGGAAAGGCTTTAAATCTGTGGATAGAAGACCGAACTCAAAAAATAAAATTCCGTTAAGTTCACTCATCATTTGTGAAAAGGCAAAACTCCTTTATCAACACTTTAGCAAAACTGGTGATAGCACTGGCGGGATAAGTTTTTTTTTTTTTTTTTTCTACAAAGGCGCTGGTTTGAAAGATTTGTTCGAAATTTCTAATAAATATTACATTTAATATTAAATTGTTTCTTATTTTCATTTGCATGCCATATGCTTGCATTTCACTATGTGCATAGTCATATTATGAAGGTACATATAATACATACATAGACAAAATTTTAGACTAGTTTTTCTTATATATTTCATACTTTGGAACGGAACCCCTTTATTACTATGGGAGCCATAACTCAGTATTCGCGTTTTCGGTATTCGCGGCATTTCTCAGGAACGTAACCCCCGCGAATAGCGGGGGTTTACTGTATTTTCTTTCTCTGAGGTTGAAAGCATAGATTTGAGCCAGTTCACTAGAGAGGTGTTAGGTGGAACTGATACCTCTGTTTGAGCTGCAGTAGAAACGAAGTTCCGAGTGCGAGCTGCATAGGAACGACTACTAGGCAGGGTTGACATAACTTGTCTACGTGCCTCAAGAAAGGTGACTTTATTTTCTATTTTGTATTTTTGAATTTTCTTTCCTGTAATCCATAGCTCACATGCTTTGGAAAAAGCTGGGTGGCTTTCTTTGCAGTTTGGACAAACAGGGGTTTTGACAGAGCAATCCGCTTGAGTGTGATCTTTTGAGCCGCAGATGGGACATATGGCCTCACCTCTGTATGCCTGCTGCAAATGCTCGTATTTCTGGCATTTGAAGCAGCGAACGGGATTCAGGCTATATGGTCTAATACGACAATTCAAATAGCCAACTGTAATTGAGGATGGTAAGTCGGGCGTACTGAATGTTAAAATGATGGATCTTGTTGGAGTGAGATTTCCATCTTTTTAGTCATAATCCGTTTCACGTTTGTAACTTTTTGACTACTTAGTTCTTGAAGTAGCTCTTCTTCGGAGACTGTAATTAGGTCCCACTCACTGATTGCACCCTTTGATGAATTTAAGGTTCTGTATGGAGTAATTGATACTGTGAGCCCACAAAATGATGTTGTGTTTAAGAGCCGCTTGGAATGTTTAGCGGTGGCAGCTTCAATGAGGAGATCTCCAGATTGTAGTCTTTTCACCATTTTTGGTGATCCAAATATTTTTGAATCAAGAATGGTGATAATTTTCCTATAGGTTGGGAGGATAAAGAATGAATCACCAAGAAATTTGGTAATTCATCATGGCATTGAGGTTCCCTTCTAAGCCTTTTGGGGTTGTTGGTGTCACGGTTGTTGTCAGGAATTTCTGACCTTGAGCTTGATGGTTCTAAAGGTGGATAACTATTTGTATCCATGTTAGCTCCTTTTGGCCCTGGGGGTATATTTTTACCGCCCAGATTACCGGCCCCGCCACAGGGAGGCAGGAGCAGTGCCGCTTGTGGCCAAGCGTATAGCTTAGTACAGTTAGTAAGACGAATTAAATTAAAGAAAAAGGTTCTTTCCTTCTTCTAGGCTCTTTTCTTAGTGCTTTTAAGAAAGAAGGACTACTTAACGGAAAAGTTTAATAAGCAAGGGAGAAAACAAAAGAGAACCTAGTCGCTTAGAGAAAAACGCTTTTCAATCGCACGAGAATCGCTTGGCCATGGAAATGCTTGGCACCCGGGGCCGATAGGCTGAGAAGTGGCAACTGAAGTTTAACATTGACAAATACAAAGTACTCCATATGGGTAGCAGTAATCCAAGAGAAAAGTACCAACTACGTGGTACTACACTCAGGGAGGTGGAGAATGAAAAAGACCTGGGAGTAATTGTGCAGTCAGATATGAAGTTCTCTGAGCAGTGCAGATGGATTACCAGAGCAGATCATAGAGTTTTGTCAATGATGCATAGGAATTTTGCTAGCAGAGGACAAATAGATGATTATCCCTTTGTATAAGGCAATAGTCAGGCCACACCTTGAGTACTGTATACAGGTCTGGAGGCCTCATTTTAGGAAGGATGTAGAGTTGTTAGAACAAGTACAGAGAAAGTCAACAAGATTATTGAGAGGAACAAAGGGGTGCGCTTATGAAGAAAGGCTTAAGTTCTGCAAATTGCAGCATCTGGAGACTAGGCACCTACGAGATGATCTGATCAAGCTGTAAAAGGCCATGAATGGTTTGAGCAGGCTCAATACTGACGGGATACTTCCACTTGCTAAGATTAAGAACCTGAGGAGGCATAGATTCAAATTGAGGAAAGACAGTTGTAGAAAAGATGTGCTGAAGTTTGCCTTTAGCCAGCAGGTAGTTGACTGCTGGAACAGACTTCCATCTGTTGTTGTGGAAGTTGATAGGTTAAATAAATTTAAGGCTGAACTAGACAAACATTTGGAGTGACCTAATGGGTGAAATGGGAAGAGTTTTTTTTTTTTTTTTGGCTGATGCTGTTTAAGCGTGCTTTCTTGCATTATATTCTTCAATTAATGCTAATGCAGCACCTGAATGCTGTTTTGTGATCACTGTTGATCTTAAATGCATTGATCCATGTTCTTTTATATGCGCACTGTCCTTTGAAATCGCATTCACTGTTGAAGCAGCTAGACTTAATTCCCATGCACTAGATGACATACATTATCCTGCTTCTTACTTCTTAATCATTTTCATCTACATTTCTAAATCAATTTTGTTTTTCCTTGCGCTTTCCATTGGTCACTTTCCCTTCATTATTGTAAAACGTAAATAGGAATGAAGAGAAGAATCCGAAAATTTGTTTCTTATACAATCGAAGATTTCAGTGAAGGGGAAACACTATAATAACGTAAAAACCCATGCAATTGCAGTTATCGGTATAATTGCAAATGAAATAAGATCGAGTTTAGTAACCATTTATAATAGATTTCACTAACAGAAAAGCCCAATAAACTGGAAGGTACAAATTGTTTTTATTGTTTTATGGTCGTTACTTCCAGAAACATGTTTTAGAAAAATATCACAAAGGCTTTCAAATTTGATTCTTATAACAAAACATGTACAACGATGAAAGTGTAGTGAAATTTCCATTATAAAAATGACCTTTTAGAGAGATAAATAGCTTCCTAATATAGTGAAATTTTCAACTTCCAAGGTCTTGGAACAAATTACAAAAAAAAAAAAAGTGTTACTGGGTTCATATTATGATATTTTCACAATACCTTCATTTATCCCTTAGGATGCAAAATATGTTTCATAATTTTTTAAGTTTGCACTGGCCGGCAAAAACTTACATAAAGTCGAATTTTCATCAGTCGAGTATTACGTAAGTCAGGGAGTGCCTATACATAATAAGCATTGATACATATGCATATATTTGAAATTTTGTGGACTTAATGCTTTTTTAAACTTGAAAATAAAATAGAATAACAGGCTGATGCTTCTATTTTATGTCCAAAATGATTTTTTTTGTAATTTTCAGCAGAATAGCAGATACACTGAGTTGGCTTTGCATTAGTAACATCCCCCCCCTCCCCAAGTAGGATTGAACTGGCTTATATAAGAATTGTAGTTTGTACACATGACAGTTTTTGTGTGTTTATGAGGAAGAACTGGTCAGGACTGAGATCTCTGACTTTGAATGTGGAATGATTGCAAAGGCAAGACATGCAAGTGAGTATCTCAACAACAGCCAATGGTTTGATGCTCTGGTTTTATGGTGTCAAGAGTCAAAAGTGGGCAAACAACCAGCCAAAGGTCATGTGTGGGACAGCCATTTATGTTCAACCTCCACAGTGATTGTCATGTGTCTCATCTTGTAACACAGCATAGTAGCCTAGCTAACCACTGTAGAATGTAGGAACAGCACAACCAATAATCTACAGACTATGCTTCGGACATTAGCTTGTATAGGCTACGACAGTCAACAGCAGTCATAGGTACCCATGCTCACTGTGAAACACAAACTGTGCCTTACAGGGGAAAGTCAGCACCAACATCGGACTACTTGAATGGGTTGAGCATGCTGAATTCTGATGGGATCCTTCCACTTGTTCAGATTAAGGGAGCATAAATTCAAATTAAGAACCTAAGGGGGCATAAATTCAAATTAAGAAAAGACAGATGTAGAATAGATGTGCAGAAATTTGCCTTTAGCCAGCGGGTGGTTAATTGCTGGAACAAACTTCCATCTGTTGTGGAAGTTGATAGGTTGAATAAATTTAAGGAGGAACTGGACCAGCATTTGGAGGGAGTGGTGTGATTTTTTTTTTTTTTTGGCTGATGCTGCATAAGCTCATACACTTGCTTTCTTGCATCACATGCCACTACTACTACTGACATATGGAAATCCACTGCCTGGTCTAATGAATCTTGTTTCCAACTTTATGTTGATGAGCACATCCGCATTCGGAGAAGGCAACAAAAAGTCATGGCATCTGGAAACTCTGCTGGCATTTGGCAGGCAGTGGTATTATGGTTTAGGAAATGCTTTGTGACATGCTCTGGGTCCTCTGATCACCTTTAATCAATGGCGTGATGGGAATACCTACCTTTCTATCATCACCAACTAAGTACACTCCTTCATAGTGACAGTGAATCCAGACAATCTGGTGTCTATCAACAAGACAACATGCCATGCTGTAATGCAAGGCACATTGCTAACTGGTTTTAGAAACATGAAAATATATTCTCCATCCTACTGTGACTGCTCAACTCACCCAATCTCAATTCAATTGAGCATGTTTGGGACCTACTGGAAATGAATATTCAATGTTATCCACAGGATAGAAAAAAAATTCCAAAAAAAAATTAAATAGAGAGGTGGGTACCTATCACGTGACTTTCTACCATTTTTACTACAATTTGGTTGTCAACCTCGTCAGGATAAAAAGCAAGACAGTCTTTTTTGAAAGCAGGAGTCCTGTTACCTAAACACAAGTAATGATTGCATGCAGAAAAAGGCAATACAATATTATGTAAATGACAGTGGGTTGGTTAGGTGATTTTTTTTTTATAACAATAACTTTGTCCATACTAAACCGGATACCATAGTTCTTTTCGCTGTAAGCAACAATTGCATTAACAACAATGGGAGATGCCAGTATGCCTATTAAAACCTAACAACATATACTAAACATATTCAGCATAAGTACATATGATTGTATTTAAAAATTATTTATTGATATGTTAAAAATAATGATTTTCTGTTTATACTCCAGTTCAATCACAAATCATTGGAGGTAACAATATAGAGAACACAAGAAACTCTTAACAGAGAGCTAAATGATTTTGAAAAACTGAGAGCAAGTTGGAGGAGAAATTGTTGAAGTTAAACATAAGAAAGGCACCTGGGGTGGTTGGGATCCATCCAATTATATTAAAGGAGGTGACAAAGGAAGCAAGCAAACCTTTAGCATAATAATGGGAGCATCCTTG
The DNA here is from genome assembly GCF_048544385.1 of Mastigoproctus giganteus. Classification (NCBI taxonomy): domain Eukaryota; kingdom Metazoa; phylum Arthropoda; class Arachnida; order Uropygi; family Thelyphonidae; genus Mastigoproctus; species Mastigoproctus giganteus. The sequence continues at coordinate 71,419,455 of NC_143575.1, read as the reverse complement.
GATTCAGGGGAGGTCCCCACTGAGTGGAGATGTGCAAATGTATCCCCAATTCAGAAAGGGGATCAAAGGGTAACAAGAGTAATTACAGACCTGTTAATTTAACTTATGTTCTGGGGAAAATAATGGAGTTGCTGGTTAAAGATGCATTGTAATGTCATGCAGTAATAATTCAGAGGGGAAGTTTTGTCTGACCAATTTGATTGGATACTATGATGTGGTCACAAAGGAACTGGATGAAAAAAATTATTTTGATATCATATACTTGGATTTCAGGAAAGATTTTGATGGGATTCTTCCTCTTGCTTAGATTACGCACCTGAGAGGGGAAAATAAATTCAAATCGAGGAAAGATGGTTGTAGAATAGATGTGCGAAAATTTGCCTTCAGCCAGCAGGTGGTTGATTGCTGGAACAAACTTCCATCTGTCATTGTGGAAGTTGATAACTTAAATAATTCAAGGAAGAACTGGACAAACATTTAGGAGGGGGAGTTTTTTATTTTTACTGATGCTGTATAAGCTTGCTTTATTACATTATATGCCTCTACTAATGCTAAACACCCTTGTACAGTACACTGTACACCTCTAAAAGAAACCTCCAAGTTTAGACAAAATATCGCCTCATCCAAACTGGATGAGGCCTTTAAATTACTCAGAACAGACAAAGTAACTGATTTAGACAATATCTACAATGAATGGATCCTTAACTTTTGCCTAAAAATCAAATTATGGGTCCTACAACTTTACAATATACACTGATGATCCAAAACATTATGCCCACCTACCTAATATGATGTTGGTCCTCCACATGCAGCCAAAACAGCTCATACCCAACGAGGCATGAACGCTACAAGATTTCTAAATGTGTTTTGTAGTATCTGGTACCAACACGTCACTAGCAGATCCTTTAACTCCTGTTAGGTCCATGGTAGAGACGCCGCAGATTGGGGTTGCTGTTCCAACAGAAATCACAGATGCTTAATGGGATTGATGTCTGAGGAATCTGGAGGCCAGCACAATACCTGGAAATCTTCCTCATGTTCTGCCAACCAGTCTTGAACAATGCAGGTAGTGTGGCATCGTGCATTATCCTGCTGAAAGACGGCACCGCCAGAGGGGAAGACCGTTACCATGAAAGGGTATACCTGGTCAGCAATTATGTTTAGGTAGGTGGTAGACATCAGGGTGCCCAGCACATGGATGACTGGACCCAGTGTATCCCAGCAGAACATTGCCCAAAGCATGACACCACTGCCAGTGGCTTGTTTTCGTCCCACGGTGCATCCAGGTGCCATCACTTCCCCAGGTAAATGACACACACGTACCCAGCCATCCATGTGGTGCAACAGAAAACGTGATTCATTGGACCAGACCTTTTTCCAATCACTCAAGATCCAGTTTCAATGCTAGCGTGCCCATTGTAGGCGCTGTTGCCAGCAAACCGTGGTTAGCATGGGCACTCAGAGTGGCCTGTGGCTATGCAGCCCCATTTTCAGCAGAGTTTGATGTACTGTGTATTGTGACACATTACTCCCATCAACAGCATTCAAATTACCAGCAAGTTGTGCCACAATCGCCCAGCTGTTGCCATGTACCATCCGGGAGAGTATTCTCTCACCTTGAGCATCGATGAGTCGTGTTCGTCCAATACCTCGCGGCAGTTCCTGGTTCCCCCTCCTCGGACCACTTTCGGTAGGTACTAACCACGGCTGATTGTGAGCATCCCACCAACCGTGCCATTTCAGATATGCTCTGATCCAGTTGTCTGGCCATTTCAATTGGGCTTTGTCAAACTTGCTTAAGTCTGCTATCTTTCCCATCTGAAGAACAAGAGTAACACTGATTAACAAAGCAAGGTATCTGGTGTTTTTTATACCGTGTCAAGACCCACGCATGTGGCATAGTTCACCTGCAGTAGCTTTGATTTGCATAACGACTCATTGGTCATAATTTTTTGGCTCATTGGTGTACAACTGCTTAAGGACCTTAACCATTTTAAAGATCTGACCTGGTTAGAAGTCCTTAGTAAATCATGCAAAGATTGTGGTTTTCCTTAAAGCTGTAAAAATGCTGGATGATGCTAATAGTTATACACCCATTTCCCTTCTGGGCAGTCTCTTCAAAGTCTATGAGCAGATTTTCTTTAATAGGCCCCAACAAAATCAACAAAATCTTAATTCCTGACTAGGCAAGGTTTAGGTCCAGCAGATCCTGACCTTATTGAGAATGGCTTTGAAGATAAGCTCATCAGCAGGGCTGCTTTCGTAGAACTCTCGACTGTCTACTTCTGCACGAGGTTTGCAGTGTTCCCAAGAACTTCTACTTGTTGTGTTTAATCCGCTGCCTCTTGGAGAATCAATGCTTCTTTGTTGATCTGGCCAGGAAAGGAAGCAGATGGCATCTCCAGAAAAATGGTATATCTCAAGGCAGTGTTCTAGCTCCATTGCTTTTTAATGTCTACAAAATGACCAGCCCATTTTTCAAAGGACATGAAGTTTTTGTATAACAATGATTTAACTCATCACCTAGGCTTAAGATTTTCAGACCAGTGAAAACACCTTGTCACAAGTCTTAATCAACATTGGGGAGTACTATCAGAGAAATGCCTGATGAGAAAATCCAAACAAAACTCTGCTTAAGGTTTCATTATAATATTAAAAACCACTCTTATACCACATGAAAATTAATACTACAGTTTATTAGGCTGTTCACATACAAAATGCTATACATTAGTATGACATTTCAGGTATCAGTAAGATACCTGAAACGTCATATTAATGTATAGCATTTTGTATGTGAACAGCCTAATAAACTATAGTATTAATTTTCAGGTGGTATAAGGGTGGTTTTTAATATAATAATAACTTTAATGGAAAACAACTACATAGAGTCCTTCCCTAACTATATTAAAACTCTGCTTGTTCACCCTTAAAAAAAATTATACCAACAAGACAATGAACATTTTTTGTAATGGCATTCAGCTAATTTTGATAAACACCCAGTTCACCTAGGTGTCACATTGGATTGCATCCTTGCCTTTAAAAGAAACACAAAATCCACGAGCTCTCATCAGCTAAATGGATTGTACAACCATAATTGCTACAACTAATTGCTCTAATTTTCAGAGCAAAACATTTGTGGGATAGCCTCTTTTAAACTTTCCATAAATAGATACTTATTTAACACTTTCAGGGGTGTGTTCAGAGAAGGTGCATAGGACTCTGGGTAGTGAGTCTCTTGGAACAAGTTTTTTTCATAGAATTTTCAAAACTTTCAAAAATAGAAACTTTACATGAATGCTTTTAAATATTAATTTGACGTAGTCTGACTTGGTGGCCCAAAATTAGAATGAAATTACTGTCAAAAATTAAATGAATTTAAAAAACATTTATAAAAAATATGAAAAAAATTCTTAACTACAAATAGAAAAAAGAAAAGGAAAACATATGGTATATTTAACCAATAAATAAACAGTTCGATTAAATTAATCACTCTTGAACCATGTGGAATTAACAATGCTAAAACTACAGCACATCACATTTTCAGGTAACTACTATTGTTACCACACTGGGAGAAGAGACTAACAAACCAACCAAAATAAATATGTAATTAAATACTGAAAACCTACCTTCATCCTGGGAAAGCTACCCACCCAGCCTTCTGTGAGGTTGGCTAGATGCTGCTGCCTATGTTACATGAGAAGACTGGAAATCTGTTCCAAAGACAAATGCATACTCCAAATAAGGAATTAACTAAAATCAAAATATAATGAAGAATTGAAAGAATAGGGGTTAACACAGGTATGATTTCCTTGGGGGGAGCACCCACACCTGTCAAGTTGCTTTTTGGCAGTTCCATAGTGAACTGCTGAAAAGCAACTGAATGTTTGCCGGTGCAGCTATACAACCTATAACAGAACAAACTGAAAGAACTAACTTTATCTGCAACAAAGACAAAATCAAACATGGCCAACCCTTTTCAGACTAACTTAAAAAAATCAACCATATGAAATGCTAATTTAGAATAGACCAATGGTGAATTGACAGAGCTGAAACAAATGCAAATATCCAAAATAAATTTATGAAATCAAACTAATTGAGGAAAATAATCAAACATAAATAAAATGAACAAAACTGTATCAATTAATCAATTTTGTTTTATTTTGTTACTTTGTTAACTGCTTTCGTTCAGTTAAACAATATTAATTTAGGGGTGGGTTTCTCTAGTCTTCTGGCATAACATTGAAGGTACACTTTAAGTATATATTTAATTAATTAATTTGGTTAGTTTGTTAGTGTTCCCCATATGGTACCATTAGTAGTTACCTAAGAATGTAATGTGCTGTAGTTTCAGCATTATTTATTTCATATAGTTCAAGAGTAAATTAATTTAAGTGAACTGTTTATTTATTGAAAAAATTCATTAAAAACTTATTGTTACTTCTTTTTTTGTTGCAATAATATCCCCTACATCTATTTATGTAACAACATCCTATTTCATCATTTCTGGATTTGAATTCCAGAGAATTTCTGATTTTGTAAGCACAAATTGGAACAATGATTGGCATGTGCAATCTTCTCCCCTGCCAATTTTCACACTGTTGTCTACTGTAAACTGTGACCACAATCACCTGAAACAGATGAGATGACAGCACTTACTGGAAGACTTCAAAACAATTTGTATATTAACACATTGTTTGAAATGACCTTCAAAATGAATATACTTTGTTTTTCAGTCCACAGACTGAAGTGTGTGTGTGTGTGTGTGTGTGCGTGCACGTGTGTGTGCGCGCGCGTGTGTGCGCGCGCGTGTGTGCGCGCGCGTGTGTGCGTGCACGCTCACTCCACAAAGTTTGCAATTACACATGTAAACTGTCTATACAAACTTCATCCAAATTAAAACTGCAAGATCATCATAAAATGCATAATATACAAAACTGATGACAATCTTGTAAGATTACTGATCAGTCTATTGCAATTCTGAATGTTCGTGTTATTTGGAAACAGTTAATTTTCAAGATAATGGCACCCTTACAGTTATGCACCAAGGCAGACATGTGATATGCAATCTGATTTTTGATAAACATTCTATGATAATCAGCAGATCATGTGATCTGCTGATTATCATAGAATGTTTCCTCAGTATGAAGCATGCAGGCATCAAGGGTAAGTCTATGAGTGTGCAAATAAGTTCAAGGACAATACTGAAAGTGCTGAGGATTCTTTTTGATCAGAGAAAGCACATCATGTTGTAGATACCAGAAGTGGCAGTGGGAAAACCCATAGACATTATTACTGAAGAAATTGCCACATCATGTCAGATTAGTGTTGGTTCAGTATAAACTATCACTAATGAGGAATTGCACCTTCTAAAAGCATGTGCTTAATGGATTCTTTGGCATTTAACATCAGAATGAAAGGAAGGGCAACTTAATATATTTTTTTTTTTTTTTTTTTTGATTTGGTAGTTGTTGGCGCATCGGCTTCTGTGGCCATATTGCACCTCCCAAGGTTTTGCAGTACTTTGATCCAAGCCCGAGGCGGGAATCGAACCCGCGACCTTTGGGTTGCCGGGCAGGTACTTTACCCACTCGGCTAGCCCGGTCGGCGCAACTTAATATGTGATTCTTTAATGGCAGGAGTGCAAGGGAGACACCATACAACAAATATTGATCAGAGATGAATTCTGGGTGCACCACTAAACAGCAGAAAGTAAATGCACAAATTCAGAATGATGGCATACAGGTACCACTTTTGACTGAAGGATCAGAAGCCAAACATCAGCTGAGAAAATGTAGAAAATTCCATTCTGTGATCATAAAGCAGTGATTCCGGATCATCATCTGGAGAGGTGATGAAACAGTGACAAATACTGTAATATGCTTCTGAACCAATTATGTTTCAGAACCAATTGATATCCTCAGGTGTGTGTCAGCTGCATGCTAATAACCATCCTCACACCACCCATTCTACAATGAATTAGAGACAGGAGACGAAGCTTGAGATCTTATACCATTCATCACATTCACTAGATTTAGCTCCACATGAATGCTTTTTTGGCCCACTAAAAGATAGATCATTAAAAAGACATCATTTCTCATCAGGTGAAGAGGTCAAGAGAACAGTGCGTATATGATTTCAATACCAACCAAAAGTAGTAGTACTTTCAAGGAATCCAAGCTGTTGTTGTTGAGTTTAACGACACATAGGCTAGGAATCCAAGCAACAGGACAACACTAGGAAGTGTATTTGGGGACTACACTAAGGATTAATAGTTTCTTTGTTGTTTGTGAAATACAATTATTAACTTTTGCAATTTTCATTTGAATGACTTCTGCACATACACACTCATCAAAGGGTTGTGGTGTACAGAGACTTTACAAAGGCATCTGCAGACCACTGAAAAAATTATGCACAACAACTGTGTACAGAGAAAGGAAGTAACCTTATAATAAAATTAAACAACTTTTTTAAACAGTGTCAAAACAGCACAGTATTTTGGTATGCATCTCATTATTACATCTGATTAAAGAAGTCATATACAAGTATTAAGTTTATTAAACATACCTGTGAGCCTACAGTTTTTTTGTGTTGTTTCTGAGAGCCTTTCAGTGATGGAGCTGCTGATCTAATCTGAGCAACAGGTTTTAATTTTGCATTTGATTTTTCTTCTTCAAAAAGTTCTGCAACAAGTTCATACTATAAAAAAGTAATATAAAAGAATATTAGTTAAATTTCAAAGGAATAACAGAAAGGTAGTAATAATACAAAGGCTGTTCAACAAACAATGATCATCATTTTTCATGAACAACCATACTGCTTGCTATTTCTAGCTAACCTGTGGAATTTAAGACCAAACCAAACTGCATCACATAGCAACTGTACAGTTGATTCAAGCAGGTGGTGTGACATTGGTAGTCAGTCAAGTTTGTGCCTGTTCAGTTTCACCTATGTAACAATGGACGTGACATGCAAAGAAGAGTATGCTTCTCTCAAATTTTGTTTCCATCTCAAGAAAACGGCAGCTGAAGCATATTAATCACAACTTACAAGTGTGAGAGACATGATTCAATCATAAAAATCAGCAGTCCTGGAGCTCCAACCACTGCTGTCAACCACAGAAACCATAAACACTGCTTCTGTAAATGTGAGAGAAGGTTGTCGTATAACAGTAAGGAAACTGACAGAGATGTTGAGAATATCAGTGGGAAGCAAGCACAGTAATCTCCACGACCATTTGCATGACATGTGTTTGTGCATTCTGGGTTCTAAGACTACCCATACCTGAGCAACAGCAAGTTTCCATGGAGATTTGTCAGGAGCTGCAATGGATGGTTACTGATGATGGTGAGGTTCTGCACAAAGTAATACCAGCAGATGAGACATGGCTTCATCATTTCAACCCAGAGGGTAAACAATAAAGCTCTGTTTGGAAGTCTGTGTCATCGCCAACACCGAAAAAAGCAAAATCTGTGGCTTCTACAGGAAAGGTTATGGTCATATCTGTTTTTGAAATTCAAGGAATGATTTACCAGCATGTTGTGCCACTTCGTACAACTATTACGGGACCTTACTACTGCATTATGCTGCACACATTTGTCGCAAATGACCACAACCAAAACTGCATGTAGGTGAGTGCATGATGCATCACGACAATGTGAGATCTCACATTGCTCATACTCGTCAAGTACTTAGCCAGCATTAATGTCAAATGTGTTCCTCATCTGCCTTACAACCCTGACCTTGTACCCTGTGATTTTTTATTTTCATTTATTTCCAAAATTAAAGAAGGAACTGTGAGGAAGTTGCAAAGACATTGGAAGCGATTCTCAAATGCATGTCAAAAAATGGCTTCCCCCATGTTTTTGAAAAATGGCAGAAACATTAGTGTAAGTGCATTTGATCAAATGGGGACTACTTTGAAATGAACCATCAAAACATGGATGATTAATAAAGGTATATTATGAAAAAAAAATTATAATCATTCTTTATTGAACAGCCCTCATAAACAACACTAATTCATTAAAAAGAGAATCAATCAGTGGAGCTTAAAAACAAAAATGAGCGAACTTCAAATAAATAACTGCTGAATACCTTCCAATATTCATAAGCAAGTTCTCCAGTACTTGCAAATGCAGTTCATTTGCACATACTAATATAAGGAATGACAACTTTCAAAATTTACCACATTGTCATGTTCATGAATTAGTCCCACAGGCATTATCCCTGGTATAACAGCTAGGGCTGCTACACAAAGTCTGAAATGCTCATTAAGCTAACATTCAGGTTCCAATCAACCTCTGCTGGTATCTTCATGATAGTGGGACTAAGACTCCCACCATCAGAAACATACACTGCAAGAGGAGACTACCCAGTAAATTCACATATATGCAAAATTCACATCGCACAGAGGATGGAAAAACCTCCATGTCACCAGGCAATACTCAAGTGGTAGGTGATTCTCATAATCTACTGCAATACCAACACTTTCCTGCTTATACACTTGAAGTGACAAGTCCATGTTTAGTCCCAAAAGTAAATATCTGGCAATCCCCCTCCCCATACACTCTTCTTTTATGCAGTATAAGCATGTCTTTTAAGGTAATGATGGGCATCATGGCAAGATCCATCATGCAATACATTTTGAGAGTACAATGCTAAAAAGATTTTTGCAGTCCAGCTGCTAGAGAATCCAAAAGACTGAACCTATCAGCAACTCCCTAAGTGGCATCCAGATTAGCTAGTATAATCTCGCTGCAGCTACTTTGAATGGTAAAATGAACAAAGTTTCAACAGCATGTATACAGGAGGCACTGTTGAGGTTACGTTATATCAAGGAGTTGGCTATATTCTTGTTGTGTATAAACCATACCCAAAAAATTTTTAATTCATTAATTCCCCTTCCCCCACTTTTCTCAATCTATACATGGTACTAATAGAACAAACTTATCTGGAAAAAGATTAAAATTCACAAAAACTTCATCATTCATTTCACAAATATACATGACATACATCGCAGTTCCAATCTGATGATAATTTCCACTTACAATATGTGAAGCCATGCTTACTTCTCCCACTCTCATATTCCTTATCACAGAATTCCTCATCTGGAATCTCTTCTTTTTGATCTCCTTACCCCATTTTGTCAAATTCATCAGTCACATCAATCATTCTCCTACCTCCACTTACCACTCAGAACTCTTTGGCTTAAACTTGACTTTCTCCAGTCTAACAGTGAGATAATTTTCCATAGCAATTTTAATGTTCACAACTCGAGCTGCCTTTGGTTTCTAGGTAGAGGACACATCTAGTCAGCATGCAGGAACTTTTGCAATTACTAACAACCTTACACAACTTGTTCATTTATTACATGATATACAAATGCCAACAGTAGATATAATCTAGTCTGCAATGAAGTCACAAGGGAAGTTAAGCAAACTACAGCTGATTATGAAATGTCTCTGGCAAAGAATGCAAAGAAAAGACTTCTTTACTTATGTAAACAGCAGAAAGTGACTGTTGTGGTCTCCAAGGATAGAGTACTGTTTGGGAAGCTGTATCACTAGTTCTTCTAAGTTGGCATAGCTTATATTTTGGTTAGGTGGCAAGTATAATGAGACTATGGTTAAATCGAAGTTGATGTTGACTCATGCAGCAAGTTCCTCAAGGTTTGTTTTTAATGGGACTGGTTTTGAGGATATCTGGGAGTTGATGATCAGCGCTACCCCTCCATGTGCTAGATTTTGCAGATGGTGTGCAACACGATCTTGCCAATGTATTATGTATTTCCGAAGGGAAACAATTATATTTGGTGTTAGATTGGTTTCCTGTAAACAGAAAGCAATAGGATCATATTGTGAAAGGAGATCACGGATGTCAACCAGATTATTACGATAGCCTCTACAGTACCATTGTAAGAAAGTAAGCATTATTTGGGTTTACAAGAGCCCTCGATTTGTTTTCGAGGTACAGAAGATTTGCATCACTGAAGTTTACTTTTCCCATTCTTTGGGAAGTGAGGTTTCCCTGTATCCGTCTTCTCATCAGTGAACAGTTCTAAAACCTGTTCATCTTGGTTTGGATTGTCTTTTGAATCCATGTAGTCCATTTGGTTTGAATCAGGAGTGGTAGATACTGTAGAATTATACTGTTGAATGGCATCTGGCTGTACTTTGATTGGAGTATTTATAGCTTTGATTTGTTTGCTTTTTGTTTGGTGTGTTGGTACTGGGGACAATATTGACCTTGCCCATTCATCTAGTGATTTGTTTTGTGGTATAGTTCCTCTGTTTGGGTAGCAGTTGATGTGTGTTTTTTGATTATTTGGGCATAAGTTGGCTTGTTAGTATTCTGAACTGGTAAAGATTTTTTTAGCCTCTTGGTAGGTTACATTGTGTTCGGTCTTGTACTGCTGTATCTTTTTTTCACGTTTCCAAAGGGGACACTCCTTCGAATATGCCGGATGAGCTTCTTTACAGTTAGGACAGTTTTGTGTTGCGGCTGTGCAGTTTGTACTAGTGTACGCAGTGGAGCCACACGGCACAGGCAGGCTGCTCCTCTGCAGGCTGTCTGTGAGTGCCCAAACTTCTGGCACTTATAGCAGCATAATGGATTTGGGATGTAGGGTTTGACACGGCAGTTAAGGTAACCTGCTTTTATCATTGTTGGTGGTTTCGGATTGTCAAATATGAGGATTATGTCCCGAGTAGGAACTAATACATTATCCTTCTTTTTTAGAATGTGCTTTACATTGATCACACCTTCGTCTCGCAATTCTTGTTCAAGTTCTTCATCTGAAAAATTGATGAGGTCCCATTCGGTGATGACACCTCTTGACATGTTCAAGGAAAGGTGCGGTGAAATGGTGATAGAGGTTCCACCAAAACCTTTTAGTTTATGTAGTTGCCCGGACTGTCGAGCAGTGGCAACTTCAACCAGTAGGTCTCCTAATCTTAAGCGATAAACTGTTTTGGGAGTAGCTATTGTGCTTTCTAGGCATTTCTGCACTAGAAATGGAGATAGTTTTCCAATCAGTTGTTCTTCAGTGGGATGTATAATTAGAAAAGTTTGGGGGGATCTAAACATTTTTCAAAAATTCAAGAGTAAACAACCTTTGGTAGCTCCAAGAAACTATTTGCACATCTCAAAAATTCAACAAACAATAGATTTTAAACAACAAACAAACAGTTTTGTGCAATTCCTTGCACATCAGACTGCGATTGTGTGTGGAGGGAGGGTGGCAGCACGAGAACATGGTTACATACAAGAATCCAAAAAAAGAACAACAGCAGTTTAAAAGTAGCTTCAAATAATAAAGAAAAAATAGACCTGACAGAAAAAATTAGTTTTGAGTTAGTAGCTCACCACTTAGACACAAGGCATTACCCATCCTTTGAAAACGCCATAATATTAGACAATCAAAATTAAAGTTAGATCAATGAACATGTCAATAAACATACAACTATAATAATTTCTGAGGAGTGGGATCTAAAACAAATATCCTATATCATAACAACACCCCCTTCCCCAGTCCAGGACCTCTACTAACGGGACAGGTAGTCCTGCACCTGGATTTCTGAATGGAAACTTTCATATCCTTTTCTCCAAAAAAAACCCCTCTAAGATGTTCTAAATGTCTAAAATTCCAAATTCCCAAACTATTAGTGAAATACAAGGTGGTGGGAATTTTCCTTCTATATTCCTTTTGCCGACTTAAATACCCCTCCCCCCTCTGGGCTTTTGAAATAATAAAATGGAACGTGCCTGGGCCACATAAATATGGCCTTCGGACACGTGTTCATTTCCTCTTTGAAGATGGTATAAGAAAAAAGGTCTCATCAAGCTTTGGGCATTTATCTCCCTTTATACCTCCAGGTATTCGCCATGCATGGATTTAGGTTCAAAGCTTGCTTTCATTCCTTTGTCCTGTTAGAAGGTTCATTATTCTTAGGCAAGTCTTTCAATACTATTTCCATCTATTCAAATTATACCTTATCTGGATGCAATTATTCCTGAAAAACTTAAAAATCTCAGCTAAGAGAATTCCTGACCTAAAAATTTCTATAATATCTATAATATTTCTTAATACTTTATTTTTTATTTGACTTAAAATAAAATCTTTTGATTTAAAGAATTTAATTCAAAATGAGAAGACAAATCCTCTACAAGAGAAAATCATAATAATTTATCATTTGTCCGATTTTAAGAATATTAGCAGTTGTCTGTCCAACATGTCGTAATAGTAAGTTTCGAGACAATAGGATTCCCATAATGGTTTTTATACGATATTAAACTTCAACTTCCATTTCTCAGTCCACTGACAAAATTTTCCTAGACCTTGTTGCAGTAGCTCACCCTGATTACTGTTGTTAACCGTCCTGCCAAACTTTATATCATGTGCGAACGTTGACATTAAGCCTGATATATCTTCACCAATATCATTAATAAATATTGAAAACAACAATGGGGGACTCCACTAATAACAATTAATCCATAAAGTGCAGTGCCCATTGATAACCATTCTGTCTTCTCCCATTCAACCATCCCTTTATCGATAGCAATAATAATTTTCCCTTAATGCCACATTGTTCCAGCTTATATAGCAGCCTTTCATGTGAGAGTATCAAAAGCCTTCCTGATATCCAAGTATATGATATCAAAATTATATTTTGTATCGAGTTCCTTGGTCACTGCATCATAGTAATCAATCAGACTGGCTAGACAAGACCACCCCTTAACAAATCCATGCTATGACTGCAGCGTAACTGCATTACTGTGCAGATGGTCCTGAATTACTTGTTTAACCGGTGACTCCATTATTTTCATTCAAATAGATGCTAAGCTAACAGGTCTATAATTACTCATCTCATTTTTATCCCCCTTTATGAATTGGGAATACATTTGCACATCACCAGATCATAGGGCTATTTTCCAACTCCAATAGATATGCAGCATATCATAATTTGTTTGCATTAAAATCTCCAGTTTAATTTTCTGACTATGCTGAAGCTCACAACAGATATGAAACAAATATTAATCAATCTAAATGTGACTTTAAACAGGTTAAGAGTAGAAATGCTTGATTTTTGTCTATTATTAGGTAGTAGGACTCACACCATCAGGTGCAATACCACCACTTTGCTAGTTAGAGGCCTGAAGTAGTGAAGCCCATGTTTAGTCACCATAATAAAATTCTGGCAACACCCTGTCCAATATGCAGTATGAATGATGCGTCTTGAGATTATGATGTGTATCATGGCAAGATCCAATATACTTTGCATTTTGAGAGAGTACATCTCAAAACGCTTTTCACAGGCCAACCTCTAGATCAGTGGTTTTCAACCAGGGTGCCCCGGCACCTTAGGATGCCGCAACAACATTCCAGGGGTGCCACGTAATTTGGGTTCAAGTTACTTAAACTTATTATTTTTTTAAATGTATATGTTTATTTCATTATAAAAAGGTGTACAGTACCTTTTTAATTTTGTGGTGATCTATAATTGATGTTTACTTAGTACCTCTATATAAAGAATAAAATTATTATATACTGTATATATATAATTTGTATTATGAAATGTAATTTTTATAATTATATTATTGTAATAACTATCATATAACATATATATTTTTTTAATATTATATATATATACACACATATACAGAGAGAGAGAGAGAGAATCGGATCTAACAGACAGAAAATTGAGTAGATTGAGTAGGGGCGCCGCAAAATAAAATAAATTACTTAGGGGTGCCGTTATTAAAAAAAAGGTTGAAAACCTCTGCTCTAGATAGTGCACTGGACCAAACCTATTGATACCTTTCTAGGCATCTGAATGGGATAGTGTATAATCTTCCTGCCTCTGCTATGCCAGCTAGTGACTGATGGGTGCTTGAGTAGTATGTATGTGGGGGTACTGTTGCAACCAAGTTATGTCAAGCAGCTACTAGATATATTCTTGTTATGTGTATGCCATATCTAAAAATTTGATTAATTCAAACATTTCCCCTACTCCGCTTTTAGTTTATCTACTGAATGCATCATGAATAGTCAAACTAAAAGAAAACTTATCTGCAAAAAGATCTAAACTTCAGAAAAACTACCTTTTTCATTTCACCAATACAAGGACTCAGTTGCAATATGAATAATATCCATTTCCACCTACAACATGACGAGTGCTATTCTTCTAGACCAGTGTTTCTCAACTTTTTTTTTTTAATTATTGCCCTAAAGGAGTTTTTTCAGTCAATTTTTTCCTAATTGCTTCCCCCCCCCCAGGAACTTTTAAACAAGAAAAGACTATACTTATTTTTATTCAATGGGATTCCTGGGCCTGATGCTTCTTAGCTAAAAGGTCAATGTTCAGTATGATGTTAGTAATTTTAATTCTAATGTCTCCTCTTGAACATATGTCAATTCTGTTTCTTTCCTTTGTTAATATTTTATTTACTGAACTAAAACCACTTTCAACCATATAAGACAGAAAACAAAGCAGTACTTTGGCCATTTCAGACCATATTGTTGGATAAAGAAATTTATTTCTTTTAGATCCTCACAACTCAGCCATTCCAGTTTTTTTTTATTTCCATTCTTTGTTATATTTTAATTTAATGAGTTCTTCTTGAATTTCTTCACTAGCAGACTCGGCAATGTATCCAATAGGACTAACATCTGTGGCTCCAGTTCAAAAGAAAATAAATCTGAAAATCTATTTTTCATTTCACCTTTTAAAGAACACAAATGACCTAAATAATTCTTAAGATCATTCTTGGTGAGAGAATCATTGATTTCAACTAATTCTTGCATATCATGAAATTATTTCTCATTAAATTGCTTTCAAATTTTCCAGTGAAGGCTTTTAATATACTTTTGCAGTCTATCACCACTGAATTTGTCCATAAATGCGTAACATAAGCCAGAATATCACCAGTGGATCGACACTGACGGAATCCATATTGGCGATCATTGATCACAGACAGAAGGTTTCTAAGTAGTTTAAGAGTTGCCGGTTAATTGATTTCTCCATTACTTTAGAAAGAGTAGAAGTAACTGCAATGGAACGATAACTGGATGGGAGGGATTTCTCACCCTTTTTAGGAACTGGCTGGTATGAGCAAATTTCCAAGCAGAAGGAAAAACACCTTTGGAATAAGAAAGTGAAAAAAAGCGGCAAAGAACAAGAGTAAGTTCAGGAGCACAGGTTTTGAGAACAAGCGGAGAAATACCATCAGGACCTGGAGCTTTCTTAGCATCAAGATTCGTCAAAATCCTTCTGACATCCTTTTGATGGAAGACCACACGAGGCATTGAATGAAGCATGTTGGGAATGGTAGGATTTGTTTCACCAAGATAATTAATAAGAGTTGGAAGAAAAATGGGATGCTAGCAGGTCAGCTTTATCCTTAGCTGAAGTGACAACAGAACCAAATGATTTTGACAGAGATGGGCAAAAGTTGCGGCCAATAGCTTTGGCAAGAGACCGGAATGCTCGGTTACCATTAGGGCAAGAAGCAAGTTTTCTACACTTAGCCCTGTTCTTTAGACTGATTAATAACTGCTTTACAATTGTTGTGAGCTTTGAAGTAGGCAGAAAATGAAACTAAAGAATTGGAAACAAGCCAAGTATGATATGCAACGTTCTTCTCTTGAACAGAATTAGCACATTTATTGGAAAACCAAGATTTAGCTACAGGACGAGATTTTAAAGTGGAGTGTGGAATAAAGGATTCCATTCCTACAAGAATAATTTCACTGGCACGATCTAAGCACACGTTTACATCAGAAGTTTTGAAACAGTAATCTGACCAAGGAAAAGAAGAAATGAAATCTCGCAGGTCATCTCATTTTGCATTCTTGTAATGCCACACAATGTGAGGTTGGGAATAGCCATGAGATAAAAGCTTTTTCAATAAAAGAAGAGACAATCACCAAGTTGTGATCTGAGGTGCCTAGAGGACCATTCACTTCGACCATGTACTTAGAAAGATTGTTTGTGAGAAAAAGATCAAGCGTGTTGGCTGTATGGTTAGGATTGTCCGGTATCCTTGTAGGTAAATGAACAAGCTGTGCGAGGTCATTAGTAATTGCAAAAGCCTCAGAATCTCGACCAGGTGGGTCTGTGTGACTAGAAAATGGAAGCCAACTAGAGTTGTGAACATTAAAATCACCAAGGAAAATTATCTTATTGTTAGGCAAGTTGGACTGGAGAAAGTCAAGTTGCAAAGAGAGGAAGTCAAAGAGTTCCAAGTGATTAGTGGAGTTGGGAGAAGGGTAGAGACAACAGATAAATTTGACAGAATGAGGTAGAGAGAGCTTTTAAGTCAGAGAAGATCGAAAAGAGAAGATTCCAAATTACCAAGTCTCTGACAGGGAATATTGGAATGGACATATGCACAAGTACCACCTTTGAGGCAAAAAGAATCACACAACGAATAATTTGGGCAACTGAGATCAGCCATGGTTGAAAGTCGATGATGACTGACTGTGGCATGTGTTTGAATCTGGAGTGGGGAGAGGGGGATTACGGGTGCCCAGAGGACCACTTGCCTCAGCCCTGTACTTTAAAAGGTCATTCATAAGAAAAAGATTGAGTGTTTCTAATCACATGGATCCAGGTGAATTCACGTGATTAGAAAACTGAAGCCAGCTGGATTTGTGAACCTTAAAATCAATAAGGAAAATTACCTTGTTAGTAAAGCTGGAATGGAGAAAATTATAGTAAAGAGTAAGAGAAAATGTATGAAGTAATGAAATTTCTGATATGTCATACGCACAGAAAGAATATACCCAGCTCATTGATATTATGTAGCCTCAACAAAGTCCCCTGAATACATATTACTTGGACTCCCTGCAGTCACTACCTGAAAAAACCGAAGCAGCGAGATTATATACTAACTGATCTGGATGCCTAGATTTACCAATAGGTTTGGTCTAGCAGCGAGCCTGAGGACACTGTGTTAGAACTATAACCTCGAAATGTAAGGAAGATTGGATCTCACCATCATGTCAAAAAACTTAAAAGACAGCAACTGCTGCAAGATGGAAGAGGTGTGGTCTGTTGTAGCTTTACTCTGGAGACAAAATATAAGTTTCACCTCTTCAAGTCTCCAGTATATATCAACACTTTTGATAATTTTCTCACCAACAACCATGCCAACTATATGATCAACATTAATGTAAATCTATGCACCTGAGATCACATCTTGGATATTGTTTCTGCTCCAATAGAGCTTCTCTCTCATGGCTCAGATTGGCACTAGTTTATGAAAATCATCTACCACATGGTATTGCCTGGTAACACAGAGAAGCACCTCACCTTGATCCTGCTTATGCTGGCTCACACCTGGGTGGTTACCTCCAGTATACTAGGTGCAGTATTTCAGGACTTGCACAGAGGGGTTATACCTAGGGTTACTAACAATTGCACTATTGTGAAGGTGCAAGCAGAGAATTTGGCTATTGCATAACAACCAGACTTCACTTAAATTTTGTCCACTTGACTTACAAGTATCACCTGAAGAACAGTTCCATCAGCATTTTAGACTCCCAGGTGGCAAATTCTATGTTGTCATACCTGAGAGAATGTCTGCGACAAGTCTTGAGGACCCAGAGACTGTTCTCGGTACTCTAACTTCTCTATCAATGCTTGCAATTCTCTGAGGTTTAGTTTTTTCTCACACTGTTTCATCTTGTATAATGATGATCTTCATCCATTGATTGGAAAATCTCTCAATATTTTTGCCAATGATAGCAGAGTATATTCCATTTTCCAGTTTGTGAACTCCTACTGTACACATATAGCTTCAACTTTGAATACCCACCACAAATTCCTTAAATTGTAAGCCTCAGGTAATTCACCAATGTTGCAAAGAAAACTTTGTTAAATTCAATCTCTTTAAACCTGTCCTGTATTATTTCTTGCAAAAATGAGTCTACTGCTCGCATGTTCATCTCAATAACAATCAGATTCTAGACAAGATCAAACATTTCTGTTACACTGACTTCTAATCTCTCAACACGAGCACATCACAAATGTTGCTTCCTCTGTATCCAAAAACTGTTTTTCTTTTCACTCTTGGTGTAACTTTTTATTTAAACAGCTACTCACTCTTGTCCACAAATCTCAAATCTGTCCTACTGTGGAATGTTGTTCATATATCTGGGGTGGTGCCCCTAAAACACTCTCAATCTTCTAGACAAGTGGTGTCTAACCTTTTCCTGTACAATGGCCATATTCAAAGTTAGATTTGTTTTTAAGGCCGCACTGAGTGATTTGAGGAAAATTAGTGTTACATTTTCAATGAAGTGTACTTCGCATGCACTGTCATCTAGTACATGAACATGCCAATCACAGCGAATGACAACAGTTTTCGTTAATATTTTTGAAATTAGCTCTGACAATGTAAAGTTTAACATAAAAACACACACTACATTTTAAGATTTTTTATTAAGCATTGAAAAACTTACTGCAAAAAATATTACAGGTAGGGCAGCCATGTGGCTTCGTAACTTAAACCTCTCACATATTCACCCCAAAGAGCGGCACAGTCTTTTAAATTCATTTATTTCTGCTTATTTTAGCACTGAATGTACACAGTTCTTGAAATAATTAATAAAATTTAAAATGCTGCTTTAGTACACTTTCTGCATGGGCCGTATAAAACTTATTCACAGGCCAGATACAGCCCGTGGGCTGTAGGTTGGACACCACTGTTCTAGACTGTTCCAAAGAGAGCAGCCGGGTTAATTAATGACCCATCTCTTACAAATTATTTGCTCTTTGTCTCATGGATGTTCAGTTTATGCTGCATTCTTTTTTATAGGTACTTCCATGGGCATTTTGCTTTCAAATTGGCATCTGTAATTCTGTACTCTCTTTCAAACCAGTCTGAACATGTCCCACAACCAGTCAGTATCTGTTTACTATGTAACTAAACTCACAGAACCAACTTTTTCTCTTCCCTTTTGTCCCTTCTATTTCAGTTCTCCAGAACAAGCTCCCTTCACATGTATTGCTTGAAAATTACAATCCTAGAAATTCAAGTCTAATGTTGTCAGATATGTTCAGTCTTCTCAATGTATGCAAGGTATTATGTACTGCAGATTCTCATATCTTTCATGTTTGGGATATTATTAAAAAACCACAATAACTGCTTCCAGTTAAATTTTATTTTATATTCACAGAGAATCTGTGTTAAAACTTCGTACTTAGACAGTGTATTTACAACATAGGTAAATGCTGTGAATATTTTAACAATGGGCTCACAGTTTTTCCGACTTTCTACCGAGTAAATATGATCGGTCACGGAAGTGACATCATCTGCGGTTTCCACTAGAGGCACTTCCCACGCTCGCACTACTAGTAGTGTGATTAGAGTGTGTGACGCATTTTTCGTGACCGGTATGATATCTCTAGTCAGGGGCGGATTTAGAAGGGGGACACAGATGTGGCTTATTACTCCCTTAACCATGCGCATAAGTGTATGTGTAAAACTTTCCTAGGTCTATCTAAATAAACTTAAAAACCTGGTCACCATGCCTTGCCTTACGATGATTTGTTATTTTGGATTTTTTTTTTTTTAGGAACATTAGCAACTAAGGCTATATTGCTCGGGGGGGGGGGGGGGGGGGGGGGTATGCGGTGGTCATTCCCTAACCTTTCCGCATCCTCCGTATTTGGTGGATCACAGGCTCGAACCCAGGTCTAATCAAGAAGCATGTGCTACGCACTGCTGCTCCTGCTCACCTGGCTACGGAGGCACCCCTTACAATGACAACTGGATATGACAGTGTCTGGAGTTCTAAGTTTTTAGAATTTTTAAATAGTATGACATCACAATCATACTTCCTGAAGTTACTACTGCAGTAATTATGATTGCAACAATACAAATATTTGTCAACAATTTCTTTTTTCATCTCGCATTTTCGTTACATTCCATTGTTAGGTTCCCCTAACAGCCGCGTATATCGCTTCAACTACAAGATCGGTACATCAATCGGTGCTGTTTTACAGAGATATTTAGATACATTGCACTCGCAAGTATACATCTCTTACTTTAATTATCATAAATCCATCATATCTTGTCTTCCAGAAATTATGAAAATCTGTGAGTGATCAATAAAATGTTTACAATGAAAAAGCTCTTTTGTTTAGTAATTGATATATACAAATCAAAATACCTAAAAGAAACGAGAAGGATGTTTCGCATAAACCATCTTTTTATTCATTTTTTTTTTTTTTTTTTTTTTTTTTGATTTGGTAGTTGTTGGCGCATTGGCTTCTGTGGCCATATTGCACCTCCCAAGGTTTTTGCAGTACTTTGATCCAAGCCCGAGGCGGGAATCGAACCCACGACCTTTGGGTTGCCGGGCAGGTACTTTACCCACTCGGCTAGCCCGGTCGGCGTTTTTATTCATCTTTTTTTTTTTTTTTTTTTTTTTTTTAACAACTAGGGAAATATAATGAATACATTTTTTTCATAATAAAATTTTAATATTGCAAATAAAAAATAACATGAAATATTTCCCATATCACAAATAACATAAAAACTATCAAAAAATATTCCACAATATAAAAACAAATATTACATAAAAAACAAACTTTCTAGAAAAAGTACACAAAAAAAATCACAGATTACATTAAAAAAAATTATTTCACAAATATTCAAGAAAAGTGTATTCTAAAATTTGCCAATTTACTTCTTTATTAATATTTGTTGTCGATCTTCTGCTTTGCTCAATAGCCGAGCGATGATTACAGAGGAATGATTTGATGTAATGATCCGGATCAAATTAAAGCAATGGTTTTCCATTTAGATGTATGATCATCATAATCTGCAATGTGTTTAATTGTCACAATATTATTCATTACTCTGTCACAATATTATTCATTATTCAGCTTCAGCACTGCTAATCGCAATGGTTTCAAAGAGATTTTCTGGCTTTCTTCGTTGAAAAGGTAATTTCACTCGATTTTAAAGATAAACTGTCTTCGACAAAATCTCTAAAATTATTAATTTTTATTTCATATTTTATCAGAAAACTTAAATTTCTTATTTGGTTTTCACCGTCTTGCCACCGAGACGAAAGTTCTTTCGCATTCCACAATTTCGGGTAGCATATGTTTAAAATTTATTTCAATGGTATCGTTATTTTCTTTATTTAATTTAAAATCACTCTGTTGTATTAATAACTTATCCTTAAAAATAAAACAATGCATTTAATAACTTGTCATGACATAATTTTACTGTTCTTACTTTCGATTTTGATTCTTTCAAATTCTTTCCACTTCAACATGCTCTCAACTTTAGCTTCATAATTTCCTTCAGAATTTTTCAAATTAGCAATAGCATTGATAGTGCAAATAATTAATTTATATGCTTTTACCATCGTGATTCTAAGCTTCTGAGAGGTAAGAAAGCTCCTGCAGGATATCAATCATTAGTGCTAAATGGTTAAGTAATTCCAGATTTAAAAGTCGATTTAATAATCCAGAATATTTAACTTCTGATTCAAAATGTTTGCACAATGCAGGATAATTCCTTTAACCCGCAATTACCATGCACAAGCTACTCATCATGGCCCGAACACACGACCGATCTTTATAGTGTCCACATCAAGTTCTTTAGCAATCATCGTTAATTCGCGCTAGTTTTTTGGAGATGGGTAATACAATTTTTTTTTTTTTATTATTATTATTATTATTGCCTGTGTGCCATTATATTTTAGAACATTTTCTACACAGTGAAAGGCTAGACAAAGTTTCAAAATCTTCCAAAATTTCATTTTCATAAAGTTTATATAATATAAAGATATTATATCTTAGTTGCCTCAACCCCCCACCTCTACGTTGCTACTGTCACTAATTCTTTGAATACAGTGCAAAATGTCGGAATTACACGGATATTCAGCTACTGTGACCATGTAAACATAAACAGGAGAAATTTACTGGAAGGCATAGATCACTCACTTCTCCTAAAAACATATGCCCGTTTGTCAGAGTAAATGGTAACCACAACACAGGTTGACCAGAGGTTATAATCTGTGTCGAGAATCTTCTTAATCCTCTGACTGGCTATGGAAAACATATTGACTAGTGCGACTTCTCGGTATGTGACTGCATAGGTTTTACAGACACATTGTGAAACGGTAATCCCTTTGACCCTCAATTCGCACTTTCTAATTACCTAAATTGCCTAAAGGCCAGAGGTGAGAACAATGTAATTGTCCTCACCTCTCCTAATCCGTTCGTTACATGGAACTTTTCTTTGTTCAATGGAAACTATTTTAAATGTTTTTAAAATAGTTTCCATTGAATTAATATAATTTCCAAATAATTACCAAGGGGAATCAAAAAAATCTGCTATAAAGAAGATCATTAAACTAAGGTCACACTGTAATTAAATCAAAAATGAAGCAATTTTAAAATACACAACCGATCAATTGCACCATTAAAATGCTGGGAATGGGGGCCCGCTTGCCCCACCGTATTTTTGGCTCTGGATACTCAATAATTGCATTCAGGATTTCATTTGTAAAATAAATGATCGTCTCAACTTCTTTATGCGGGAAATTTTCAAAAAAAAATAACAATGGGCTCTTGTGAGCCCAATATAGCTGATCACTGCCTATGTCATGATTGAATTATACAAACTATATATATTTATATTATGAACATGGATGTGTGCACACACACACATATATGTATAAAAACACAGATACCACTTGTTCCTTTTTTATAAAGAGGGATCATCAGTAACTACAATTTTGTTTCTGTCATTACAGAAAGGATGCTAGCAAAATTAACTACTTGTGTAAAGCATTGTATTTGTACAGTAACCCCCCCCCCCCAAAAAAAATCTAGTGACCACATGACCTGATCATCTCTAATAGAATCTTAGAATATGCAAAATTCAGTAGAATGTTCATATTACTGTCGTATATTAAAGGGGAAAAAAAAATACATTACACTTTAAAGGACTTTGGAAATAATGAACAGTATCCACTGAACCAGGCTTAACACTGAACAGTATCCACTGAACCACTGCTCCATGTCTTGAAGCTGATGGCATCATAAAATATTTTCATAATAAAACAAATTTAACTCACAGCTGCTGATAAAACTGGCCTTGCTTTCATTTATTAATAAAATATCTGATAGAGAAAAAACTGAAATATTCTGAAAACTTTTTCTCACTCACAATCATTTAAGTAATTTGTTGAAATACTGTTAACAAGACAAAATTTATATTACTCACAATATTCAATATATGCTTTCAGAAAGTGTCCAGTGAAAGGGAAACTTTTGCACAAAATGAGAAATTTTACTTTTCTGTGAACTTGAACTTACAAAAATAGCAATTCAATGTTAAATGGCGCCTCCGTAGCCAGGTGGGTAGGAGCAGCAGTGCGTAGCACACGCTTCTTGATTAGACTGGGGTTCGAGCCTGTGACCACCAAATACGGAGAATGCAGAAAGGTCAGGGAATAACCACTGCATATCCCTGGAGCAATATGGCCTTAGTTGCTAATGCTCCTAAAAACCAAAAAACAGTACTGTTCAAAGAAGTGTGATATAAATTTTCAATAGTTTCCCTTAGGTGCTGTAGTTCCAAACTTTCCCTATGTGTTTGTCTTATTCATAACGGTGCCTAAAAAGGGAGGTGAGAAAAGAAAGTGAGCAAATCTAAGTGTTTCTGATAAACTGAAAGCAGCTGAAAAGTTGGAGCAAGTTGTGAAAATAATTTCTGGCATTTATAGAAGCAAGAAAAAGCTCAAACCGCTTGTTCTAAAGTTTGATGTTGGTGCAACAAATATTGCAGAACAACTTTTGGTTATAGAAAACATATGAAAATGGCTCAAGGAAAAAAAATTGAAGAAGCTATGCACAAATGGTATATGCAGCAATGTTCAAGTGGTGTGGTGTTATGTATGTTGCTGAGCTCTGGGCGGCTGCTAATAAACTTGCAGTGCTCATGAACAAACTTTAGTGCTAGTGATAATTAGTTATGGCATTTTCATTAGAGCAAGGTACCATTAAAAAAAGATATCATGAATCTTTTGAGCACTGCTAGCTAGTATTCATCCTTTTGGAAGCCATCTCAAAATGTGATAATTAAAACTCATGATTCTGCTTAGCCCAGGTACATAATGCTGATCTGACTTTTATGCCATTCATTGCCCAAAAACAGGTGGTCTATAAACACAGAGCCCTGGTCAGTATAGAAAGCTAAGCACAGACAAAATCTCAGCAATGCACACACTAATAGTCATCAGTTGAAGTCTGTTGTAATGGAGAAATCAAGGTGATTCAAAGCACTGAAGGACATCATGCATTAACTCCTAATCACTTATTATAGTTCATCCAATGTATAGTTCACACAGGAGATTACCTCCGACTGGTTTTAAGACCACTTTGAACCTGAGGTTCAACATATTAGTTGAAGTCCTCAAGACCTCCCTCCAAGATGTCAAAGCTTCATTGACCAACAATAAGTTTGCCTCCCTTGACAGAAAAACTCACAGCCACAACGGGAAGATTATGTGCCTGACTACCACCTAAAACAAATGCTTTGATCTAGACAAAGTATCAACCTGTTAAGCAAAATGTTTTACTCGAAGAAGTGCCTTTAAGTAATGGTGGGTTTGAAGGACGAGCAGTACAAAGTGGAAAATAACAGGGGACAAAGAACTCTGCAGAATATTCACAACTATAATCTGAGGTCTGACATATTCATTTGAGGTATCCTCGGAAAGAGATGATCTATCCCCTTTCAAATGAACGGAACAAAATCTAACACACGTCAATTCTGACTTCAAGAGGTTCAAAATAGTGACTAACATAAAACCTCACTGGAAGACAGCAAGTTTGGTTCCACTGAATTGCTGAATATTGATGAGCAGTTGGAAGCTGTTGAGAAGATCCTGGGTACAAAATTCTCAATGAGGAAGTGGTCACCCAAGGTGTTATTACTTGTACTGTCGAAGAGAACCTGGATGGAAAGGAGATATGTTCAAAACAAATTCTTCAGAAGTCAGAGAACTTGAGTATGGCTATACACTTCACTTGGTTTGTCTTTTAGACTCAAACTCTTTCAGCCTTATTATCACCACCTAAGGCCTAGAGAGAGAATGATTTGGTAGAAGCATGAGAAAGCCATGCAGTTAAAGTTTGACAGCTTCAAGATTCGCAACCCTCAAATCACAAAGATTCAAATCCATAGTAAGTACCAAGGAGAGATTTTCCTCACTGTCAACCATCCATCGGCCTTCCAGTGTCACACATCAAGACTTCATAGCTCTTCAGAATTTTGAATAAGCTTTATCCAGAGTTTCTGTAGCACTGTTGCTGTTCTTGGGTTTCAGGTGCATCAGCAACAAACTATATTATGGTGTCTACTACCACTATACAGGGCAGCAAAATTTCAAACGATTCCACACAACTGGTAAAATGTAGAAAATAGAGTAACCTTTTCATAACATTATACAGTAAATCTTGTTAAATTTAAGTTAAAGGGACCAAAATATATCCACTGTTTTAAATGGCAAAATTTCAAACGATTCCACACAACTGGTTAAATGTAGAAAATACAGTAACCTTTTCATAACATTATACAGTAAATCTTGTTAAATTTAAGTTAAAGGGACCAAAACACATCCACTGTTTTAAATGGGTTTGAAGTATATGAACAAGCTCAGAACAAATCGGTATTAATTAATCAAGAGGAATTTAGTCACTCTTATTAACAAGATTTTTGTGTGCAAAATTTCTTAATTTTCATTTAAAACAGATTTATGAATATACAGTTAATGGTTTCATTTAGTAAATATGAGAAAAATAACAATTATGTTGTGCAGAAATTCAGTATCTCACATGATAACAGGACTGCAAACTTTTGTTTCTGCTGCCATTATGCAATTCAATGTACACAAGCTATGCATAAAAATATGTGGTTGTTTTTTTTTTTTTTTTGTTTATTATATATAATTGTACATACCTTTGAGAGAGAGAGAGAGAGAGAGAGAGAGAGAGAGAGAGAGAGAGTATCCATATATCTGGATATTATCTACTGTTTTTTTTTTTAAAATGACAAAGTAACACTGTGAAAATTTCTTAGTTCTCATTTAAAACAAATTTATGAATATACTAAATGTACCTGTTGCAAAAATTTTGCAATTGGTAACAGAGTCTTTCTCTAGCTGTCCTAAAGAAATGTAGTCAGTGTTTTGCCGCGAGCAGGTAAGCCAGTACACGTCAAATCCTTTCTCATTTCTTGTACCTGAGGAAACAAATTTTCTTTCGTTTCATCATCTTTACGATTATTCAAAATGTGCACAGTGCGTAACAATTTCACACGTACAAGATGTAATACAGTCTCTATAATACTTTTTTGAAAATATTTTTTATTTTCTTGTGCCCTTCTGGTAACCTTAACATGCTAGAATGATCTGACCCGAGACATTGCTAAATACAATTGGCCATGACTAAAACAGAGTTAGTAAGCGAAATTCCGACTATCAAAAGTTTGCCCTTGACTTTAATTTATATTCATCGCAAAAGCCAGCTGAATAGGAAACTGCAGTCTCTTAAATGAGAATGGAAAAGCCGAATCGGGTGGAGTCAAATCTACACACGGTAAGAGTACTCATTTTCCTTTAGCTTCTCCTGTTATTATTTCTAGATCCAAACAATTCTGATGCATAACTTTCACTATACGTCTCATACCATTGATCAGTCCTTCTGAAATTGTCATATTCTGCAGTAAAATAAAATGATCCCTGACTTTCTCACATTTAAAATGCAAGGCTTGACAATGAACACACCTTTCACTAAGTAAGCCATATTTCGGATCCTTAAATGCACATTCAGACCGATTCTGGATGCATTTTCAGGAGCAAGAAAATGTGTGTTTCTTCTTTGCTGCAAGGTACATTCAACACGACCAGTCAGAGTAGCACATGGCAGTGTAGTGGGGCTAAGGTAGGCAGTGCTAGTAGACAAAACTGACTTGTTCAATAAAATAAAACTATTCGGAATTTTTATATTTTCTCATTTTTCTGCATACCTAGGAAGAAATATCTTCAATTTGAGACCACTTTCAGCTCGATTGGTTGGGCCTAGCGTTCACAATGGCCATCTCGAGAAAATGGCTTCTGTAGTTAATTAATAAATACAAGAAATATAACAATGAGAGAGAGAGAGAGAGAGAGAGAGAGAGAGAGAGAGAGAGAGAGAGAGAGAGAGAGAGAGAGAGAGAGAGTAGCCATATTTTTGGATATTATCTACTGTTTTTTTTAAAAAAAAGTTACTTTTTTTGCATTGTTGTTTTCAGTAAACTTCATTTAAGTGCTAATTGCTCTTATTATGCAAACCAGTGATTAGTTAACATTGTTTTAGAACAGCTGAGATGGTAAACAGAAAAATTCCCAGTGTCTGAGAAAACATATTCGAATACAGTTAATGAAGTTACCTTGGTTGTGGAATTAAATCTGTTTAATTAATCTATTTTTTCTCTCTTTGTGCACATAAGTCACTATTTACTGAAAATAATACCCATGAAAGCTGCATGAAAGGAAAATATTACATGCAACAATATATTAAAAACAAATAATGCATTAAAAAAGAAAAAAAAAAAACCACACATACACATACTCACATATGATTTTAGGGGTGTTAGAATAATTCAATTCAAACATGCAGGTTTTTATAACATTCATCTTTTAACATGGCTCATCAAAGTAGTATTGAAAATGAGAGAAAAGCTCCTGAAAGTTTCATGGTTAATCTCTGTAAATAGCAACTTAATTTATGCACACAAAAATATATTCCACAAAACCAAGGTAAAATTTACAGCTGTAATTAAACAAAAATTCTTAAAAGTCTACCTACCACAACTGGACTCTTGCTCTCACTTGGCTGTGCTAAAGTCTGTTTGTTTGTTATTTGGTTTTTAGGAGCATTAGCAACTAAGGCCATATTGCTCCATGGATAGGTGGTGGTCATTCCCTGACCTTTCCGCATCCTCTGTATTTGGTGGTCACAGGCTTGAACCCCAGTCTAATCAAGAAGCGTGTGCTACGCACTGCTGCTCCTGCCCACCTGGCTACGGAGGCCTGCTCTGAAGTAACATATAATTAGTGAATGGCTAATTCAAGAGCACTCTATGACTAGCATACATAGTCATAATTAGCAAGAGTAGTTGAGCATTATGTTAGGAAGTTTACAGAATGAGCAGCAGTGCTAGAAAAGAGAAGTGTCACCTTTTCTAGGGATAACACGAATTAAACAGCAATAATATCCCAAAATAAGGATACCGTCTATTTAGAAAGAGTGTTCAGTTATAAATCGTAAAAAAAGCACAGTGCATGCTTTAAAATATACATTGTATACACTAAGCTGCATGACTATTATGGCAGCAAAAACAAAACTCAATGATCTTTGTTTTTATGTGCTAGAAATTGAAAAAGATTTCCCAGCTTCATTGTAAATTCCTTAAGAAGAATTGTTAATTTTTTTAAATCCTCCAATGGGAAAGTTATTTTTTTTTCCCCTCTGAAGTTCATTTATTATCGTCCTCTTCCAATTTGCAAAATTCAGACACTTGAAGATGTACAGTACCTATATTGGGAAATGTATTTTGTATAATTAGCGATCAGTAGATTTTTTTTCTTTTTTATTTATTTTTTTCCCCTCATGGTGTAAGCAACTTGGATTACATGTGTACCTGTAATACAAGTTACAGGGATTCTCCATGATTTCACAAAAAGTTATTAGGGAAGTGAACAGAAAAGTAAAATTTAAAAGGTGCCATATACTACATAATGATATTAAATTTTGCAAGATACTAGCAAATTTTCATTATAACGATGTTTGCATGTAGGGTTTCAGCACTTTTTTCAAATTATAGAAGTTATTCAATTGTCGGACATAACTCAGACTTTGAATTTCACTGCCAACATATTTTGAATAATCTGTACTAAAATGCACATAAAACTCCATATTGCTGGTTGAGGAATCGTACTGACTTCAAAATACACTGCATTTCAAATAATCTGATATTGAATTAACAAGGATATATTGTAGCAACTTTAGAAACTATATGTATAGCTGCAAACCTTTGACTTTCAAAAAGCTGGAAGTCTGGTAACCATATTCAAGAGGAAAACAGATTTTTTGGCCAAAATAGGTAGAAATAGGAACTCTTTTGCAAAAAGCAGTTCTTCACAAAAAAAAGGAGGAAAACAGATTTTTTTGGAAAAATGCAGGAGATAAGTTCACACTGCACTTCTTCATGTGCCTTGTCCGGTCTCCCAGAAGTTGGTGATTACTAAGGAAAAAGCATTTCTGTCTTCTGCTAATTTAAATAGTTTTTCTACATTTTGTATGCCAGTCCATTGTTGAATGTTATACAGCCAAGATGTTTGCCTCCTACCAATCCCCCCGTTTTCCTTCAACCTTGCCTTTTATTATTTTATTATCAACTGAGGTAGATGATATTTTTCTCTTCGCAGAATATGGTCAAGATAAGGGATTTCCCTGCATTTTATGGTAGTTAAGGTTCTTTCTGTTCTTACTCTGTAGAGGACTTCGTTGTTGTTTACAACAAAGTCCATCCATGGTATTTGCAGCGTCCTGCAGCATATCCACATCTTGAATACCTCTAACCAGTTCAGTGAACTTACCTTGAGAGTCCATGTCTCAGCACCATATAAAAGTATGGACCACATGCAGCTTTTGGACATACGTTGCCTTAATTTCACACTGCACTAGAAACTTACTTTCACCAAAAAATATATATTTTATATTAAAATACACAGGATTTTTTATTAGTACAGTATAATTTTTAAACATTAGTAGTAGTAGCAGTGGCATATGATGCAAGAAAGCAAGTGTACGAGCTTATGCAGCATCAGCCAAAAAAAAAAAAAAAAATTACAAAACAATTCCCTCTAAATGTTTGTCCAGTTCCTCCTTAAATTTATTTAACCTATTAACTTCCACAATGACAGATGGAAGTTTGTTCCAGCAATTAACTGCCCGCTGGCTAAAGGCAAATTTCCGCACATCAATTCTACATCTGTCTTTCCTCGATTTGAATTTATGCCCCCTTAGGTTCGTAATCTGAACAAGTGGAAGAATCCCATCAGAATTCAGCGTGCTCAACCCAGTGAGCGGAATGAAGAGGATCCCTTCATTCCCCTCACAAATCTTACCTAACATTTTCTTGACTGCAGATTTCTGTTTGGATTGTCTATTAAACATCAAATGATTTTGATTGCCTCAAGAAAGAACATTATTGCAGACTTTACTTCCTACAGAAACAATGACTTGTTTATAACAATGGCTCTGCTATTCAGATTTAGCTGTCAAAAGATTTCCACAGCTTCA
Source organism: Mastigoproctus giganteus (assembly GCF_048544385.1). Lineage (NCBI taxonomy): Eukaryota > Metazoa > Arthropoda > Arachnida > Uropygi > Thelyphonidae > Mastigoproctus > Mastigoproctus giganteus. The sequence continues at coordinate 71,389,075 of NC_143575.1, read as the reverse complement.
CCAGAAAGAGAAGATCCGAGGATTGTTAAAATGCCTAGGGGCTTAAGATAATTTATGATATTTCCCTTTTGTACTCATCAGTTTCCCCAACCAAAAACCACTGTACATCAATTCTTCCTTCTTTCATAATGCCATCTGGTAGGTTCTCATACTGAAATTAGCAGAACTGGTACTGCAAAATATTTTTGATGTGTAAACATCTTTGGCAGCACCTACTAAATTTTGGACGGCAGTAAAATCAATTTGCCATGATTTTGCGATGCAGAAATGACATCATTCCATTTCATAACAAAGATGGTTGGTTGTTGTTTTAAGATTTTATGGCACATTAGCATCTAAGACTAAAGGTAAACTGCAGCCATTATCAACCCACTGCAGGATGGAAGCCTCCTCAACAATTCATGTTCAGGGAAAAATAGATCATAATCTGCCACGCTGGTCAAGTGCAAGGTTGGCAGATCGACCATATTTAGCAGTCAGGGGCTTGAACCCAGGTCTACTCAAAGAGCGTGTGTTACTGCACTCCCGCCCTTACCACTCGGCAATGGAGGCCGCATCTAAGGCTACAATGCGCCAAGTCAACATAACAAAGAAAAATGGAATCAGGAGAGGAGATCTCGCAAAGGATCGTGGGCAGTGATGTGCTTAGAGCTGGCATAAACCAGCTGGTTGAGGGAAAAAATGTGGGAAAGGCAAAAAGAATAGAGTCGGGAGAAGAGATCACACAAAGCATCACAGGAGGTGATCTTAGATGTTCTCAGAGCTGGCATAAACCAGCTGGTTGAGGAAAAACATTTATGATTCAGGGCATAACACTTAGGTGGCTCTGGGCTAGCCATTGCCATCTGCAGCAGAAACCTTTGGTAATCAGAGAAATGGATATCTTGAGGGCAGTGATCTTGGATGTGCTTCAGCCTTACCAGTTGAAGTGCATGTAATGTAGGCGTTATAGTACCCATCTGTATTACTGAAGCGATTGTACATTTCCATCAAGAGGCGTATCATAACTGCAAGCAGCTGGGCCGGTCAAGAATATTTGAATCAGTTTGCGATTGAGAGATAACAGACTCCAAATTACATGTATGAGTAGAATCTTTTGCTTGTTATTGGCCATTCTCTTTAAGTTGCAGAAGTCCTTATTAGTCATTAAGTTTTCGTATTTCTTTGCAATTGTGCTGAGTCGGTTGAGCGTGGCGAGCTTTAGATCCTCATTCATCTCGCTGTTTGCACAATTGTAAAAATTTTGAAAGGGGGTCTTCTTCTCGCAGTCACATTATAAGGCTATGCAGGCCATTATGGTATGCTTCGTCAGTCAATGTGGTAGTTGTCTTGAGAGATCATCTTACATATTTCAATCGTTTTGCGAATGTCCAAGTCCGATTCATGCAATTTACAATCTATTAAGAGTTCTTCATTGCCATCGTATATCTTGACATATATCACCTCTGACAGTATCTCTGTTTCCTCATTGTGAAATGGAATGTGCAGCACTCTGTCTTGCACTTGCACTCATTGAGATCCTGAGCCAAATCACAGTTTTGATAGTGTATTATGCATGGATACTGTTGTTTCTTGCAGATCTCGTAGTGCTGCATGTGTAATTTGCGACAAAGCATGACAGGGTAACATGATCCAACATGACAGTATTATTGTAACAATACAAATATTTGTATTGTTGCAATCATACTATTCAACAAATGGCTACAATCAAATGGGTAATTAAGCTATTGGTCTAACTTCTTCCAAATGTTGATCCAGTAGAGTAAGCAGCAGGCATGAGTATCCTATTTATCACTAACATTGATTCGGTAAAGTAAGTAGCAGGCATGAGCATAAATTACAGTGTTCATGATTTTGGTTCTAGCTGTTTGAAATTTAGTAGGCATCGTCAAAGATGTTTACACATAAAACATATTTCGTGCATACAGGGTACACATGCAATTTTTTTCTTTATTTTCAATGACTTTGAAAATAAAGAAATTAATGAGGGTACTGGAAAATTTTTCTTCAAATAACACAGAATCTATTGGATGGTGAATTGGTTCTCCAAATTGGTTAAACACACAGTTAAATAATTGCAGATACAGAATTTTAAGTTCTAAGGTTTTTCCAGAAGCAGAGTAAAGTTCGTTTTTTTTTTTCTAGGAATAAAAAAGTTTGCCAGCTATGAAAAAAGCTAAAGCAGGGCAAACTGTTTTGTAATCTTATTCTATTCTTGAGAAAGATTTTACAATTAAAAGTAAATCCAAAACAACTTATAATGAAAGTGGCTCATTGTGAAAAAAAAAAAAAAAAAAGACTATTCTAAATAGGAAATGAAAGCATTTGTCATATGTTAAAAAAAGGTTGTTTTAACTTAATTAATCAATTTCTTAATTCTTAAAATCTGCTATTTAGACTATAAGTACAAAACAGGTGGCCACAAATAGTTTTAGTTAAGGCAATATCATTATCTCTAATAAGATAGAAAATGTCTGTTGAAAGTTTAATTATCATCTTTTCTCACTATGGTTTGAAAAATATATTCTACTATTTTATTTTTCTAAAAAGTCTGGATTATGTGCTTAAGACATGGACATTGGAAAATTCAATTAAAGTGGAGAAATCATAGACTAGTTAAACTTTGACAAAGATAGTTTAAATACCTTTTTATAATTTTTTTTTTCTTTTAAGTTAAAATGGGGAAACGTTTTAGTTCGTCCAATTAATTTAAAGTTTATATACACCACAGAAATTATCTGGAGTTGTTTATTTAAAATTAAGAGGGAATAGTATGAGAAATAAAACATAGAAAAACACAAATAAGGAACAACCCCTGGTATTAGAAAGTTGTTTTAACATGGCAAAATAGCTGACAGTGCATATGTGAAAAGAATTTTGAAGTTTTGTTGAATTTTTGTGGCTGAAAATGCTAAACCTGTATAAATCTGTATTAGCTTTACATAAAAATCTACCAAGTGCATGAACAATCTTGGCAACAACCTTACAAAATAATACACACACAACCATATCATATTGACCATGATAGATTTCTTACAATCAACAACACATCTGAAAAATAAGTGAATTCTAGTTATGTTTATAGACTTATGTACAGAACACCATCAAATCCAGTACACCAATAAACTCTGTATTACAAAAAAACATTAAAGGCTAAAATATGCAGGAAGAGACCCAGAATGTTGTCTAAGGAAGTGAATCTCATCTCATGCAAACTTATATTCCCCACACTGCTGAACACATGAAAAACATTTGCACAATTTCAAGTGAAAAATCTCACCTCATCCAACACACAGTCTTGGTAGCACTTAGCCATCTAGATTGGCTTACACAATAGGACACAACCTTCTATTAAAGGCATAACAGTCTTCCAATGTATTAGGACAAGTGCATGAACAATCTTGGCAACTACATTAAAAAATAATACACACAGAACCATATCACTATTGACCACGCTAGACTTCTTACAATCAACACATCTGAAAAATAAGTGAATTCATGTAATAATTTATCCACACACACAATGGGGGGAAAGAATAAATAATTTAAAAAAATATAAAAAACTATATATATTATATATATATATATACATATAGAATATATAAAATATCGAAAATAAAGAACTTGAAATTGTATGTAAAAATTTGTTCACACACACACATCCACAAAAGGGGGGGGGGGGGGGGGGAATAAATATAGATACCTGACTAGCTTTGAGTATGTTTATATGCTCTTCCATCACTGTATCTCTGTTTTTCACCAAAAATCCTGTTACTTCATATTTAACATTGTCTGCAAAATGATGAACAATAAATGCTGTATTGGAAAGCCTTGGTTTTTCAAAATGTTTTGACTTTCTGCACTGGTCATAAAGTTTCTGACACCATGTTTTATCAGTACCTTTGGGCATCTAACATTTCAAAAAAAAAAAAAAAAAAAAGACTGCATAAGTTTTACCATTAAAAAATTTTAAATAACTAAATAAAAGTATTTTACATAACAAGAACTATCAGTGATATTTTTTCGATTTTATAATGATCTAATATTTCTAATGTTATAAAATATTTTAATGAAATTAAAATGGTTAAAATACATTAAAGTACAAAGTTTATATGAAAATTAATAAAACACACCAATTACATTTTGCAAAGGTTTTAAACAAATTAACCAAGCAACAGTCACGCCCCAAAAAGTTGCAGTGAGAATCATGTGGGCCTGACAGGTGACAAACCTTGTTTTTTATTTATGGAAAAAGTTTTTAAATTTTGAATTCTGCTTGTAGTATACCAGTCTATCATCTTTTTAGATTGTGATGCTAGTTTAAAAATTAAAAAGTTTAAAATTTTAAGTAACTTAAAAATTTTAAGTTACTTAAAATCTTATTTTAAGAAACTTTTTAATTTTGAATAAAACAATTTAAATAATGCTGCATTTTTTACATGTATTATTATTGAAATAAGTTATTTCTGCTGAAAATGGAAAAGTCACAGTAATAAAACATAAGCATGAAACTAACAGTCACTTCCATGTTTCCCTGCAGAAAATATTAAGAATGCAAAATTTGAAAATGGCGCACTAGCATATATTTCTGCTTATATTACATAAACAGAGCTTATGGAAACTTTTATCAATTCTGCTAAAAAAAATGATGACCATACAATATAAACATAAAGCTAATAATAGTAGCCACATCCATTTTTCAGTGCAGAAAGATAATCAGGAGCATATTTCAAATTATGCACACTTTTTATCTTCTTAGAATTCTGTTTGATATACTGCTTGCAGAAGTTAACAGGCTCAAATATGTTTTCAACAATATCTTTTAATTCAAAATATTTTAATATCAAATGACTGAGAAGTTTTATATTAAAAACAACAGGGAAAACTAAATTACTTATTACTCATTCAGTTCACAAAGTTCAATAAAAAAAATTACAAGGGTTGCATGGAACAACCCTTTCAAGAGTTCTCATATTTTTTGATTACATGTTTTCAGCTAATTACTCATCAAAATCCCTAGAATGTTCTCCCAAGTATGAGATGATGCAATATTCGGAATTAGAGAGTGTTATGGGAGTTATCTTAAACTATAACAGCAATCATTTGACATGCAATCAAAATATCGAAGTCGGTGCTGCGAGGTCACACATGCCTGCAATTCAACTAATTGCTCATCAGAAGCCCTAAAATGTTCCTTCCAAGGTTGAAACAATATTCAGAATGGAGAATGTAATGGTACATTAACTTTAGTAGCAACTGTTCAATGTGAAATCAAAATACTGGAGCAGGACCTAAGAGGTCCCACACACCTGCAATACACAAAAGTTGCAAAAAGGGTATCTGGCAGTAGATGCACATCTCACCTAATGCATGACCAATGCAAGGTTAACAAACATAAATCACTGTGGAATACTTCAGGTAATTTTTAAAAGTCACTGAGATATTTTTCTCTTCAATCACTGTACAACATTAGCCACTGCAGAATCTTAAAAACTTCTTATAAAAGCATTTCCTTTGAATTGTTTACTTTAGCTATTCAAATTAATAATGTGAAAACTATTGTAAAAGTAGTGGCATCACTGTAGTTACAAGCATGAACAATTTTTATTTTTTATTGCCTATTTTTGATAATTATATTCTTCAAACATAATCCCCTGTTTATGTGCATAACACATTACCATACGTATGTGTGGAGTTAAATTTCATCTGCAGACCAATCTTTCTGAATGCCCACGAGCAACTGACCTGGGGATTACGTGTCTCATGGCAAATGAAATTGTGCCCCCTAGAAAGGTTCACTCAACTCTGAAAAGATATGGAAATTAGGACTTATTTCAGCAAGAACATGTTGCCCATATCTCTCTAAGACTTCATTCAAGGTGAAGTTTGCCATCAACCTGGCTGCTTAAAAACTTGCAGATAATATAAACATTGGGAGGGTGATAAATGACCAGCACCAAGGAGCGGAGCCCCCCCCCCCTTAAAAATGATTTGGATAGGCTTTAGCAATGGCCAAATAAGTAGGAACTTATCTGAAGTTTTCTATGCAGTGCAGACAAGCAGAAAGGAGGCTCATGGAATGATTTTTGAATGCTTTATTGAATATTTTCTTGTTAGAGAGAAGAAATATAAGCCAACATTAAAAAAGATATTAAGATTCTTGAAAGGATCAAAATATAGACAGTGCTGGTGAGATTGGCAAAAGGGTATCCACATACGGAAAGACTTTGAATGTGTGGGCTACAATACCTTGGTAAATAGGTAATGTGGAAAGAGGGGATCTTGATTAAAGTCTATCAGGCTTTGCGGGAGTACAGTAAAACGAAAGAAGGTGAAAGTTTTACGGTTATAAATTATGCTAAAAATAGGAACTGCAAAGTACTGGACTGGTATCCATACAAGGAGTCAAACTTTTTTTTTTTTGTGAAGTGAAAGCCTGTTGCTTTCTTGTACTGTATGGCTAATATTAGCATATTATGATCACCTCATCTACCATATTATAATATGGTAGATGAAGTGATTCCCAGTTCTAACAACCTAGAAGGGTAACTCAACAATCGCCAGTATGGATTCCATCAGTGTTGATCCACTGGTGATATTCTGGCTTAAGTTACCCATTTATGGACAAATTCAATGGAAACGTTCAGTGAAACGCAAGCAGTTGCTCTTGACATCTCAAAGGCTTTCAATCGTGTTTGGCATAAAGATCTTCTAAACAAGCTTCCATCTTATGGTTTTCCAACTGTTTTTTGTAATTGGTTATCCAGTTTTCTCTCTGATCGCTCACTGAGGGTGATGGTAGATGGCTCTCTGTCTTCTAACTTCTCCACTAATGACGGTGTCCCCCAAAGTTCAGTTCTTTCCCCCATTCTTTTCCTCTTGTATATTAATGACCTTCTTCCATTGACTGGAAATCCTATGTATAGTTTTGCTGATGATAGCACATTGCATGCCACTTTACATTTTGAGAACCCTTGCCCTGCTCAATCAGCTTCAACTTCTCGAATATCCGCTACCAATTCCTTAAATGCCAATCTCCAAGTAATTCTCCAGTGGGGCAAAGACAATTTAGTTGATTTCAATCCTTCTAATACTCAGTCTTGTCTTATCTCACAAAAAAAGATTCTTCTGCTCCTATGCTTATCTTTGGTGACACTCCGATTTCTAGGCACAAGCACATTACAAATATCTCTCTTGGCACAAGCACATTACAAATATTGCTTCCTCTGCATCTAAAAAACTTGGTTTTCTCTTTCGCTCTCGGCATTACTTTTCCTCCAAACAGCTGTTCACTCTGTACAAATCGCAAATCCGCCCTACCATGGAATATTGTTCCCACATCTGGAGCGGTGCCCCCAAAACTTCTCTCAGGCTTCTAGATTTCATTCAGAAGAGGGCAGTTAGGTTAATTAATGACTCATCTCTAACAGAGTCTTTCCACTTGCTGTCTCATAGACATACTGTTTCTGCTGCATGCCTTTTCTACAGATCCATGGGCACTGTTCTTCTGAACTGGCTTCTATAATTCCCGCTCTCTCTTTCAAAACAGTCTGAACACGTGCCACCAACATCCATTTACTGTCCAACTTCTCAACTCTGCTGTCTCATAGACATACTGTTTCTGCTGCATGCCTTTTCTACAGATCCATGGGCACTGTTCTTCTGAACTGGCTTCTATAATTCCCGCTCTCTCTTTCAAAACAGTCTGAACACGTGCCACCAACATCCATTTACTGTCCAACTTCAAACTCACAGAACCAACTTTTCATCTTCCTCGTTTATTCATCAACTGCAGTTTTCTGGAACAGCCTTCCTTCATACGTATTTCCTGAAAATTACAGTCTACAGAAGTTCAATGTCAACAAATATCTTCTTTCATCTTCTCAACCTCCAACCGAAGCACAGTACTAAGTACTATAAGTTCTAATACCTCTCGTGTTTGAGGTTTTCATTTAAAAAAAAAAAACATAAACCACAGTACAGATTACAGGACTCATTATCATGCAATGCAAAGAGTGATATATGTCCCTCCCCTAACACTGAAGCCAATCTGTCTGTAGTTATGAGAGAGGTATTTTTAAGATTCTAACTAGTAGTCCTCACACTAGGTACAAGTAAGCTGGAGCAGACTTAGTTATGCTGCTGTATGCCATATCATTTTCTTTAGAAGTTTCTTTCTACTTTGACCAACGTAACACTTTTGTTAATCACCACACTGTAAGTTACACATAGGACATTTTGTGGACAATGCTTTGGTGGGGGGGGGTTCAATTTATTCCTACATGTTCTATTAACAATGTATCTACTAACTTAACAACATATCAACTTAGTTAAATTTGGCTAATTAAGTAAGTTCATATGCAATTAAAGTAAGTACAAAAAGAATTAATTATACATTAAGATCACACAATATAATTTAATTCCTAACTCTTCTTCCTGCTTTCTTGATTTTACAGTCACTAAGTGATAAAGCGGTATAATGAAACATGTGAGAATTATCTTTAGTTTCTTTAAGAAATTAAAGGCCATATTTTATTCAATGCAAGTAGAAGTACAGTAAACCCTTGCTAAGCCGTTAAAGTTAATCCAGATTATCCAAAATTTCGATACAGATTATCAAAAAATTGAGTACTGTACTTTGAAAGACACACGGGATTTAGGAAGGTAGACGAGTCACTCTGACTGAGCAGACAGAGACAGAACATAATACATAATACATCACATTGTCTTGCTTGTTGTTCAGTATTGTCATTGACTGAGTTGGACGAGCATTATTGCTTACGTCGCTTCATTTGCATAAGTATATATGTACATAAGTTAACATATTTCATATATTATGGATTTATATAATCGTTGGCTAAAACACAACACTACTGCCTTGTCGAGGTCTTCATATGTAGAATGTTTCATCGTTTTTGATAGTAATGCATTTAACACTATCAGATGTGCCTGCAAAATCCAATAACTTCCCTTTATGTTTTACGATTATGCAGTATAGTTTGGTTACCAACATTATAATGGTTCATTAAAGATTTAATAGATCCACCGTTTTCAAACTTTTGGATAATTTCAAGTTTTTGTTTAATTGAAAGCACGACTCTTTTTGCGTTTACCCATCATTTTTGTGATTTGTAAACAATATATATATATATATATATATATATATATATTTACTATAAAAAAGTGACATTCCTGACATAAATAATGAAACAAAATTTGTCTTTTTGCAGTACGAGGGAAAACAACAATCTGTGCGACGCACTAATACAAACTAAACATTTGTTCTCTTCCCCCCCCTTTAAGCAGGGTGTGAAGACAGCAGGGGTAGCGGATAATTGGTAGATTCATCTCCCAAGCATGACTTATAACACCGCTTCTCATCACTTACTTACGACTTGCAAAACATCTGTTTATACCTTTCTATTTATTAATTGAATTTTAAGATTTTCGGTGGATATTTTTTTTTTTTTTTTCTTTAATTTGGAGTCTTGAAGTATTGTGGTTAATTGAGAGTCTGCTGTGCAACTTCTGAGTCTTCTATCGATGGATAAATGTATTGTATTTTTATAGGTTTTAAATAAAGGCTCTACAGTTATATATTTTTTATTTATTTTTATCAGCACTACCTACTGTATGTCATTAAATTTTCTATTTATTTCTGTTCTAAGTCTTTTTGTCTTTTAGGGCAATCTTTTGCTTCACTAATTCGAATTATTGCTTAATCTGGATGACCTCTCCTCCCAATTAATCTGGATTAGTGAGGATGTAGCTACTGTATTTAACTTCCATTTTTATCTACAATTAAACCTTACTGGAATATAAATAAAAGTGTAAGAGAGCAGAGCTATGTGTGAAAGAGCCTAAAGAAACATCTTAAGATTTGGAGAAACACATGAAAAGCAAGTATTACGAAGGTAGAAAGATGTTTTACCATTTACATAAAACTCGCAGAACAGTGAGAAAAACCATAACTTAAGTAATCAAAAATGATATGAGTGAAATTAAAACAGAAGAGAAATATTCTCTTCTGTTTTACTTAATTACTCTGCTATTACAAATTAGTTACTGTGAATTGCTTAACAGGGGATCTTAAGACATCGCATGGGGCATGCTGTCAAGATTATGGTGAATCGATCACTTTTTGAGAGTACCTGTTGACTTTTTTTTTTATTACACAAAAATTACTGATTTTTGTTATATTTGTGTTTAATATTAGTAGTGCACTTGTTACTTGTATTTATCTGATAAAGTTGGCTAATTTGTTCTTTATTTGCTTTTCAAAATTACTTAAAAAACAAAAGCTGTCATCTGCTACCACTGTTACTATATTAATATAAGAATAATAACAGCTACAATTGTTATAGTATCGATATAATAATATAAACAAAGTATCAATTATATTAGTTACTGTGAATTGCTTAATTGCTTATCAATTAAAAGAACAATATAAATGCAATTTAGCAGTCTTATATGTAATTCTGTAGGAGTATAGTTAATATTAGATATGTTTTATTAAATCCATAAAGTGTAAATTTATAGCAATACACGTAGTATACATAATGAAATATAAAATAGCATAGTAAGTACTGATGCCAAATAAATCAGATATACTTTATATTATACTCATATCTTTAAATTTCATGTGGTATTCTTAAGTTAAATTTAGAGTAGAATCATGCTTCAGATAAGAAAATGATTGCAAAAGGCTCCAAGAAACAAGAATGCTTTGGCTTGGGAGAGAACTGTAGATGGCAGTTCTCTTATGAATCAGGGATTTATAATGTGCTCTGCTTGTTGCCTTTCTGCAAAGCTACCATTAGCTGGACACAATAAAGCCAAAGGGGATGCCTTCGTGTGTGTTTGTTGTAAAGAGCATGAAGTTAAGTGGAAATTCAGCATTCTGATGGGCTTATATGAGGGCTTGAAGAAGAGGATTGATGCCACTGAAGGAATAAAAGAGAGGGGTCAATATTAGAACACACACTTCAGCAACAAACAAAACAACATCCCGAACAGTAAAGATCTCTGGTACCACAGGAGCCTGCAGTTGTCAGGGCTTATTGTTGTTGTTGTTTTGGTTTTTAGGAGCATTAGCAACTAAGGTCATATTGCTCCGGGATATGCGGTGGTCATTCCCTGACCTTTCCGCATCCTCCGTATTTGGTGGTGACGGGCTCAAACCCCAGTCTAATCAAGAAGCGTGTGCTACGCACTGCTGCTCCTTCCCACCTGGCTCAGGGCTTATTGCCAGGGAAAAGGGAACTATATTATGTAAAAAGAATGGGTGGAGTAGGATCAGAGTTTAACTGTCAGGGGTTAAAGATTATGAAGTCATTGATGACTCTTCATACATTAAGAATATTCAGATAAAGGAACCACCATGCAGCAGTGATCATAATATATTGATGTGGAAGTAGTTAAAGATATAACTACTATCATGGGTAATGGGGACATTTTGCTTTAATAAAAATGACTACATTAGTCATACACAATTTTTAAATTTTCTTCAGTAGGACCAACAGATTATGCTGCCAGCTAGAAATTCTAAATGGGAAGCATTCAAGAAAGAAATCGGAGCTACTAAGCTTTTTATACCAACTAAGAGATGTTCTTCCAGGTTTAGACCTTAATGAATGTCAGATGAACTGAAGAGAATTGTGGCAGAAAGAAAAGTTCATGGGATGCATATACATTAGCAGGAAACAGAGAAGCTAAGATTAACCACAAACTTATCTGCAATAACACTAAAGGAGCTAGCCAAGCTAAGACAGATTATGAGAGGTCCTTGGCTAAGAATGCAAAGAAAATAATAAAGAAAAGAATGCTTGGCTTATCCCTCCTATTGTGTTCGGGTCAATATGACCCGGTCGCCTTCTTTTAATGCCCATAAATCCTATATTTATTTAAATATTTTGTTGCCACTTTATGACTTTTACTAATTTACCCTAATAATGGTGTACCTAGATTGACAAAAAAATTTTCCAGTTAGTTTTTTTTATAAATGTAATTGTTACACTTATTGTGCTCGGGTCAATATGACCCAATGATCAGTTTTGTTAAAATTTAAGGAACGAGAAACGAATTATTATCATAAATGATTGTATTTTATTGGTTTTGTTTTATTTTCATAGAAATAACTTACATTACTACGTTTCTTGAACAAGTTTCAACATGTGCGTTATGTGCGCACGGCGAATGACAAGTTCATGCTTGTTGATGCTGGTGGGGACCTGTTGGTACCTTCTTGCATATATCTGCCAGTGTGCACTTGTGTGTCAGTTTCTTGGTAAACATCAAGCTACTCTAAGAGACAACAGAAAGAAGAAATTGTTGAAGGTGTGTACTAAGAGATCATTGATGGACAGTGAAATTGAGAATCTTTTGTATGCTTCTGATGGTAATGATAGTACTTCTGAAGTAGAGGACTATTTGTCTGAAGCAAAGGTGCATAATGAATCGGATGATGAAGAAGTGGAACCTACGATTTCAGACAAAGCAGTTGGGGCTAATTATGTAACCTCAAAAAATGACAATATATAGTGTGGAACTGCAACACACCTAATCAACAAGGAAGATTTTTGTCAGAAAATATTATTACATTGAATCCTGGACCAACAAGGTACAATACATCTAGAATATATGATAAAAAACCTACTACTGTTTATTTTTTATGCCAAAAATTGTAAACTTAATTTTTTAAGATGTCAAATTTATAAGGAAAAAGAATTTATGGTGACCAGTTGCAAGAACTAACAGTAGTTGAATTAGAAGCATATTTTGGCCTACTGCTTTCAGCTGGAATGTATAAATTTCATTGGGAGGCAACCTCCAGCCCATGGGATGGAAATGTAGGCCACCCTATATTCACGGCAACAATGTCTCTATAACGATTCCATGTAATTTCGCAAATAATTCACTTTGACGATAAAGGAACTCGATCACATCGGCGCCAGACTGATAATTTAGCTGCCATACAGGACTTCTGGGGTGAATGGGTTGCAATTCTACCTACAGTCTATAATGCTAACGAAAATGTAACAGCAGATGAGCAAATGGTATCTTTTAGAGGCCGTTGCCCATTTAGGCAGTATATAGGCAACAAGCCAGCCAAATATGGAATCAAGATTTGGACTTTATGCGATTCTGTACATGCTTATGCATATAACATGCAAATATACCTTGGGAAAAAAAGACGAACCTCCAGAAAAAGGCTAAGGTAAAAGAGTTATGCTAGACCTTACTTATGGTCTAAAAAGGAATAACATAACGTGTGATCATTTTTTTACATCTTACGAACTGGGGCAGATGCAATTGAAAAGAAATATTACCATGCTTGGCACTATTTGAAAAAACAAGCCTGAACTGCCAACTGAATTGGTCTTCAACAGGAAAGAAGTCCTTTTTTCAAAGTTCTACCTCAGCAATAACACAACGGTAGTTTCTTATATTCCGAAACGGAATAAAAATGTGACACTCGTGAGCACCTTCCACCACGATTCTGGTATGTGTGACAAAGATCATAAAAAGCCATTTATGATTTTAGATTACAATAAAACCAAAGGTGCTGTAGATACTTTAGACAAGTTGGTTATAAACGACGATGTCTAAAAGATGGCCAATGTCTATCTTTTATAATATCATGGACATTTCTGTTTACAACACCTATGTTCTAAGCAGAAATAACTATGGTGCAAAGTAAATCCAACCTGGAAAGATGGCAAACTATTTCTTGAAGAACTGGGTAATTCCTTGATCGCTCCCTTACTGCAAGAAAGAAAACTCCTTCCTCGAAGGAGTTTTCTTTCTTGCAGTAAGGGAGCAATCATTTCCTGCTGCTGAAATGGTGAGAAGGGCACGACCATCAATCAGCACTGCCAAAGCAACGGTAGTTTCTTATATTCTGAAACGGAATAAAAATGTGACACTCGTGAGCACCTTCCACCATGATCATATAAAGCCTTTTGTATCATAAAAGATGTAATTTTTGTCCCTCTTCAAAGGACAACAAAATCAATAAAATATGTTGTAATTGCTCAAAATACGCATATAAAGCTCATGTATTACTACTGCCAAGCCTGTAAAAAACTAAATGTATGATATAACTACTATGTTTTTCAGATGTACGTAACATACTGAAAGAGGCCTCTGAGGTCGGGAAAACTCATATCTAGGAAATAAACTCATACACCGACCATTGAACAAAATTTTTACTGTAACTAAAATTTTACAAATAATAAAAACAAATTATTTACAATAAACTAATGATTGTATATTGCTGAATACTAAAAACTGTAATAAAAGATCGTTTACCATAAAATAAGCTAAAATATAAAATTAAAAGCGCTAAAAACCAGGAGCTTTCGAGAGTATCAGCTCTCTTCTTCAACAGTAATATGACTTTCTGCAACATCTCCTTAAATAGCAGGTTCACGGTACCTCCACACTGGGGTATTTCTCCACGTGGTTCAATCGGCAACATGGTCAGAACCGGAAGCGGAAATGTCTCGAGTACGTGGCAAATAAAATCGTTCATCTGAACTTAATACAATTGTTTCAAAAATAGGATGAATACGCATGCCTCTATCTCTATTCATGGTATTCTTACTGGATGAACCAATCCGTAAACCCTCGAGCCATTTACGCTCCCAGTATCTGTGTGCACGATCCAAAATAATAGCGTCCTCCGGGGAGATTTGATGCTGCTTCTCCCAAAAATGTTCGGCCACGGCAGACTTACTGTAATCAGCGGTTCTTATGGCATTCAAATGTTCCCCCAGACGATCCCTAAGCCGTCGTTTTGTTTCCCCCACATAACACTCCCCACAATCCGGCATTCTATTCTATAAATAACTCCGCTACTGAGATCTTTTGGTATACGGTCTTTGACCTGGGACACAGCTGTACACAGCCTCCACCCAGGAAGTTGTACACAGCGTGTCTTATAACCCCGTAAAATTCTTGCCAGATGCTCAGTAAGGCCCGGATAGTAGGGGATGTATGCGGTGGCTACCGGGACGAACGACTCCCTACGCTCAAACACCCCTCTACTATATCTATCCAGGATCCTCTGGGGGGTATCTGCACTTTCTAAGTTCTGCCCGTGACACGATTAATTTCTTTCTCTTTATCCTCAGAAGTGGTACAGTGTGATCTTACTCTGTCAAATAAAGCTTTTGCTACACTATTCTTATATTGTCCAGCTTGTGCTGAATTATACTGGGTGTATTGACCTCTACACATGGGTTTTTAAAAACTGACATCTTAAGCCTAAAACCCACCCTAGAGACCAATACATCGAAAAACGACAGAGTACCGCCCGTTTCCACCTCTGAGGTGAATTGTATAAATTGGGAGAAGCTATTAAGCCAGCAAATGGCATCATCCTCCCTCCCCTTCTGGACCAGGGCAAAGGTATCATCAACGTATCTTCTCCAATTCCTGATAGGAAACGAACACCCACTAAAAACCCTACTTTCCAACTCCTCCATGGCCAAGTTGGCCACGGTGGCACTAATGGGTGAACCCATGGCCGTACCGTACCGCGAACCTGCTTATACATAGTTCCATGAAATAACATGGTAGTACTAGCTAGACATAATTCTACCCCGGTACAAATATCTTCCACACCGAGCAGTGATCTATTACCAAGTGAGGTATCCCTGGTCAATGCCATTTTTACACAATATACTGTATGATTAATAGGAATACATGTAAATAAAGATACAACATCAAAAGAGATCATGCTCTCTCATCATCATTTATAGTAAAATTCCCCACAAAATTCACAAACTCTCTACGGTTCTTAACAACATACTCGGACTGCCCCACTATGGGTGCAATTAATTTGGCCAAGTACCCCGATAGCGCATAGGAAGGATTCCCTACAAATGAAACTGTAGGTCTCAAGGGTACTTCTGCCTTATGAATTTTTGGCAGTCCATAGAATCACGGGAGTTGACTACCTGTAGTGTGTAATGGCCAGTAACTCTCCTTGGAAATCTTCTCCATGTTCAACCAGGACTGTACCAATTTATTGACTCGCCGTTCCAGACCCACCAATGGGTTCCTCTGGATCACCTTATATGTGTTATTATCTTGCAGAAGTTCCAATGCCTTCTTATTATAATCTTCTGTATTTAGGACCACCGTTGATCTCTCTTTGTCTGCTGGTAAAACAACTATTCCTTTGTCTCTTCTCAATTCTTCTAGTGCTCTCTTTTGACTAAGGCTGAGATTCGGGGATGCCTTCCTCACCTGACTCAACACTACAGCAGACTTCACATGGATTTCATTAGCTAAAGGCTCAGGAAACTTATTAATGGCCCGTTCAATACCCATTGCTATCTCCGCAATGGGGGGTTCCCAAGGAACCAACGTGAACTTAGGGCCTAAACTAAGGATGGCCTCCTGCTCTTTCGTGAGTTGTCTATTACTCTAATTATGTATAAAATGGGTGCTCCTATCATAATGCTGTACCACATTTCCACTCACCAACCTATTGAACTTCATAATTTGTCTTTGCCTATATGGCTCCGCTACCCTAGCAACTTTATCCGAAACTAACCTTCTGATAAGAACCAGGTGTCTAGAAGAAACATTACTACCAATATAACCTAAATACATGCCAATTTGTTGTCTACTAAATCTGAGATCTTCATGCAGCTTACAAATCCAAATATTCATAATACTCTTTTGAAAAAGCACAGTGGCCCGAACTAATCGAACATCCTGGAAAGGTATTTTAACCCTAAACCCATGCGGTACCAGCCTATGCACTCTGCAACGGTATGCAAATCTTAAATGCTGTTGTTGTCTAGCTTCTTTTACACAATACTTCTGATACTGTCGGAGATGCTGCACAACTATATGGCCAAAACTACTCACAATATCCTGAAAGAGGCCTCTGAGGTTGGGAAAACTCATATCTAGGAAATAAACTCATACACCGACCATTGAACAAAATTTTTACTGTAACTAAAATTTTACAAATAATAAAAAGCCTGCTGCAGTGTTGAGTCAGGTGAGGAAGGCATCCCCGAATCTCAGCCTTAGTCAAAAGAGAGCACTAGAAGAATTGAGAAGAGACAAAGGAATAGTTGTTTTACCAGCAGACAAAGGGAGATCAACAGTGGTCCTAAATACAGAAGATTATAATAAGAAGGCATTGGAACTTCTGCAAGATAATAACACTTATAAGGTGATATCCAGAGGAACCCATTGGTGGGTCTGGAACGGCGAGTCAATAAATTGGTACAGTCCTGGTTGAACATGGAGAAGATTTCCAAGGAGAGTTACTGGTCATTACACACTACAGGTAGTCAACTCCGTGATTCTATGGACTGCCAAAAATTCATAAGGCAGAAGTACCCTTGAGACCTATAGTTTCATTTGTAGGGAGTCCTTCCTATGTGCTATCGGGGTACTTGGCCAAATTAATTGCACCCATAGTGGGGCAGTCCGAGTATGTTGTTAAGGACAGTAGAGAGTTTGTGAATTTTGTGGGGAATTTTACTATAAATGATGATGAGAGAGCATGATCTCTTTTGATGTTGTATCTTTATTTACATGTATTCCTATTAATCATACAGTATATTGTGTAAAAATGGCATTGACCAGGGATACCTCACTTGGTAATAGATCACTGCTCGGTGTGGAAGATATTTGTACCGGGGTAGAATTATGTCTAGCTAGTACTACCATGTTATTTCATGGAACTATGTATAAGCAGGTTCGCGGTACGGTACGGCCATGGGTTCACCCATTAGTGCCACCGTGGCCAACTTGGCCATGGAGGAGTTGGAAAGTAGGGTTTTTAGTGGGTGTTCGTTTCCTATCAGGAATTGGAGAAGATACGTTGATGATACCTTTGCCCTGGTCCAGAAGGGGAGGGAGGATGATGCCGTTTGCTGGCTTAAGAGCTTCTCCCAATTTATACAATTCACCTCAGAGGTGGAAACGGGCGGTACTCTGTCGTTTTTCGATGTATTGGTCTCTAGGGTGGGTTTTAGGCTTAAGATGTCAGTTTTTAAAAAACCCATGTGTAGAGGTCAATACACCCACTATAATTCAGCACAAGCTGGACAATACAAGAATAGTGTAGCAAAAGCTTTATTTGACAGAGTAAGATCACACTGTACCACTTCTGAGGATAAAGAGAAAGAAATTAATCGTGTCATGGCAGAACTTAGAAAGTGCGGATACCCCCAGAGGATCCTGGATAGATATAGTAGAGGGGTGTCTGAGCATAGGGAGTCGTTCGTCCCGGTAGCCACCGCATACATCCCCTACTATTCGGGCCTTACTGAGCATCTGGCAAAAATTTTACGGGGTTATAAGACACGCTGTGTACAACTTCCTGGGCGGAGGCTGTGCACAGCTGTGTCCCAGGTCAAAGACCGTATACCAAAAGATCTCAGTAGCGGAGTTATTTATAGAATAGAATGCCGGATTGTGGGGAGTGTTATGTGGGGGAAACAAAACGACGGCTTAGGGATCGTCTGGGGGAACATTTGAATGCCATAAGAACCGCTGATTACAGTAAGTCTGCCGTGGCCGAACATTTTTGGGAGAAGCAGCATCAAATCTCCCCGGAGGACGCTATTATTTTGGATCGTGCACACGGATACTGGGAGCGTAAATGGCTCGAGGGTTTACGGATTGGTTCATCCCTTAAGAATACCATGAATAGAGATAGAGGCATGCGTATTCATCCTATTTTTGAAACAATTGTATTAAATTCAGATGAACGATTTTATTTGCCACGTACTCGAGACATTTCCGCTTCCGACCATGTGCCGATTGAACCACGTGGAGAAATACCACGTGTGGAGGTACCGTGAACCTGCTATTTAAGGAGATGTTGCAGCAAGTCATATTACTGTTGAAGAAGAGAGCTGACGCTCTTGAAAGCTCCAGGTTTTTAGCGCTTTTAATTTTATATTTTAGCTTATTTTATGGTAAACGATCTTTTATTACAGTTTTTAGTATTCAGCAATATACAATCATTAGTTTATTGTAAATAATTTGTTTTTATATTATTTGTAAAATTTTAGTTACAGTAAAAATTTTGTTCAATGGTCGGTGTATATGTTTATTTCCTAGATATAGATGTACGTAACAACTGTTTATCCATTACTGCCATTCATAAACAAACTTTTGGTCAATAAATGCTACGTACATTCTTATTTCTTTTATTATTTAGTAAACACATTACAGGAACTCCCCAACTTACATAATACTCGACTTACAGAAATTCAACTTTACATAAGGTTTTGCCGGCTAGTGCAAACTTAAAAAAATCATGGAAACGTATTTTGCATCCCGTAGGAATAAATGGAGTTATCGTTAAAGTAGTGTAATATGAACACAATAACACTTTTTTTTTTCTTTTTTTTTCTTTTTTGTAATTTGTTCCAAGTTCTTGGAAGTTGAAAATTTCGCTATATTACTAAGCTATTTATCTCTCTAAAAGGTCATATTCATAATGGAAATTGCACTACTGTTTCATTGCTATTATAAGTTCCCGTTATAAGAATCAATTTTGAACGCCTATGTGATATTTTTCTAAAGCACATTTCTGGAGGTCACGACCAAAAAACAATAAAAACAATTTGCACTTTCCGGTTTATTGGACTTTTCTGTTAGTGCATCTAATTATAAACAGGTAGTAAACTCGATCTTATTGCATTTGCGATAATACCGATAATTGCAATTGTGTGAGTTTTTACACTATTATGGTGAAATGTGTTCCCTTCACAGAAATCTTCAATCATATAAAAAACAAATTTTCAGAAACTTCTCTTCATTCCTATTTACATATTACAATGATGAAGGAAAAGCGACCAAAGAAAAGTGCTAGTGTTAATAGGGCCAGGAAACGAAACAAAATTGATTTAGAAATGAAGATGAAAATGATTAAGAAGTACAAAGCAAGACAAAGTTTGCCATCTATTGCAAGGGAATTAGGTCTTGCTGCTTTAACAGACAGTGCATGTATAAAAGAACATGTCAAAGGATCAACACACTTAAGATCAAAAGTGAACACAAAACAGTTTTCAGGTGCTATATCAAAGATGGAACAGCTGTTAATAAATATGGATGGAAAATCGGATTCAGAAGCGAGTGCCCCTGAGTCCAACGGCCATTCAAGCAAAAGCAACAAGTATTTATAAAGATATTAAGGATAAGAACAGCGAACCCCAAGCTAAGTTCGTGGCAAACAATGGGTGGTTTAATAGGTTCAAGCATCGCATGGTTTCCAAAACATTAAAGTATGTGGTAAAGTCACCAGTACTGATTCTGCAGCTGCAGAGAAATTTTGTGATGTGTTGGAAAAAATTATTGATGAAGGTGACTATTCAATGCAGCAAACTTTTAACACTGACGAGACTGCTCTGTATTGGAAAAAAATGCCGGATTGCCAAAGAGGAAAATACAATGCCAGGGTTCAAGGTGACAAAAGATAGGGCCACACTCTTGCTTGGGGCTAATGCAGCAGGCAATTACAGATTAAAACCATTGCTTTTGTATCATTCTGAAAATCCTCGTGCATTTAAGGGTATCAATAAAGCCACCCTACACATGCATTTCCGATTGAACCAGAGAGCATGGATAACAATATCTCTCTTTGAGGATTGGTTTAAATGCTGCTTCATTTCAGAGGCTGAAAAATATTGTAAAGACAAAGACGTTCCTTTCAAGATTTTGTTCAATTAGATAATGCTCCTGGACATCCTAAGCATCTAGATGATTTCAAGTCAAACGTGAGAGTCATATTTCTACTGCAAAACACGACATCACTCATCCAACCTATGGATCAAGGTGTTATTTCGAATTTAAAAGCATACTATTTACGCACAACATTTGCTCAGGCATTGTCTGCAGTAGACAATGAGAAAAATTTTACTTTAAGAGACTTTTGGAAATCTTACAATATTTACCATGCCATCTTAAGCATTAATAAGGCTTGGGTGGAAATTACTAAAAGTTGTTTAAATGGCGCATGAAAGAAAATATGCCCATGGCACGTTAAAGGCTTCGAAGGATTTGAAAAAAGATGAACAATAAGAAGAGGTTACAGATAAGATTGTAAAGGTTGCAGAGCTACTTCAGCTAGAGGTTGATGCCAAAGATACGGCGGAGTTAATAGAGGAAGAAGAGATGGAATTATCTAACGAAGAACTTATTGACTTGTAGTCTACAATAGTGAAAAAAGAAAATGCTGATGAAGCTTAAGATGAACCAAATGAGGAGCAGAGATGCTTCATCACCAGAGAGATGGCAATGTAATTTTGTGAAATTGCATTGGCAATGGTGATATTTGAGAAAATGGATCCTGACAGCGAACGATTCTTAAAAGTTAACAGAGGGGTGAATGATATGCTTGTTTGCTACGAAGAAAAGAAAAAAGCCACCATCCAGTCATCCATTAATATGTTCTTTCATAAGGTTGAGTGGTCGACCCCTTCTAAATCTCCACAACTCTCAACCTCCACAGCAGCTTACTTATCAGCTGAAGACATTGATTCTGGCAAGGAAACTCGTGAGGTAAAACTTACTGACGTTATGCCTGTCTCCTCTCTTTTTTTTGTAATTTTATAATTTTGAAATTTTTTTAAATTGCACGCTTTTGTAATTTTTCCTGCGCACGAGATAAAAAATTGAAGAATAAATAATTCTATTTACATGTCCGTCGAACATTTCTTTTTTTATTCAATCAATTCAGCAAGCACAGTTGCAAGTGCTGTACAAGCATAGGAGAAATTCCGACTTATGTAAAATCCGATTTGCATAGCGTTCCGCGGAACGCAACCTTTACATAAGTTGGGGAGTTCCTGTACTGCTATATTAATTTAACACCAATAAAACAATACCCACAGAAGCTCGGGTCATATTGACCCGAACACATGTAACCAAAATGCGAACAGAATAGGAGGGTTATATTAAAACTAAAAGAATAAAACAACGTAGGTTGTTTATTCTTCTAGTGTTACAAAGGTTGATACAAAGGTTGGCAGGGTTGTAAATGACAGTAATGGCAGTGTGCTACTGCAATTCTAGTAATGGCAGTGTACTAATGCAATTTCTAGGATCTAGAAAATTTGGGCAAATGGGCTGAGCAGTGGCAACTGAAGTTTAACATTGACAAATGGAAAGTACTGCATATGGGTAAAGGCAATCCCAGAGAAACGTACCAACTGTGTGGTACTACACTTAAGGTGGTAGAAAATGAAAAAGACCTGGGAGTAATTGTGCAGTAAGATATGAAGTTTTCTGAGCAATGCAGACAGGCTTCCAGGGCAGGTCATGGGGTTTTGACAATGATATACAGGAATTTTGCTAGCAGGGAAAAGGTGATTGTCCCTCTGTATAAGGCAATGGTCAGGCCACACCTTGAGTACTACGTACAGGTCTGGAGGCCTCATTTTAGGAAGGATGCAGATTTGCTTGAGCATGTACAGAGAAGGGCAACAAGATTAGTGAGGGGAATGAAGGGATCCTGTTACCAAGAGAGACTTAAGTTCTGCAAATTGCAGCGACTGGAGACTAGGCACCTGCGAGGTGATCTGATTGAGGTGTATAAGGCCTTGAATGGGCTGAGCAAGCTGAATTCTGATGGGATTCTTTCACTTGTTGAGATTACGAACCTAAGGGGGCATAAATTCAAATTGAGGAAAGAAAGATGTAGAATTGATGTGCGGAAATTTGCCTTTAGCCAGCGATTGGTTAATTGCTGTAACAAACTTCCATTTGTCATTGTGGAAGTTGATAGGTTAAATAAATTTAAGTAGGAACTGGACAAACATTTAGAGGAAATTGTTTTGTAATTTTTTTTTTTTTTTTTTTGGCCGATGCTGCATAAGTTTGCTTGTGCAGCATCGGCATACACTTGCTTTCTTGCATTACATGCCGCCACTACTACTACTACTACTACTACTACACTGACCCAATAAACATGAATGGGATCCCTGCATAGGGCATCCTGGCCCGATGACTTTACTCCCTTTCAATACCTATATCCCTTCCCACCTCCCATCCAAACCTTTCACCTGGTGGACCCTACTACCACAAATCTTTCTCTTCTTAACAGTCCCCCTGTTAAGTATGGGTTCCTTACACAGGGGTACCCCCCCCTCTATCCCTTTAACTCTCATTTTCTAGGTGTGAAGCCTTCCTATCATCCACCTTCTTTATCTTCATCTTTTCTCCAATGCTCAAACTATCACCCCTGTGCTCCCTTTCCAATTAAAAAAAAACTTCTAGGTGTGGGGTTTTTTTTTTTTTTTTTTTTTTAGGGGACCCGGCTTCCCTCCTCATGGAGATGGACAGGCAATGGGGGAGGGGTCCCCACCAAGGACCCCACAGTTAATGCCCCAAGGTTAAACTTCAGTTGCCACTTTTAGCCCATCTGCCCAAATTTTCCAGATCCTGTTGCAGTAGCACACTGCCATTACTGTCATTAACAGCCGTGCCAACCTTTGTATCATCTGCAATCTTCGACACTAAGCCTGATATACCTTCATCAATATCATTGATAAATATACAAAACAACAGTGGACCCAACACCGAACCCTGTGGGACTCCACTAATAACATTAGTCCATGAAGAGCAGCACATTGATTACCACCCTCTGTTTTCTCCCACTCAACCATCCTTTTATCCATTGTAGCAACTTACCCTTAATACCATTCTGCTCCAATTTGTACAATAGTCTTCAATGTGCCACAGTGTCAAAAGCTTTCCTGAAATACAAATATATGATATCAAAATTATTTTTTGCATCCAGTTCCTTTGTAACAACATCATAATATCCTATCAAATTTGTCAGACAAGACTTTCCCTTAACAAACCCATGCTGTGTCTGAATTATTGCTACAGTCTTGTCTAGATGATCCTGCAATGCATCTTTAACCAGTGACTCCATTATTTTACCCGGAACAGAAGTTAAACTAACTGGTCTGTAATTACTTTGTGATCCCCCTTTGTGAATTGGGGATACATTTGCACATCTCCAGTCCGTGGGTACCTCCCCTGAGTCCAAGGATGCTCTCATAATTATGGCTAAGGGTTTGCTTAGTTGCTTTGCCACCTCTTTTAATATAACTGGATAGATCCCATCCACCCCAGGTGTCTTTCTTATGTTTAACTTCAACAATTTCTCTTCCACTTTGCTCTCCGTTATTACAAAATCACTAAGCACCTGCTACAATTTGATAACCTTCATAACTCCTCATGTGTAAATGTAGATGCAAAATACTCATTCAGTTTGTTTGCTATCTGAGCAGGATCACCAACAGTCGAACCATCGATTTCAAGTGGACCAATCAGATTCGTCCCTTTCCTTATAGAGTTTATATAAGTAAAGAAATCCTTGCTGTTTTTCTTAGCATCCTTTGCCAAAGATTTCTCGTAATCTGCCTTCGCCTGCCTAACCTCCTTTGTGACCTGATTACAGACTAGCTTATATCTGCATAGGCTTCTGAGTCGCTTGATAATTTATAAGCATCCCATGCACTTTTCTTCTCTGTCATGAGTCTCATTAGTTCATTTGATAACCATTTAGGCATAAACCTTGAACAATATTTCTTAATAGGTATGAAACTTTTAGTAGCTTCCACGATTAATTCCTTGAATGCTTCCCACTTAGAATTTACTGTTGGTAACATCGTCAGTTGATCCCACTGTACAGAATTTAAAAACAGACATATTATTCAACAGATTGCTGATATATTATTCAAATACCAGAATAAGGGGCAAGTGATACCTAATATGGTCAGTAAACACAATAGGGTAGTACAAGAAAATATTGCTTATAAACTGGAACTACTATCTCATGACAGTATTAAAGATCTTTACCAGAAAAGACTAAAGAACTACCTATCTCACATTGGAGAAATAGAAGAGGTGAATATCTTATAGAACACCATACACAAGACTGCTAACAAAGCACTAGGCCTAATTGATCACAAATATAAGCAACAGTATTGGTGGAATCAGGTGGTAACAAGTTTGGTGAAATGAAAGGAAAAGGCCTATAACAAATGGTTAATGAATAAAAATCAAGAAAATAGAGATGAATACAAAAGGTGCAATAGAGCAGTTAAAAGGAAAATTGATGAAGCCAAGAATGCAGCATGGGAGAAAAGATGCCAAGAAATTGACAGCTCATTAGGAGGAACACAGTCATCCGAAGCCTGGCGAAGCTTGAGAGCACTGAAAACAAATGAATCTCAATTGTATAAGAACTTTATAGATATACCAACATGGGAAAATCATAATAATAACCTCCTAAACGAAAGACGATCACAGTATCAGAGCATAATTACCCCTCCACTAGTAGATAATACGGAGATAGATATTATAAAACATCAAGTTCTTGACTGTGCAAAATTAATGAAGAACAAAAAATCTCCAGGCCCTGGGAACATAGCGATGGAACTAATTAAATATGGACCACCAAGTCTTTTCGATCTGATAGCACAGCTGATTAACAGGTATATACAGCTAAGGAAAACTCCAAATGAATGGAAAGTAAATTATATTTCATCCATATATAAAAAAGGAAAAAGGCTGGATCCGGGGAACTATAGAGGCTTAAATATTAAATGCACTATGTCCAGACTATACTCTAAAGTGATTCAGTTAAAATTACGAGAGGGGGTAAAGAATAAGATAAGTGAAGAACAAATTGGATTTAGGCCAGATCACTCTTGTGTGGACAATCTGTTTGTTCTACAACAGCTGGTGGAGAAAAGAAAAGCATAGAATAAAGATGCCTTCTTTGCCTTCATCTATTTAGAAAAGGCTTCTGACTCCGTTCCAAGAAAGGAATTATGGAATGCTCTTCAAAATATGTCAGTTGATCCAGAGCTTGTGGAATTGATTAGGGAATTGTACGATAATGTGGCATATATTAAAGTTGGGAATACTTTATCTAACCCAATCTATCCAACAAGGGGGCCTATCACCTCTATTGTTTAATGTTTTCTTAGAATGTGTTTTCCAAGAATGGAAAAGAAGCTGTTATGGAATGGGAGTACCGATTAATGACAGGTATCTTTGGAGTCTAAATTTTGCCAATGATCAGGTTATCAATGCACAAGAAGCTTATGATTTAGAATACATGTTGAGAAAATTGTATCTTACATATGACCAATGGGGCCTCAACATCGATTTTACAAAGACAGAATACCTAAGCACAGCAGAACATCCTGATGAACTGAAAGTTAGAGTCTGTACATCTAAAACCTGTTGACTTTTTCAAATATCTTGGATGTAGATAACTAAGGAAGGATTGGGGAAAGAGGAAGTTTACACAAGAATTCACCAAAATAGGAAGATTCTTAGTGCCCTGAACTCTATACGGTGATTAACGTATAGAGTTCAGGGCACTAAGAATCTTCAATACGGACAATATCTCCCGTAGAACTAAATAACATATCGGACAGTCGTTAGTGGAATTGATACTTTGCTACAGATGTGAGGTGTTGACATTGAAAGAGGGTGACAAAAAGAAGCTTAGAGCCCTAGAGATGGAATACCTATGTTAGAGTGCTAGGGTTTCTAGGCTAGAGAGGATAACAAATGAGGAAATAAGAAGTATGTATGCAGATGAAGATATTATAGAACAAATAGAAAATAGGAGGATGAGATGGTTTGGACATTTGCTGCACATGAATGAAGTGAGATGGCCTAAAATTATATATGAGGGGATACCACAAGGGAAGAGAAGGCGAGGACGCCCTAAAAAAACATGGAAGGAAGGTGCACAATCAGCCATGAGAAAGAGAAGTTTGAAAGCTGAAGATGCCCACATCCAGTGACTGTGGAAAATGGGAACGACAAAGCAGCAATCTGCCATATTAAGTCGAACGTAGATAGCTAGGTTCGTAAACTCTGAGCAAGCGGAAGAATCCTATCAGAATTCAGCATGCTCAACCCATTCAAGTCCTTATACACCTCAATCAGATCACCTCGCAGGTGCCTAGTCTCCAGCTGCTGCAATTTGAAGAACTTAAGCTTTTCTTGGTAAAAGGACCCCTTCATTTTCCTCACTGATCTTGTTGCCCTTCTCTGTACACCCTGAAGCAACTAGTGACAGCATATACTATGCAGAGTTGGGGGGCTCCGGTGCCACTTGACAGTAAACACCATAGATATGAATGGGATAACTATGCGATAACACAAATGGGATAATGGGATGTTTATGTTCAGGGTGCTGACAAACAATAAATATTTTGCATCTACATTTATGAGTGAAGAAGATTTTAGGGATGGGAATACCAGATGTATAACAAGTTATAACTGGGAGCTAAATGATTTTGTTATAAGCAATAAGGAAGTGTAGGAGAAATTGCTGAAGCTAAAAGTAAATAAAGCACCTGGGGCTGATGGAATCTATCCAATTATAATTCAAAACAGGCAAGCAAACTCTTGCCCATAATTGTGAGAGCATCCTTGGATTCAGGGGAGGTTCCTATTGATTGGAGTTGTGCAAATATGTCTCCAATTCAAAAAAGGGGTACAAAGGTAACATGTCTAAGCAATTACAGACCTATAAGCTGGACTCTTGTTACAGGTAAAATAAAGGAGTCAGTGGTTAAAGAAGTATTGCAGGATCATCTTAATAGGATTGGAATTAAACAGAAATCACAGCTTGGATTTGTTAAGGAATCTATCTTGTCTGACCAATCTGGTTAGCTATTATGATGCAGTAACGAAGAAACTGGATAAAATAATAGTGTTAACATTATATTTTTCGAGTTCATTAAAGCTTTTGACATTGTCCCACATGGAAGATGGCTGTACAAATTGCAGCAGTGTGGCATTAGGTGCAAGCTACTAATATAGATAAAGAGATGGTTGTGGACACTGCTCTTCTTGGACTGATGATTTGGAGTCCCTTAGGTTTAATGTTGGACTGCTCATTGTTTACAGTATTTACTAACAATACTGATGAGAGCATATTAAGCTTATTGTTTAAAGTTTACAGATGATAAAAAGATTGGCAAGGTAGTTAATGGTAGGAATAAATGCATACTACTGCAGCAAGACCTTTAAAAATTAGGCAGATGGGCTGACAAGTGGCAATTGAGGTTTAACATTGGTAAGCACAAGATACTGCATATGGACAGTGGCAATCCCAGAAAAAAATACCAATTTGGTGGTATCATACTGGAGATGGTGGAGACAGTCAAAAGAAACCTAGGAATATTATAATATTAAAACCACCTTTATACCACGTGAAAAGTAACAATATAGTTTATTAGGCTGTTCGCTTACATTACTATACATTAATATGACGTTTCAGGTATCTTACCGATACCCGAAAACGTCATATTATTTTTATCAATTTATGATTACAATATTTCTATTACAATTACAAATTATGGTTGTAAAGTACTAATTATTTTTTTTTTTTTAAGTTACCATTACAATAGAAAACAGGAAACTAAGATAATTACAAAGAGATTAAATTCTCACCTGCTGAGAGACTCCTCTTGCCGATGCTCCCAGAAACCGGGTGTGCATATTGGCAAAGGGTCTGCCAACAGTTCATTTATAGGGGAGGAATTAACTCCATTAGCCAACAGGATAGCCAAGTTTTTATCCTGGATCCAGGGTTCTTAGAAGCCTAGGGTAATCTTTGCTCCCATAATCTTGATATCAGGGATGGTGTGCAGGCTGGTTCAGGATCTTACCGATACCTATCATCAGACCATGCTGCTAGTGCCAAGTTTTAACCTGGATCCAGGGTTCTTGTGTTTTGGAAGCCTGGGGTGGCCTTTGCTCCCATACTCTGAACATCAGAGTTACTGTGCAGACTGGTTCGGGATCTTGCCGATACCCATCTTCAGACCATGCTTCTGGTTCAGGTGGACTGGAGATCAGGGTTACTGTGCAGACTGATTCGGGATCTTGCTGATACCCATCTTCAGACCATGCTTCTGGTTCAGGTGGACTGGAGGGAGATGTGTGGTCTATTTTCTTTTCCTGGTTTTTCATTCATTCTCTTCAATTTGAAGTTTCCTATTACTTGCTGAGGTTCTTATCAATATTTTAGTGAAGAACCAGTAGTGGGAAGAAGTTGTGATTGAGACGGACTGTGGTTGGTTCATACCTAGATCCAATATAGTTAGGGAAGGACGTTTTGTGGTTATTTTCCATTAAGGTTATTATTATATTAAAACCACTAGAACGTTATGACGTTGCATACAATGTCATAACGTTCACCAAAAACATCACATTAACGTATAGAAATGTAGGCGAACAGCCTAATAAACTATATTGTTAATTTTCACGTGGTATAAGAGTGATTTTAATATAATAATAACCTTAATGGAAAACAACCATGCAATGTCCTTCCCTAACTATATTAAACCTAGGGATAATTATACAGTCCAACATGAAATTCTCTCAATAGTGAAAACAGGCTGCTAGAACAGCTCATGGGGTTCTATCAATGTTATACAGGAACTCTGCCAGTAAGGACAAGGCGATGATTATCCCATTGTATAAGGAAATGGTTAGACTACCTCTTGAGTACTGCACAGAGGTCTGGAAGCCTCATTTAAAAAAAAAAAAATGATGTGAAATGGGTGCAGAGAAGAAGTCTGCAAATTGCAGTGCTTGGGCACTTGCAAGGAAACATGATTTAAGTGTTTAAAGCTTTAAATAGATTAAGTAAATTTAATGATAATGGTATTTTAACTTTTTTGGATGCAAAAAATTCCTTTCAACCAGAGAGTAAGTGATTGTTGCAACAAACTGCCATTTGGTGTAATGGTGGATAATTTGAATAAAAATTAAGAAAAATTATACATATTATTGGACGGAATGGACACATGGAGTAATGTTTTTTTTTTTTTTTTTATTTATTTATTTTTTTTTTTTTGCTGATGCTGTATAAGCTTGCTTCTTTGAGTCATTTGCCACTACGAATAATAATAATAATCACTGAAGAATAGAAAAAAATGACTGAAATAGAGCAAAATATGGACTACTATTATCATTGAGATAGAAACATCCATGGAAAATATGGTACAAAAAGGAAGCAGGTACAGATGATATCAGACCTGAAATGTTGAAAGCTTAGAAAGGGAGGCAAAGTGTATGTCTCTCTCAGTGGTATATCACATTACCAGATGTCATTTTCCAAAAATCAAGCTCCAAAATATTACAGGAAGGCATTATTCATATATACATAAAAAGAGAAATAAAGATGAATGGGGAAATAATGGAGTAATTTCGCTCCTAAATGAAAAAAGGTAAAAATCTATGTAAATTATCTCAGAAAAGAGATTTACAAGTAATGTTAATTACAACCTTGAGAAAGGACAGGCAAAATTAAATATCTACACTACAGAAAATTAAAGAATACTCTTGAAAAAGTAAATGACAAAGTACCTATCTTGAAACCTCTTTCAAATTTAAAAAAAAATATCGCATTCGGGATAATATTTAAATGGAAATAAAATATATATATATAGGAAAAGGCACCATTTAGGATGAATACTTGAAATTTATTAAAAATTTTACACCACTCCATATTTTTAATATGCAATTTGAAATGAGTTACTAAGACCTAACAGCACAAATCAGACAAAAAACTTACTTATTTCCTGCCAAAAAGGCAAGCTCAATATATATTTTTCATTGTTATCAACATTTCAGACCTAAATTTGGTTATCTGCTATCAACTCAAAGCTAAGAGAAAGAATGGCACATAAAATAACTAAATGAAGAAAAATACAGGGGGTGATACACTTATGGGTAATTAATTACCTCAACTGTACTACTAAATTGTAAAAAATGGTTATCTATAATAGATTCACAAAATTTGTATTAATGGGTCGGCAATACCTTCAGTCATTTAATGATTAAAATAAAAATATACAATAAAGAATCATACTACAGTTCCTTATTTGGGAGCCAAAGATTAATTTAACAAAATTACATAAGAGAACCATGCATAAGGGTCTAAATAGCAAACAATAAAATCTACAGTAACCGGTCTCTGTTAAGTTTGCTTGCAAACTGAGGTTACAACAGAAATTTTGTAGTCTAAGGAAGGGTCAAATTTAATCTCAAACCAAATAAACTAATTTTATTTGTATCATATCAAGTAAAGCCTCAGGCTAATATAGTGGAAGTAAAGGAGAGAAGCTGGGGATAATTTGTAAGGGAGATTCTACTTAACTTGAAATGAGTGTTGGACAGTGTTGGGAGTATATGAGTAGTAAGATAACCTCAAAGCAAATAAACGAATAAACTACTGGCCTATAATATGTGGTAGAAGAGATCAGAATGTGTAGTGCTGGTAGAATATGGTAAGTGGCTAAATTTATAAAATTACAAATTAAATAAAATCGAGAATATTTTATTTAATTTGTAAATAAAATATTTACAAATTAAAGGGAAAATGAAGGAACAAAGTTAACACCAAAAACTTAAAATTAGTTTAGAATGGATAATTCACATAAACTTCCCTACATTACACTCTTACACAAATCAAACTTAAATTTAGCCACAACTCCCAAAGTCAAACCAAATCTGCACAAGAGAAGTACAGTTACTACATTATTAAGTCCCTCTTCTTTTCACAATTAACTTCTTAATCTGGAAAGTAGTAGGACTACCTGTTTCTTGCTTATGCTTTTTTTTTTTTTTTTTGGCCAGAAAATGGTATCTAGCAAATGAAATGATCTTCATGCTCAAGGTGAAATTAATTTAGTATTATCCTTTTAAATAAATGGCTGATTAATCTTTTAGTGATGCCATTTATAAGTAGTATAAGAGAAAGCTTGTGATAATGTTAAAAAAAGTTGGTTTTGTTGTAAATCTTAAGAAACCATTTACAAGTTATTTTATATACTGCCAGCCACAAAACATAAGAAAGAGAGAAAAAAAAAAAACATCCTCCTGCTTTTTATAATTTTGAAAAGCCCAAATAATAGTAGCTATTTTATAATTTCAAAATAATAATAAACCTCAATTAAAAATGATAAATTTGTCTGGGTGATATAATAACCATATCAAAATTAAATAATAAAAATACTAACCTTACACTCTTCATCTAAAAGATCAAGAATTCCTAATTTACTTTCTATCAGATCAATGCATGGTTGGTTATCATAGAAGTCTATAAATTTCCATTCAATCTGTTCCCTGACATATTCTTCTTGCTCCAATTTAAACACATGCTAAAAAAAGAGAATTAAAGTATAATTTTCCAAATTTACAAAAAACAAATGACAATTTAATGAAAGTGAAATTAATTTCAGTACAGAAAACTAAGTAAACTATAAAACACTCTTTATAATAAAAACTATTACAAACAGATTTGAAAATCAATTTGTACATGTGGTTACTACATAATCAATTATTAAACATTATTCCACTTTCATTGTCTTTCCTAGCAGAAAACTGAATAATAATAATAATAATAATAGGCTACCTATCTGATTGACATAGCAGTAACCAACACTGACAATCTGCAGAAAACCCATGGGAAAAAAATCAGGAAGTACACGAAGCTAAGACAGGAGATCAAAGAAATTTGGCACATGCAACAAGTAACAACCATCAGTATGGTGCCAAAGACCCCAAAATAATAGTCTAACAGCAATAGGTCTCTCAGTGAATGCCTACATGAAACTCCAGAAAGTCACAATCCTGAACACCTGTAGGATAGGCAAATCTTTTCTATGTAAAAAACACATCTGTCGAAATGCACTGGTCGATATCTAATCAGGAAATGATCTATGTAATTATTTACTTGTGCATTTGTAGTGTGCAGCATTCTCAAGGTCGAATAAATATCATGGTAAATAGTTCCAACCCTCCAACATGGTGGCAAGCAAAACAGTGGGAAAGCAGTGACTGGCAGATGCCACTGCTTTCCCTGTCCACTGTCCTAGGTTGATATGTCTAGGGTGTCTTTCCCCACATTTGCCACTGTTTTTAAATCGGGAACTCATTTTCCCATTTCAAAACTGTGGGATGAGGGTTAAACACCCTACCTAAGCTAAGGCCCCCCCCCTTCAACAACATAAAACAATCAGAAAAGGGAGGTGCCTTCACCTGTCCATTATCACCGTCTTCCTTGCTTTCATCAAAGTACCTGCCGGTGTATACTGTACTGGACTTCAGCCAATATCACTATGTAATTACAATCGGTCCTCGTATAACACGTGTTTACATTACACAAATTCGATCATACACGATTTATAAATAGGGGAACGTTATCTTATATAACACGAACTGAATTCGCTTATGCACGATTCGCCTTTTTGTTTGCAAGAAATGGCAGTCGAACGCGGAATCACCCCAACAGAACGCAACATGATAGGAATGAAGAAGATTCTGAAAATGTATTTATGTGTTTTATATCAGTGAAGGGGAAACACATTTCACCATAATAACGTAAAAACCAACACAATTCCAGCTATCGGTATAATCGCAAATGCAATTAGATGGAGTTTACTACCAGTTTATAACAGATTCCACTAGCAGAAACAAAACTGGAAATTGTTTTTATTGTTTTATGGTAGTAACCCCCAGAAATGTGCTTTAGTAAAATGTGGGGTGTTAATAGTGTATCTCGGCCTTTACGGTGTTGTTTATTCAGTTGCTACCCGTGCGCAGCTTTGTTTATGTGTATCAAGCGTGCCTCCTCATTTTGTAATTGTGCTTTATTCCCTAAAAATTAGTAAAATACTTAAAAGGTGTGAAAAGGAAGCGTCCTGGTGAAGACACTGCAGATTCAGAAAAAAAAAAAAAAAAAAAGCAATATCGATAAACAAAGGCGGACTGGGTCAAAAATTCTTACCCGGGAAAATTTATAGTGGCCTCATACTACGATTTATGGCCAAAATCACACCGGCCTCCGGCCCACCGGGATTTCCCGGGTAAGGCTTATGGCCAGTCCGCCTCTGTCGATAGAGAAAAAAATATGAAATTGTGAAACGCTTTGAGCGAAATGAAAGACCGTGTAATATTGCACATGCTGCAGACCTAAATGAGGCAACGCCGAGAATTACAAAGAATGCGGAGAAAATAAAAACAACTTTCATAGCGGGAACAACTCAAAGTGTAATTAAAATCCATTAGATTAAGACACAAGAATTGGAAGGGATGGAACGGCTGTCATCTGTTTGGATAGAAAATCAAACAAAAAACAAGTTTGCTTACGATAGAAGCAAAAGCATTAGCAATATTTTATTACGTAATAGTCGTAATAAAATACGTAAGCATTTTATTACGACTTACGTATTATAAAATACGTAAGTATTTTATTACGAATAAAATACGTATTTTATTTGTAAAAAATACTTTTTTAGTATTAAAAAATACTAAAAATACTTTATTATAATATAATAAAAAATATTTATTTTTTATTATTTATTATATTATAATAAAAAATATATTATATTTTTTATGACGTATTTTAAAATTACCCGATTATTTATTGTGTTTGGTAATGTTTTGGTTCCAAATGTGTGTTCAATCTTGGGTGGTCGGCACCTAACCCCACTTTTCCCCATAGGGCCTGTTGTTTATATTGCACGAGAGTTTCTAGGAACACAACTATCGTGCTATACGAGGACAGACTGTATTTACCTGCATTTACATTGTTCACTTAGGAAAAGGCCTTTTGCTTGGGTTCCATAATACATGAGGAATATTGTTGCATCCGAAAGAGCAGGACTAAAATATTTAACTGAAATATTTACAAAGTATACAAATATTTAAAATATTTACAAACTATACAAATATTTAAAATATTTACAAAATACTAAACTACTGCATTTACAAATATACAATATTCATTAATATACAAAAAAAGTTACAATGCAACATCAAATGTTAGACAGTGAATCACATGCACGAGGTTGGCAAACGTTATGGAGGCAGTTGTCAATAATTAATTGCATTTGTAGTGATGCAACTGCCTCGCCTTCTCCCATTGGCTGGAATAAATATCACTAGGAGGAAAACTTTTTTTAATGTATACATAGATAATATCATTTTTAAAGCCTTCCTAGACCTAAAGGGCTTAATTTTAATTAATATAGAATTGCACCTCAACCTTCATGAATACCAATTTTAATAATATTAGTCCAATTTCTAATACTATTTCCAGAAAACTAAAATAAATTTCTTTTGATAACATTATTTTTACTAATTCAGTGACAGTGTAACAATCAGAACTGCACAAAGTTTTCCTAGTATCATAACAGTTTCACTTCTAACACTGCAATCAAATAACTGTGATAACAACACCAACAACTAAAAGACTACTGTTATCATTTTTTATCCTTTTTTTTTTTTTTTTTTTTTTTTTTTTTTTTTTTTTTTAAGGAGTGAAACTACTTTGGTATAGTGCACCAGTTCCTGTGGTCTGTTGCTACTACTTCATTGGTTATTCTTGCTTATTATTTATTATGTCTGCAGCTGTGTCATGTTCGTGGACTAATTTAGATGTTGTGAGGACTGAAAAATCCAGAATAACTTAAGGGGAAAGAACTTAATACCCCAAAATCAGCTGTTTGCTGATGTTGGAGTAATATTCCACTACAGTTCCTCATCTTAAACAATTCCTCCCATCTTCAATGAGATATGAACTCTTAACTTTCCAAATAAGTGATTAAACTTGCTATGCTGCCATACAACTCTTTAAACTTAATTGGATATAGTGTTTCTTGTCAAGCAGCACTGGAGAGGTTCCTCCAAC
This sequence comes from Mastigoproctus giganteus, assembly GCF_048544385.1. NCBI lineage: Eukaryota > Metazoa > Arthropoda > Arachnida > Uropygi > Thelyphonidae > Mastigoproctus > Mastigoproctus giganteus. Next base: position 71,353,341 of record NC_143575.1, on the reverse strand, counting down.
TCCACATAGAATACTTTGTGTCACAATATAAATACTGTAAGGACCAGAGATAGTGAGACTGTTGGTGTAGTCAGCATAGTGTAGTGTTGGGTTGTGTTTATGCATTGTTCCTCCGGCCGTTTAGCCACAGGGACCCTAGTAGGGGGTACAAAGTGGGACCACCTACTGCCCATCTTCCACCACAAAGAGGGTGTAGTCAGCATAGTGTAGTGTTGGGTTGTGTTTGTGCATTGTTCCTCCAGCCGTTTAGCCACAGGGACCCTAGTAGGGGGTAGAGTGGGACCACCTACTGCCCATCTTCCACCACAAAGAGGTAGGCCAGGTGTATGGTAGAGATAAAGACTCTGGTGGGGGCCCCAAGAGGGGGGGGGAGAAATACAAGTTTTTATAGGAAAGGGAATTCAAGGATGATAGTTGAGTGTTGGAGAAAAGAGGGTGACGATAAGGAAAGTGGATGACAGGAAGACTTTCCACCTGTAAATTGGAAGTTAAGGACAGAGAGCGACCCCTGTGGGAGGAATCCATCCTCCACAGGGGGGAAACTGTTAAGAGCAGAAAAAAAAAGGTTCGAGGTGGTAGAGTCCAATGGGTGAAAAGTTTGACTGGAAAGGTGGGGAAAGGATACTGGTGTTAAGGGGGGGAGTAAAGTCATAAGATCAAAATGCCCTAGGTAGGACATGGAGATCGCACTGTGGGTGCACAGCATTTATCTGTTACAAATCCTGCACTGGCCAGGCTAGCTGAAGCCAGTATTAGCAGATCCCACACCAGGAATATGAACAAGGAAGCATGACGACAGCAAGGCAGGAGGAGAATTTCTTGAGAGGCTGCCACCACTGCAGTCTAATTGGGGGCCTGTCAGAACACACATTCTACATGTACTTGGTCCACTTACACACCTGACATATTACACATACACAAGTACACTTTTTTGTTTTAGACATATATCTAGGGACACATGAATTTTCAGCACATAACACTACATTCTCTTACACATTCATTTTTTCTTGCATTCATTACCATTCACACAGACAAGACATAGGTGCAGTGGCATAACTATGCTAATGGAGCCAATGATGTGCATTGGGACCCACAACTAAAAGGGAGGGCCCACTGCCCAAAACAGAAAAAAATTTAATTGAGTAAAAATGTAAATTTTTTTGTTATGATAAAATTTACTATGTCTATGAACAATATTTTTTTTCATAGCTGCTGCTTCCAGGGAAATTTTTTAAGGATTTTTTATTTTTACCAAATTTCAGGGGTGCCCATACTAAACTTTGCATTGGGGCCAACGTTTTCTAATTACGACACTACATAGGTGCACTTAAATATGAAAAACTATCAGACAGGAATTTATTGTAGCTTAAACACAGAGCGTACAGATAAAGCAGAAATATATGAGCTTTCGGCTATATGGTAGCCTTCATCAGAATTAAAATACATGAATGGCAGTTGGAATGAAGATGTGCACTGCCAGGTGCGTGAGACGCGAGGTTTAATTGTTTGTTGACGTCTGTGGCTGTGACGCATGACGACGTGGCCAGCGCTTGTCCAATGACAGAACTACTGACTCTGTGATCGGGTTGACTTGGCAACCACTGTTCCTGTTTAAGGATTTATCCGAAGATTTTATATTTAATGATTCCAACCAGGTACGCTTTAGGTAATGGTGGGATCTGTCTACCACCACGACATCGCGGTGTGGGTCGATGTCGTGGTGGGTTGTCCAGACATGTTCGGCGATAGCTGAGTGTTCTATATCCGCTAAACGGATCGCTCTTTTGTGCTCCGAGAGACGTTTCTCGAGTCGACGTCCAGTCTCTCCGAAGTAGCAGCTAGTGCAGTCACGGCAAGAGATGCGGTAGACTAAACCGCTCTGCAGAAGGGTGGGGACAGGTGTTTTCACGTTGGAAATGAAAGAACGCAGTTTCCTGCCTGGGAGCTGGATGCACTTTATTCCGTGCGTTCTCAGGATTCTGCCGATCTGTTGTGACAGGTTGGGGTAGTATGGGATGAATGCCCTTGTGGATGGCTCGTCACTGTTGGTGTTGTAGCTGGTCGTCACGATGTCACGTGTCTGTAGATCACACCTGTCGAGGACGTCAATGGGGTAGCCACACCTCGTAAGGTCTACTTTGACCCTAGTGACCTCTTTGCGTCTTTCATCAGCGGAGCTGGATGAAAGCAAGGCGTGAAGGCACATACCTGAGGACTACAGTTTATCGTAAGCCCATGTGTGCTGGCCAGTTTACCAACTTCCGGTCAGCACACGCGCGAGGCCACCTCCTCTCCACGGCCCGAACCTTGCTTACTCGCGCCTGGACACACTCCAGCTCCGCTGATGAAAGACGCAAAGAGGTCACTAGGGTCAAAGTAGACCTTACGAGGTGTGGCTACCCCATTGACGTCCTCGACAGGTGTGATCTACAGACACGTGACATCGTGACGACCAGCTACAACACCAACAGTGACGAGCCATCCACAAGGGCATTCATCCCATACTACCCCAACCTGTCACAACAGATCGGCAGAATCCTGAGAACGCACGGAATAAAGTGCATCCAGCTCCCAGGCAGGAAACTGCGTTCTTTCATTTCCAACGTGAAAACACCTGTCCCCACCCTTCTGCAGAGCGGTTTAGTCTACCGCATCTCTTGCCGTGACTGCACTAGCTGCTACTTCGGAGAGACTGGACGTCGACTTGAGAAACGTCTCTCGGAGCACAAAAGAGCGATCCGTTTAGCGGATATAGAACACTCAGCTATCGCCGAACATGTCTGGACAACCCACCACGACATCGACCCACACCGCGATGTCGTGGTGGTAGACAGATCCCACCATTACCTAAAGCGTACCTGGTTGGAATCATTAAATATAAAATCTTCGGATAAATCCTTAAACAGGAACAGTGGTTGCCAAGTCAACCCGATCACAGAGTCAGTAGTTCTGTCATTGGACAAGCGCTGGCCACGTCGTCATGCGTCACAGCCACAGACGTCAACAAACAATTAAACCTCGCGTCTCACGCACCTGGCAGTGCACATCTTCATTCCAACTGCCATTCATGTATTTTAATTCTGATGAAGGCTACCATATAGCCGAAAGCTCATATATTTCTGCTTTATCTGTACGCTCTGTGTTTAAGCTACAATAAATTCCTCAATGAATCCAGAGCGCGTAGGCCTGTTTCGTTATTAACTATCAGACAATTTTTTTTTTTTTTTTTTTTTTCTCAGTCACCGACAGTTTACACAGGTGATCTAACATCCATACACATTTAATCTATACAACTTAACCTGCAGGTAGTAATTTATATATATATATATATAAAACTAGAAAAGTTTCATAAAAATACATTTCATATTCCCTTTTCATATTTTATGAATGGTCCCAATTTGAATTAAAAAAAAAAAGTCTGCCGTCATTTGATATATTACTTCTAGTGGAAACTCTCTTAATTAATATAATTAACATATACTGAAGTACATTAATTATTTCATGATTTGATTGAAATGATTAAAGAAGTATTCTACTTTGCAAGGTTTCAAGTAATCAGAATTACTACTAATTTGTGAGTAGGTGCATAATAATTACCTTATTTTACTAGTATGGTGTAACCCTTGATTAAAAAAAGTTATGAAAGTTAAACATTTAAAATTATTAAAAAAATTTCAATTTCTGGAATAAAAAAAAAAGATTACGATAATTATTCAACATCTCCACACAAACGATATTTATAACACTGCTATAAATAAGCACAACAGATTGCGTAAAGTAAAAAAAAAAGTACCTTGGGTCAGTGTAGACACAAATGGCAGCTGTGAACAGGATGTATGAAGTCAACATCTGGATGGGCCAAGTGGCCGGAAATGTCTGGTGTTTTGAAAGACAAGAAAATGTCAACTAAACTGAAATCAAAGATTTACAAACAGGTGGTAAGGCCATGTATGTTATATGGCTCAGAGTGCTAGGCTATCAGAAGAAAAGAAGAATGAGCTTTAATGTCGGCAGAAATGAGAATGCTAAGGTGGAGTTTGGGAATAACCCTGAGAAATAGAAGGCAGAATGAAGATGTGAGATGGGAGATGAAAACTGCACTCATCAACTTGAAGATTAGGGAGACTTAGATGGTGGAGGCATGTCCAGCACCGTGAATTTACCCACATTACCAAGCATGTGCTTAGCTGCCAAGTTCCAGATCAAAGGAGGAGAGGCAGGCCGAAGATGACAATTGAGAGCAGTGTGCGGCAAGATAGGCGGGAACCAGGGCTCACTCCAGCAGACTGTGCCAAACATACTAAGCAGAAGCTTGAAAAAGTCACACCTTGGTGTCTTTTTCAAGAATCAACCATCAAGACTGCAAGTAAAGACAGGCGCCTCCGTAGCCAGGTGGGAAGGAGCAGCAGTGCGTAGCACACGCTTCTTGATTAGACCGGAGTTCGAGCCCGTCACCACCGGAGCAATATGGCCTTAGTTGCTAATGCTCCTAAAATCCAAATAACAAACAAACAATAACAGCAAGTAAAGACAACAATATCAAGTGTTTTTGGATGTAAAATACATGCCAATAAAGTTAGAATTAAACTAAAGGAAATGAATAATGAATTTGGAATAAATTTATATTAAATTTAATGAAATCATCTATAAGGATGTTAAAGCCAAAATGAATGTAAAAAAGTGGGGAAAAAAATTATGTAGTAGATATGTAGTTTACAGCTGACTTTACAGAAAATGCACATACAACAGGGGAAAGAAGAACTCGCTGTAAAAAACAATGATAATGTTGTGAAACAAAAATCAAAACTAGAGATAGTGAAACATAAATAATGCAGAATAGCGATGTCTAATGGAAAAACATACATATATCCCCCCCTTTCATTTCCATATATCACATGATGGTCATATTGTAGAGCTCTATCCAAAACAATAATTGAAAAATTAAAAGTGTGAAACTATAGATGGTCTGATCAACTAAAGGTTGATCAAATTAAATTCACACTTTTTTACTGCATGGGAATTTGCTGCTAACAAGCTATGCTTGGAAAGTACTACTTAAAACCAAGCTATAAACAGTTACAGCTGATAATTACTGAGAGTGAGAGAGAGAGAGAGAGATGTGCAACAGCATTGTATTCTGCAACGATGATAAAACTTCAGCAAGAAAGATGAAATGACTCCAAATCCACACACAAATCCATAAAGCAAATGACGACACTCCACACAGAAACAAAATAACACAAAGCAAAATTTGAATGTTAAGTGATTTCAGATAACAGTAAAATATGTTTATACCTGTTTTAGGGATTTGTGCATGGTGTGAAGTCCTTGTTAGTATAAGTATCAGATAATTAATAATCTATTATATTACCTCAATTGTCAATTGAATATCTTTAGCATTTTAATTAAAGATATATTATGAAGTTCTTAATTGTGATTCATAGTCTTGGTTAAAAAGAAATTTTTAATATTGTATATTAGTTTTGGAAGTTTAGATAAGTTTTGTTTTCAAGAACTTTTAAACTTTTCATATTCAATGTAACCGGGACTTATGTCTTTGCACAAATATATAAGTAAAATATGGCATGGTTAAAATCAGAGGACACACTTCCCACGCAGCATATATATGGTTCTTTGGAGCTTTTTATGTGGGCTATTATCCTTTTTTCACGTAGGTTTCTGGACCATATGCACAAGGCATAGAATGAATTGTTTCAAGGAATTTCAATGTTTGTAAAAATTACATATGTAAATGCTTTTAAACATTTTTTTTTTTTTTCTTATTTTGAATTTATAGCTAACATTAAAGTGAGATTACTATCAAACACAAAACCATCAAAAAAATTAAAACAGTAAAAAAAACATTTTTTTTAAAATCTTAACTATTTTGCATGAATATTGAAAAATCATCATGATCATCATCCATTTTCAACCCACTGCAGGATGAAGGCCTCTCTAGCAACTTTCCAGTTCCTTCTGTTTTGTGTATTGGCCATCCATTTATTGCCCAAAGACTCTTGAATTTAATCTATCCATCTCAGTTGTAGTCCAGTTTTTTCTTTTAGCTCCTCTTGGGTACCATTCTGTTATTTTTTTAGTCCATCTGCCATCATGTCTTTGAACTATATGTCCTGCCCAAGTCCATTTCAGTTCTTTAGTTTTGATATAAGAATGTCCTTTACTTGAGTTTGCTGCCTAGTCCATGTGTTTCTCTTCTTTATCCAACAGTCTTGATTCCTAATATAATTTGCTCCATTCTTCAATGTGTAGTTTTCAGCTTCTCTTCCATTCTTTTTGTGAGTGCCCAAGTTTCACTTCCATAAGTCATGGTGGGAAGTATACATTGGTTCATTATTTTACGTTTTAGACGAATTGGAATATTACTCCTCAGTATGTGACTATATTTCCTGAATGTTATCCATCCAAAATACTGGATGGATAACATAATAATTATAAATGACTGGAAGTCTTGACTTCCAGTCATTTATTATTATTACAGCTAATGACTTGTCCAAAATAAATATATGAATCCAATTCAATTTCTTCAATTTTTCAATTTCTGCTCCTTCAATGATTATATCTCTTCCTGTGGCATACTTGTTCATCATTACTTTTGTTTTAACCATATTCATCCTTAGTCCAACCTTACTAACCCTGCACAACTGATTAAGATTTTCCTCTAATCCTTCAGGATCATGGCTTATGATCACAATATCATCTGCAAATCATAAATGGTTTAGGTAGTCTCCATTCACATTGAACTTCAACTCACAAAACCAACCTTGCTTCTTCCTCATTTGTTCCTTCGACTTCCATTTTCTAGAACAACCTCCATTCACCCATATTTCCTGAATATTGCAATCTACAGAAATTCAAGTCTAATGTCAACAAGTACATTCCTTCATCTTCTCAACCTTTGAGACCCACACACACACAGTATGAAGTACTACAGGTTTTAATACCTTTTGTGTTTAGAGTATTCATTAAAAAAAAAAAAAAGTTCACATCATCTAGAATCTTGTTGAAAGGGTACACCTTCCTATGTTTGATTTTTGAATTATCAAGTTTAGCAATAACACTGCACAGTACAGCAATAGCATAATTCAGATTATCTAATAAATAATAACTATGTACACAAAAAATTAGAAACCTTTTGCAATCTATGTCAACAGAATTAAATGAAGGGTATTGCAAATGTACGTTGACACATGGTATGACAAGTTCCTTGATACCATACAAATATTGTACGCTTTCCTGAAGATTCTTAATCGAGCCAGTCAGGGAGAAAAGAGATAATTTTTCCAATTTTCAGAAATGTGTTATTATAAGAACATATTGAACAGGAGCCACAATTCAGAAAACAAAATAAATTACTGGTGTGTCTAGAGCAACTGTAAAATCTAAAAGTATACAAATGAGTGTCGGATAAGAATAATGCAGCAGAAAGTCAGCACAATGATGACTGCAAGAATGTAAAATGAATTGTGTATCAGAACAGAAGGTCCAGTGGGCAGAAAATGGCTGAAAAAATTCAATTTAGGCAAAGAAAGATTCATTTCCAACCAAACTGCAGGCGTTGAAGAATCTGGGATTTGGTAGTCATATGCTTCTACAAAATGCACTTCTGTAAAAAATCAAAAGATTCAACTGGAGTGGTGCTGCCAATGCCAAGACTGAACTGTAGAACAGTCCAAAAAGATCATGTGATCTGGTTAGTCTCGATTTGTACTTTTTGCAGCAATGATAATGTGAAATTGTGAAGTATGCTCTGCTCATCTGTTAGAAGGTCATATTACCTACAAATTTTAAAGGACTCTTTCAAGAAAACAACACAACTATTTGCTGTGCAAAAATTGTAATACAATGGTTCTAGGAACATTCCCAAGATTTTCAACATCAATGGTGGCCACCTAATTCTCCAGATCAGAATCCAATTGAGAATGTCTGGAATATGCTGGAAAGGGCATTTCAGCTTCGCAGTTCTCTACCAACCATAATACAGTGCCTGATAAATTTCCTAATGGAAGAATCTGAAGCTAGATTACCTCAGACACCCAGTCAGTCGAATCCAAGCCAAATGTGCGTATGGACTGCAATTCGGGTAAAAGGTGGCCCTACTAGTGTTGTTGAATAAAGGTTTATAATTTTTTGGCCAGTGAGTGTACCATACATGTTGGAGTTCTGTGGCTTCTTCCTGAGGTAAATATGTATGAACATAATGTTTAAAATGAAATTACTAACTAACCTTCAAACACAATCAGTAATTGTGTTATTAGTTGGGAGGGAAGGTAACACATACCAGGTGTAGCAATCAAGTTCCCAGACTAGTGCTGTTATGGTTATAATTCATGAGTTTGAAAATAAACAAAAGTGGTATGTAGTAGTTCAAACTTCCTCCAACAGATGATGGTACAGCGATTGTCCAGTAGGCTGAAGAGGTTGCAAATGACAACCAGTTTGTTAGTAGCATTAACATTCTGTGTCATGATTTTGCAGCATGAATATCAAATTTTGCTTTAAGGAAAATCTGCAACGGAAATGTGAAAAGATGTTTATGGTGACAAAACACTGAGTAATACCAGTGTGTTTGAATGGTATAAGCAGTTCAAAGATAGATGTGAGGATGTTCACAATGACCAAAGAGGGGGGGGGGTGTCCATGAACCTTTTGAAACGAGGACAGAGTTTCAAAAGTTCGGGAAATTGTGGCAAGAAATCATCATTTGACCTTCAGATTGATGGGTGATGAGTTGGATACAAATAAGGAGATGATTCGTCAAATTTTAAATGAAGATTTAGGGAAAAGGAAAGCCTGCACAAAATTTGTGCCACACAGCTTCACAGATGAGTAGAAGCAGTGAAGAGTGTCATCATGGAAAGACTTCATCCAGACTTGTCAAGACAATCTTAATTTCCTTGAGTATATTGTTGCTGGAGATGAGTGTTGGGTGTTTCAGTATGGCCCAGAGACAAAGCCTCAGAGCATGCCTTGAACTTCAAAATCATAAAAAAATAACTTCAAAAAGTTTCATTTACAGAAGCCCAGGAACAAGACAATGCTGATCACATACAAACATGGTGCAATTCACACAAGGATTTCTACCTAGAGAGAAGAGAGTCAGTGCTGTATTCTACATACAGGTGCTTCAAACACAGCTGAAGCATGTTTCCCAGGTGAGGCTGCAATTTAGAGAGAAAGGCAGCTGGTTCTTGTTGTAACAAAATGCCCTTACCCATTCCGCACTTGTTGTGAAAATATTTCTGATTAAACACAGCACTGTACAGATCAACCGTCCACCCTACTCTCCCTATCTAACACCAGCAGACTTCTTCCTCTTTCACAAGGTGAAAGCTTCCCTTGAGAACATAAAAGAGAAATGTAACCACCAAACTGAATATCATCTCTTTTCATACCTTCACTGATTCTTTTTAGAAAGTTTTAGAATGGTGTAATAAGCATTCAATCAGGTGGGGATTACTTTGAATAAAAACATAACCATTTTTGAGCTCTTTCACACTGTGTTCTTTTTATTGCACAAGTCCAGGAACTTTTTTGCCACACCTTGTATACACTTTTATCTGATGATATAGATCAAAGATACAGAAATGCTTTGTATGCCGGTACAAAAAATTCTTGTGTCAGGCCTCAAAAGGCATAGTATTTAAGCATATGATGTCAAAATGATTCTTTGCATCCAGCTCATTTGTAAACTTATACTAGTTAATCAGATTAGTCAGCACAACCTCCCTTTAACAAATCCATGCTGTAACTTTTTTTTTTTTTTTTTTTTATGAAAACCCCAAACACGAAAGGTATCAAAACCTATAGTACTTAGTACCGCGCATGGGTTGAAGGAGAAGTATGGGGGGGGGGAGATGCCGGAAACTTTGCTCTAGAGACTAAACATGGGTTTCACCACTTCAAGCCTCCAATAAGCAAAGTGGTGGTTTTTCACCGGTTGATGAAAGTCATCTACCACCTACTACTGTACAGCTCCTTAAATATCGCAAGATGTTCTCGCATTACTTCTTTAACTATAGACTCCATTATTTTCTCTGGCACAGAGATCAACTGTATAGGTTTGTAGTTACCCATTTCGTCCACTGAACCAACCTTGTAAGCAGGAGATACATTTGCATATCTTCAGTCCATAGAAACATTTGCTGAATCCAAGGATGCCCTCATAAATATATCAAAACATTTGATTAGCTCTTGTGTTACTTCTTTTAATAAACTGGTTAAATTTCATCAGCCCAGGCTTTGTTCATTTCTGGCTGTAGAATTTTTCAATTTCCTTTCAGTTATCATAAAATCATTTAAGTACCAATTAGTTTTAGACAGACAAACTACATTATCTATTCAGTTTGTTAGCAACCTGTACAGGATCATCGATAGTTACATCATTCATTCCCAGTTGGCCAACAAACTGATTATCAACAAGCCAGAGAACATGAGTTTGATGTAAATCAAACTTACGCTGTAAAATTTAATTTATAACTGAAATTATGACAGTCTTTTATTTATTTAATTTTATAAACTTAAGGATAGGAATGTGATGCTGGCTAGAGTTCCCCAAAGTGAGCAATACACTTTAAATGTAGTAGTGATAACACTGCTTTGAAGCACCTTCGGACTATAAAATGTTTCTACAGTAGATGGTCTACACTTTACTACCAGAAGAATCCTCCAATATTAAGATGTAAAAAATCTGGAAAGGGCTAAGTTTCTATGTTATAGGATTTGAGGTTCTGCTGTATACAGCATGACATATAAATATAAGTAAATTAAAATGAATACATATTATGCAAATGTTCATCATTTATAAAGTAATCAATCTCTCCACATCCGCATATTATATTATCAAAAGAAATTTAAAAAATATAAAACATTAATATGTAAAATTAAGAATAAAGTACACAACTGAAATTAGAGAAATTAATGTTTCCTATTATACTCACAAGATTAAACTGTTGTTGAAGTTTCTCATTAGCATAGTTTATGCAGAACTGCTCAAAACTATTGATCTCAAATGTCTCAAACCTGGAAGATTCAATTATATTAATATATTTATATCTACAATAAATATACAAGATATTTCATAACGTGAATTATACTTTCAGGATTAACACAGGACCTGAAAATAATGAAAAAAGTTTACGTAAGAAATTTACATAAGTTTGATTTACATCAAAACTGTTTTGTTTCTAAGTTACAGTCCTTTTTGTGTTACATTTAATTGCAAGGTAGTTTATTTCAAGGTGGATAACTTTTGGAATGCAAAACAGGCTGTAAATCAGAAACAAAGTGATTTTTTTAGATAATCTTTTTTCACTGTTTTCAGACATTGATAATTGATCCTGAAAGTATGGCCCAATGTTATGAAACATCCTATACATCCTATATAAAACAGAGAATGATTCATGTTATACAGTGAACTCGACATAATTTAAAGAGCCACAGAAACAACTTATTGTTGGCCATGGAGTCATCCAGAATGCACCATTATCTCACTCAAAAATCATTCTACATACTCTAGAGTAACTCTTGCTGCTTTCTAAGATTTTATATATATATATGATAACCCCAAACAGAGAAGGTAAGGTTATTATTGAAAAATTTTCTTACTAAAACCTAGTGTTCCAGTACTGAGCATAGACTGAGAAAAACAGAAGATACTTGTTACCATGGGTTTCAATTTCCATATACTTTTAAGTTATTAAAATCTAGAGTACTCCAGTAACGTCCATGGGCTGAACGTTCAGAAGATGGAAGATACTTGATACAGGACTTCAATTTCTCTGGACTGTAATTATCAGGATATTCATACAAAGAAGGTTGTTCTAAAGAAAGGAGTTGTAGGAAATAAATGAAAAAAGAAATAGTTAATTCACTGTAACTGGAGAATAACTGTGAATGACTTATTAAGTTGTGTTTCGACTGGTCTGAAAATAAAGAGGGAGAATTAATACAGTAATTCTCAAATGGCAGCCAAGGAAATAGATATAGAAAATGCATACAATAGAAATTGAATACTTGTGTGATAAAAATGGAAATGGTTTGAAGAGATGGGGTTAATTTAAAACATTAACCCTCTACCAAGCATATTAATGGTAAACTACCACCAAACCAAACCAACTTAAACTTGAAATAAAAATATCTCTTAAAGTGACATTGTGAATCTTAGTTCTCCTACATTACTGGCCTGACTTTCAGCCTGTTTCATTAACTGCTTTGTTATTGATGAAGTTTGCCCATTAAAAAATAATAATAATAATAAATAAAACAATGTTTTTTAGAATTTATTAAGCCTCTTCTTGCATATAATTATCAAACATTCTAAAACATTAATTTAAGATTAGAAACTTTTTTTATTGTCCAACTATTGATCACACTGGCTCCACATTTTATTACAGCACCTCACAATGCTGACACTTAAATTTATTGCCATTATTTAATGGCTGAAGCATGTGGGTTTTTCAATTCTTGTTTCTTTCAAATTTCATTTGCTGACAGTGAATGAGAATGCCAAAATGCAGATATTAAAAAACAAATTATAAAACATGTCTAAACCATATGAAGAAAGCATGTGGATAGGGTTAAAAATTTATTTCAAATATACATTTTAAGTAAACTGATTTTTCACAGTTGTGTTCATAAAACAGATTTAAAATAAAGGTAACTTCAAAATTGCAAGTTTTGAATTATTTCATGCCTCTATTCCAAGAATAATAATAATGGTGGAAAATATCCACTATCATGCCTGATAATTTTATAATTTTAATATGCCTGCTAGAGGATTAATTAACCTCCCAGCCTGCTTCTGAATTCATCTATCAGTTTCAGAGAAATTTTGAAGGCACCACCTCACTTGAGATGCTGAAACAATATTCCAATAGGACAGATTTTTCATTTGTACAAAGTTAGTAGACATTTAGAAGAAAAGTAACACTGAGAATTTATGAAGAAGTACAGTTATGAAGGATAAGTCAGATTGTAATAAATATTTCATTGGATGTGCATGGTAAGTCAACCTTTCTTTTCCCTCCCCTTTGCCATTTTTACTCTCATTATGATATGGCTTAGCACTTCTGTTCTAAAAAATGCTTCTATTTACCATTAGTAAACTTAACTTGCCAAATTAGGGTCAACTAATTCATTCAGATTTTTAAAAAATTAGGTTTAATATATTTTAAACTAATAATATTCAACAACTAATTATGTAAAAATAAATAATTCAAAAATTTTCATATTGTAATAATAATGTGCTATATATTTTAAATACATTGTAATAATTTTGTGGTATATATTTACAATATATACCATGAAAAGAATTTTTCTATACTAGATTAACAAGAAAATATTGTAATGCAGTGCAACCTCGATATAATGCACCTTTTCATACCATGGTTTCATATATGTTTTGAGTATGACCATGTCAAACAAAATGAATTATGAAAAAAAAAAGCAGTGTATTCAAAGAACTAACACATCCTACTACCATCTTTCTAAAAAAGGAAAATTAGCTAAAATTTGGCTGTATATTCACTTCAATATATTCAGTTGCAGAGTAATTCATTTTTGTAAACATCAGGGCTCATCAGAGACTAATTACTATAAACATCCAGTTTCTCCCCTCAGCTAGAGATGAAACAAAAGAGTATATCAATGGAATGCTAATTACAAACATCTACTACCTCTGGAAGGGGAATACGGCTATAGTTCAACAAGTGCATTATATTAGTTACAAAGTAAATTTTTGAAAACAACAGCACATTACATCCTTTCTAAAATCTGCTAAGGGATAAACTAGACAAAAATATACATGAACTGACAAGTGATTTATGGAGAAATCATGTGACTTCACTTTAGCACTATAATAGGCTGGACATTTTGCTTTTGATTTATTTTTGTCAAAACACGGTAAATTCTAGGGCATCACAAGTAAATACATGGGCAAAATTAGTAAATCAGTAGGACTGAAGTAATAGCTAATAAAAAAAAATTATACAGTTGAAAAAATGTTAAATATTATCACAAGAGTTAAGATTTTGATTTTGATTTGATTTGGTAGTTGTTGGCGCATCGGCTTCTGTGGCCATATTGCACCTCCCAAGGTTTTTGCAGTACTTTGATCCAAGCCCGAGGCGGGAATCGAACCCGCGACCTTTGGGTTGCCGGGCAGGTACTTTACCCACTCGGCTAGCCCGGTCGGCCACAAGAGTTAAGAGTGAATAAATAAAATGCAGCATATTCCGTTAGTGCGGAGTTCCAGAAGAAACAATCTGCAGCTAGACGAAAGAGGGGAAAAAATTGTGTCCAATCGTAGGCTCCATAAAAGTTGAAGTAGGCCTCCAAATTAAGAAAACTAGAATTTGTGAAAAGAGTATGTGGTTTCTACAGAAGCACAGTGAAGCAGTACTGATAAATGGAGTAATTTTGAAAACACAGACAGTTAAATTTTATAAGCTACTTGATGGAGATGATGACACATTTACAGCTTCTGAAGGGTAGCTTTAGAGATGGAAGACTTGCCGTGGGATATCCCAGATTAGCCTTACAGGCGGATGTGCATTTGGTGACATTATAGCAGCGGAAGTCTTTCCTGAATTTCTGTGTAATGCGATTCAAAATGATGAATTCACAGATGAACAACTGTACAACTATGCTGAAACAGCACTGTACTATAAACATTTCCCTGACAAGTCACTGGATATTAAAAAGGCACCCAACAAATATGAAACGAAAACTAAAAAAGAGAAAATTACTGTGTTACTGTGCACAAACATGACTGTAAACCACAGGCTAAAGCCACTGTGTGTTGATATAAGTCAAAGTCTCCAGTGTTTAAAGCATGTCAACATGAAATCTCTACCTATGATTTATAAGAATAGTGATATTTTTGCTTCATGGTTTCAGAGTGAACCATCACTGCCATCAGTGAGATGCCACTTACTTTCCAAGAAGAAAGTTGAAGAAAAGGGTCTGTTACTGTTGAATCACTGCCCAGCTTACACTTCAGCTGATGTCCTGAAACTGAAAGATGGCAAGGTCAGAGTCGCCTTTCTGCCAAGGAATACAACTGTACTAATTCAGTCCATGAATCAAGGCATTATTCGAGCCTTCAAATCTTACTATCGCAGATAGCTAATTGCTGGTGTTGTGAACTCAGAATTTCAAGTTGTAGACTTTCAGAAAACATTAATACTAAAAGACATTGCATATGATACTGAATAAGCATGAGAGAAAGTAAGCTCAACAGCAACTGAAAACTGTTGAAAAAGACAAGATCACTAATAATAACCTTGAATTAGCAGCATTTTCAGAACAAGAAGGAAAGACTGCTTGTAACGTACTTGGTGGAAGTCTTGGAGCAAATGACCTGGCTGTTTGGACTGAAGCAAATGTGGAAGCTCCAGTCATTCATTACCTGAGCAAGGAAGAAATCACAACCTCTGTGAACAGTGGAAAGACAATTGACAAACAGAAGGCCAATGACATAGGGAGTGACTCAGAGGGGGTGCCTCCGTAACCAAGTGGGAAGGAGCAGCGGTGCATAGCACATGCTTCTTGTTTAGACCAGGGTTCGAGCCCGTGACCACCAAATACAAAGGATGTGGAAAGGTCAGGGAATGACCGCCGCATATCCCCGGAGCAATATGGCCTTAGTTGCTAATGCTCCTAAAATCCAAATAACAAACAGTGACTCAGAAGACAATGTGATGAGTTGTGTAAGGAAAAAGCACCAGAAATTAACAAAGTGCTTGAAAACATTAAAGAGGTGATGGTACGGTTAGAACATCAGAGTGATAGTGAACATCTTCATTTATTGCATCTGACCACTATTAAGAATTATTTACTGAAAAAACGCTGTTATCAGTTCCAGCAAACTAAATTGTGACTGATTCCAAAGGTATGTATAAAATGCAAGTCCAATAATGGCATTGTGTATTGGTAGAATGTAAAGGGAATAATATAACCTTTAATTCTTTGTGCTTTAGTCTGTATACTCATAAAATATTATTAAATAAAGTATTTCTTTACTACGTAAAGTGTATTTTATGTTAAAAAAACCTGGATAAAAAAATGCTACATTTTTTTAGCGATAACGTACTTTACTAATAACACAGGTATTAAAGTTGTAGCCTGATACCCACATTATATCAAGGATGTACTGTATTTTCTTTACTTTACCATAGTTGCAACACTAATTTTACATTAAAATAATAATAAAATAAATATTGTACTATATCGTACAACTGTAAAATAGCTGCCCACTTCACTGAACTGGACATTACAAAAATTTAGGATCATCCATAATGGGAACAAAAGTGCAAGTCACACCACAATGATGGAAAAGACATCACATCTACGGATAGAAAAGAAAAATAAGTTTGTGTACAATGAAATATTTAGGATGTTTTAATTATGATTATTAATATTTACATTATTTATGCAAATGACCAAAATTGTGTAGAACTATCTCCATCACAAAACTGCAAAAAAAAAAAAAAAAAAGAAGTATTTTGTAGAAAATGACATACATATTATCTGATACACAGACAAAAACAAAATGGCTAAAAACTGATGCCAGTCCTCTAATAAAATGGAAGTAACACTATCACAAAGTTTCTTTCAGAGAAGAGCATCTTGGGGGGGGTTTGCTTCAACAAATTAGTTTCTCAACATGATGTTACTTTGTAAAAGGAGGATTATTATTCAGATTTTCTATTACAGAAGTATTATTAGATGCTCAACTTTTTTTTTTAAATGAAAACCCAAAGCTTGAATGTTGAAAAGATGAAAGAAGATAGTTGTTAACATTAGACATGAATTTCTGTAGATTTCAAATTACAGGAAATACGTATGAAGAGAAGTTGTTCTGAAAAACAGAAGTTGAAGGAATAAATGAGGAAGAAGAAAAGTTGGTTCTGTGAGTTTGGAATTGGTCAGTAAAAGGATGCTAACTACTTGCAGAATGTGTTCAGACCTAGTTGTAGAGAGAGAGAGAGAGCAAGAATTATAGCTGCCAATTTAGTAGAACACTTCCCACAGGCATATCTATAGAAAAGGCATGTAGCAGAAACAAAATGTCTATGAGACAGACGGTTGAGAAACTTTGTTAGAGATTGGGCATTAATTAACCTAATTGCATTCTTTTGAATGATATCTAGAAGCCTGAAAGAGAAAGATATTTTATGCCCCCCAGATGTGGGAACAATATTCCATGGTGGGGTGGATTTCTATGGAGTGAATGGCTGTTTGGAAGAAAAGTAATCCAGAGAGCAAAAGAGAAAACCCAGTTTTTTAGATGCTGAAGAAGCAATGTTTGTGTTGTGCTTATGTCAAAAGAGATTAGAAGTCAGGGTAATCCCAAATAGAGATATGTGATCTTGTATAGAAATCTGGTGTTATTGAAGATAAGCATAGGAGCAGAAGAATGCTTTTTGTGAGATATAAGATAGGACTGGGTTTTAGAAGGATTGAAAATAACTAAGTTAACTTGGCCCCACTGGAGAATTACCTGGAGATCACCATTTAAACAATTGGTAGTGGATATTCAAGAAGTTGAAGCTGTTTGTGCAGGGCAAGGTTTCTCACACTGGAAGGTGGAATGTACTGTGCTATCATCAGCAGAACTATGAATAGGATTTCCCATCAATGAAAGATCATTAATATACAAAAGGAAAAGAGTGGGAGAAAGAATTGAACTTTGGGTAACACCTGCATTAGGGGAGAAGTTAGAAGACAGCCATCTACCATCACCCACAGTAAGCAGTCAGAGAGAAAACAAGATACCTAATTACAAAAGCAGTTGGCAAAACACAAGAGGGAAACATTTAGAAGACCTTTATGCCAAACACAATCAAAAGCTTTTGAAATGTCAAGAGCAACTGCTTAAGTTTCAACAAACTTTTTCATTAAATTTGTCCATAGATGAGTAACATAAGCCAGAATATCACCAGTAGACTGATACTGATGGAATCCACACTGGAAATCATTGATCAGATGGAAGGTTTCTAGATTAGATGGAAGTTGGGCAGTTAACAGATTCTCCATTACTTTAGAAACAGTAGAAGTAAGTGCAATGGAATGATAACTGGATGGGAGGGATTTGTCACCCTTTTTACGAACTCGCTGGATATAAGCAAATTTCCAAGAATGGAAAACACCAATGGAATAAGAAAGTGTGAAAAGACAACACAGCACAGGAGTAAGCTCAGCAGCACAAGTTTTGAGAACATGTGGAGAAATACCATCAGGGCCTGGCACTTTTTTGGCATCAAGACTATTCAACATTCTGACATCCTCTTGATAGAAGACCACAGGAGGCACTGAATAGAGTGTACTGGGAATGGTAGGAACTATTTGAATTAGAAGGAAAATAGGATACTAGCAGGTCAGCTTTATTTTAGCTGAGGTGGCAATAGAACTATCCGGTTTTGATAGAGGTGGTAGTAGAGATGTGGCCATTATTATTATTATTAATAGCAATCAAACATGCCTGAGGGTGCAGCCACAAAGCATCATTACACAGCTCCAAAGCAAAAGCTTGGAGTATAAATTTCCACAAGTAAATAGAAAAGTAAATGTACATAAAAAGAACACAAAACAATAAATTGAAATCTACAGATAAAAATAAAACTAAATAAATAAAAAGAGGAGAGATCAGTCAGATTTAAGTGAACAGGTAGGAGAAAGGTTGAACACTGGTATTTCTCCACACACACATTACAGAATCTGTCTTAGAACTGGTAAAAAGAGTCAAATTTAAGGTTCAGGTAAAGGATGTGGTTAGCAGTTTCAGTTGTTTCTTGAAGTGTCCAGGGGCATCGAATATCCCAAGATTTGCTTTGTTGATTGATCTTGCAGTCCTGTCATAGTAGCTGTAGTATCCATAATTAGTTCTTGCATAGGATGGTTTTAGCAGTGGATAGTTTTTTAAAGCTCTTGTCGATGCGTTGAAGTTTATTTGTGAGATGAGATGAGGGTAGTTTATGGTACCATTTAACAGATGGTTAAAAAGGAGTAAGTTGGCTTTATCTCTTCTTTCTTCCAGAGTTTAAAGTCCAAAGAATACACATCACTCTTGGTAAGGTTTCTCATTCAAGGCCACTTTTAAAACAAACGTACTGTATTACTCTTTTTTGAATATTTTCAATTTCTAATTTTTGGTAAGCTGCATGTGGGGACCAGACCTGTGAGGCAAATTCTAGGGCTAGTCTAACATAAATTTTGTAGCGAAAGATGAAAAGTGTCAACTGATTAAAGTCTTGGTTAATTCTTTTAAGAAAGCCTAGTTTTTTTGCTAGCTGCCCTCACAATATTTCAGACATGAACATCAAAGGAAAGTGATTCTTCAATAAAGATACCTAAATTTTTGGCTGCAGCTAACTTTTTTGATCGCCTTGTTGTTGATACAATAAGAAAAATTAATTTTTTTTTTTTTTTTTTTTTTTTTGTGTGTGTATTGGAAAAACTCGTCAGCTCACTTATTTTCATTAACTACCATTTTGTTCTCCTTCAGCCACTGAATAACTCGTTGAAGAGTTTCGTTTAGGATCATGCAGTCAATGATATTGCGAATTGCTTTATAAATTTTTATGTCAGCTGCAAATATGTTAATTTTGATTTGGTAGTCTCCAAGGGTACTTGGCAGGCCATAGATAAGAAATAACAGTGGGCCTAAGGATGAGACACCAATGTCAGGTTTAAAAGGATGAGATTTTACCTTTAAATGACACTGACATTTCTCTACCTTCCAAGTAATTCGCAATCCAGTTTAGTGCCTGTCCTCTGAGACCATAATGATCCAGTTTATTAATTAGTCTCTGATGAACTACCTTGTCGAAGGCTTTGCTAAATCAAGGAAGATAGAGTCAACTTGTTCTCCTTCGTCAAGCACCTGGGATATATTTGAGACAAACGAAATCATATCTGTGCAGGTGGAACGATCCTTGATAAATCCATGAGAATAGTAGAGAACAGATTAAGTTTCATAATTTGAATAGCTGGTTCATTACAATGGATTCAATTATCATTGAGAGTGTATTGAATTGACAAACTGGTCTGGAATCGTTGGGTGAGGATGGGTCTCCTTTTTTATAAATAGGAGTAACAAAACCCTTTTTAAGTTAAGCTGGATAGATTAACTGTCAAAGAACAATTTTATTAAGTGAAGTAATGGTTTACCAGTGTGGTTCTACATTTTTTCCATAAAACAGTAGGGATACCATCCGGACCTTGTGTGAGGTCCTTTTTCATACTGTGGATTGTGCTCAATAATTCTGCTTGGTTGATTTCAAATACTTTTAGTATATCAATGTAGTTGAGAGGAAAAATTTCATTACCTTCCATTCCATCATCGTCTGTATCTGTTTTGTAAATTTCTTCAAACCTGCTAGCAAGGTAGTCGGCCTCAGACAAAGATGACAAGTCACTGGGAATATCTAGCATTTTTACAGCCCCATTTTGATTTTTTGCCTTGAAATAACTGAATATAGGCTTCATATCTTTTGCCTCAAAGATTCTTCTTTCAATGAAGCCCAAGTATTTGTTGTAGTCCTGTTTTAATGTCACCTTGACCTGTTTTCTTAAGGAAGAATATTTATTATAAAGGCATATTTTCTTATTTATCTTAAACCTACTATGCATTTTTTGTTTTTTTGCCAGTAGAGATTTTAATTCCTTAGAGAACTAGTGTGTAATTTTAATAAGCAGCACTACAGCATGGAACTTGTTTGTAATTTCGTTAATGATTTGATAAAAGCAGTCCGGTGCTTCTTGAGGATCATTGATTTTTAACAGAAATTCCCAATTACAGTTTTTAAATGGGTAATTCATATCAGGCCATTTCGCTTTATTGAAACTGAACTTATGTTTTCGTTCTAAATCCGTATCTTTAACTGAGATCTTCTTGATGGAAAAGGCCATGGGGATGTGATCTGATTTGAAAAGATTAGTAGGCTTAAAGACCACCAAAAGGAAAGTTGGTGAAGACTAAATCCAAATAGTGTTCGTTTCTAGTTGGAAATTCACAGCTCTGATTTAAATTTAAAGAAATGAAGATTTTTTTTTAAATCTACCTTTAAGTGTCCACACATTAGTTGGATTGACATTACATTCATTGTAAGCATGTGGCATATTAAAGTCCCCTAAAACAATTAAATGGTTCACTCCCAGATGTTGATCAAAAATCTGATCGATAATATTCTCAAATTCCATCATGAGATGGTTATCCACATGTGGTGGAGGGTAAACAAGCATAACATAACAGGTATAGGGGCCGCTGCCCAGTTGAAGGAAAATACCTTCAATGTTAACCAAAACTTTGACTTTTGAGATAGGAATCTCTTTTTGGCAAACGATCATGAGACCACTGCCTTTCTTATCCAGTAAGAATAACAAAAAAGTCTGGTGGGACCAATTCGATGTCCTTAACATCATGAGTGAGCCATGTTTCCACTAAAAAGTAGATATCGTAGCCTTCTTGTAATATAAGGGAATAAGTGTCTTTGAAGGTAGTATTGCTCAGGCATTGCACATTTTGATAGTAACACAGAAAATTATCTTGTAAATTATTCTTATTTTGCCGAACTGGAATCCTATTTTCCTGTATTTTCTTGATTGTCTATATTTGCTATTTATTTCCATTTCCAATATTCGCAGGTGAAGATGGGTTTCTTAATTTTGTCCTTGTACTTATATTCTTGAGAAAAGGTGATATCAATGTTCCTTCGGTCCAGTTATTAGTGTCTAGAATTCTTGCTTCATTGTCATATGAGACTTTAAAGGATGAGTACTCCTGTGGAAATCTTGATTTCAGTTTGGTTATATGAATATTTGACTTACAAAAGCTATTAACGTATTCTTGTAATTCTCTTTCAGTTGTATCTGGGGCCAACCTTGAAACAAATATAGCCTTGAGCTTTGAAATAACTTTAAGCTTTTTATTTTTTGAAGCCCCGAATAGAAGCTGAGAACTCTGATTCCAGTTTTTTTTACTGCTAGAGAACATTCTTTCAATTTTGTCTGTGTTATCTGCTTCCTCCGTATCACTGCCATTTGCCATATCCCTTTTTAATATCTCGGCATAACTATGCTTTGTCTGTGTCTTTGCTGTATAGATTTCTTTTGTATTGGTGTGTGCATCAATATTTTCCTTATATTTATTTACTCTCTCTGAGATTTGAGTCTCGTTTTGGTGAGTTACGCTTTCCAGCCGACGCCCTTTGTTTTTCCTGTTTTTGCGTGTTTCTAAGTTTCAGTGTTCAGCCTATTTCTCTTAAATGAATTAATCTTTTCTCGTCTCTCTTCTTCCGTTTTGCACCTAATGTTAGTTCATTCCTCTGTTTGGTTACACTTGTACTCAAAGTTTCACCCCTGATTCCGGGGTCTGAGTGCTTGCATTTTTTCCCCCCAGTATTTAAGGCGGATTCATTAGATAGTTCTCGATCCCAAATGCTCGAGCTTCCTATATTTTCATTCGCATAACTAGTTTCAGGGGAATTTTTGTTAGGCAATAGCAAATAGCCTTGGCAAGAAACCAGAAGAAAGTTATCTAAAGTTATCTATTCTTAGCCTGTTCAAAATCTAGTTAGGACTCATTAATAACTACTTTACAATTGTTGCGAGCTTTGGTGTAGACAGAAAATGAACCTGGAGATTTGGGTGCGAGTCAATTACAATATGCAACATTCTTATCTTGAATATCCTTAGCACATTTATTGGAAATCCAAGGTTTAGATAATGAACAAGAATTTAACTTTGAGTAGGGAATAAAGGATTTCATCCATACAAGAATAATTTCACTGACATATGAGCAAACATTGACATCAAAAGATTTAAAACAGTTCTCCAACCAAGGAAATGAAGAAATCTCACAGATCATCCCATTTTGCATCCTTGTAATGCCAAAGAACATAAGGCTCAAAATGGTCATGAGAGAAAGGCTCCACTGGAGAGGAGACCATCACCAAGTTGTGATCTAAGGTGCCTAGAGACCACCCACATCGACCGTGTTTGTGAGAAAAAAATCAAGCATGTTGGCTGCGTGGTTAGGATTGTCTGATATTCTGGTAGGTATATGAACAATCTGTGCAAGGTCATTAGTAACTGCAAAAGCCTCAGCCAGCACCTCAACCAGCTGGGTCTGTGTGAACATCAAAATCGCCAAGGGAAATTACTGCACTGTTAGGAAAGTTGGACTGGAGAAAGTCAAGTTTCAAAGAGAGAAGCCAAAAAGTTTCAAGTGATTATTGGAGTTGGGAGAATGATAGAGGCAACAGATGAATTTTACAGAATGAGGTAGAAAGATCTTAAGCCAAAGAAGATCAAAAAGAGATGATTCCAAATTACAGTCTCTGACAGGGAATATCAGAGCGGACACATGCACAAGTACCACCTTTAAAGTGAAAGGAATCATACATCAAATGAGGCCAAAGGAGAAACAGTGGTTGAATCAACTGAAAATTTGAATTCTATCAGAAAACATAAATGGGGTTTGGCAGACTGTAAATGGAAATTTGACATTACTGAGACCATAAATATTTCTGAAATGAATGAGGAATATTTTGGGAGGTTTATATCTTTTTACAGATATATTTGCTCTTATTAGTGGCCTCGACGATGTCTCCTGCTATGCAGATTCCCTTGAATAACTGTCTTGCAGAGTAGAGGCACTGAGATTATACATTAGCTGATCTGGACTACCCAGAGGCTCGGCTGTGAACATCGTTTTAGAGCTTCACCCTCGAAATTTAAGGTTTATAAGTTTATTGGTGCATTAGTAGCTAGGGCTATTATGTACCTCAAAATGTAAAGAAAATTGGATCTCGTTGTGATGTAGTAGTAGTAGTGGCAGGTGATGCAAGAAAGCAAGTGTATGAGCTTATGCAGCATCAGCCAAAAAAAAAAAAAAAAAAAAATCACACCATTCCCTCCAAATGCTTGTCCAGTTCCTCCTTAAATTTATTTAACCTGTCAACTTCCACAATGACAGATGGAAGTTTGTTCCAGCAATTAACCACCCGCTGGCTAAAGGCAAATTTCCGCACATCTATTCTACGTCTGTCTTTTCTTAATTTGAATTTATGCCCCCTTAGGTTCGTAATCTGAACAAGTGGAAGGATCCCATCAGAATTCAGCGTGCTCAACCCATTCAAGGCCTTATATACCTCAATCAGATCACCGCGCAGGTTCCTAGTCTCCAGCCACTGCAATTTGCAGAACTTAAGCCTCTCTTGGTAAGAGGATCCCTTCATTCTCCTCACCAATCTTGTTGCCCTTCTCTGTATACACTCAAGTAAATCTACACCCTTCCTAAAATGAGGCCTCCAGACCAGTACGCAGTACTCAAGGTGTGGCCTAACCATTGCCTTATATAGAGGGACAATCACCTCCTTTTCCCTGCTAGCAAAATTCCTATATATCATTGACAAAACCCCATGACCTGCCCTGGCAGCCTGTCTGCATTGCTCAGAAAACTTCATATCTGACTGCACAATTACTCCCAGGTCTTTTTCATTTTCTACCACCTTAAGTGTAGTACCACACAGTTGGTACGTTTCTCTGGGGTTACTTCTACCCATATGCAGTACTTTGCATTTGTCAAGGTTAAACTTCAGTTGCCACTTCTTAGCCCATCTGCCCAAATTATCTAGATCCTGTTGCAGTAGCACACTGCCATTACTGTCATTAACCACCCTGCCAACCTTTGTATCATCTGCAAACTTCAACTTTAAGCGTGATATACCCTCATCAATATCATTGATAAATATACAAAACAACAGTGGACCCAACACCGAACCCTGTGGGACTCCACTAATAACATTAGCCCACGAAGAGCAGCACCCATTGATTACCACCCTCTGTCTTCTCCCACTTAACCATCCTTTTATCCATTGTAGCAACTTACCCTTACTACCATTCTGCTCCAATTTGTACAGTAGTCATCCATGCATAACAATGTCAAAAGCTTTCTTGAAATCCAAGTATGATATCAAAATTATTTTTTGCATCCAGTTTCTTTGTAACAACATCATAATATCCTATCAAATTTGTCAGACAAGACTTTCCCTTAACAAACCCATGCTGTGTCTGAATTATTGCTGCAGTCTTGTCTAGATGATCCTGCAATGTATCTTTAACCAGTGACTCCATTATCTTACCCGGAACAGAAATTAACTAACTGGTCTGTAATTACTCGTGTCACCCTTCGATCCCCCTTTGTGAATTGGGGATACATTTGCACATCTCCAGTGTGTGGGGACCTCCCCTGAATCCAAGGATGTTCCATAATTATGGCTAAGGGTTTGCTTAGTTGCTTTGCTGCCTCCTTTAATATAACTGGATAGATCCCATCCACCTCAGGTGCTTTTCTTATGTTTAGCTTCAATGATTTCTCCTCCACTTTGCTTTCAGTTATTAGAAAATCATTAAGTACCCTGCTGCAATTTGATAACCTTCTGCCATTTTCAAACCTTAATAATTCCTCGTGTGTGAATGTAGATGCAAAATACTCATTCAGTTTGTTTGCTATCTGAGCAGGATCATCAATAGTCGAACCATCGATGTCAAGTGGACCAATCAGATTCATCCCCTTCCTTTTAGAGTTTATATAAGTAAAGAAATCCTTGCTGTTTTTCTTAGCTCCATCATAACCTCAAAGACATCAGTCATACTGCATGATGGAAGAGATTGGGGGGAGGTGTTAAAGCTATGCTCTGGTGACTAAACATGTTTTCCATCACTTCACACCCCCAATGAGCAATGTGGTTGTATTGCATCAGTTGATGACAGTCATCTACAACCTAGTATTTCCTGGTAACACAGAGGGGCAGCATTCCTCCATGTGTGTAAGCTCCACACCTCAGCCCCTGCTTACGTTGGTTCACACCCTGGTAGTCACCTCTGGTATATTGGTGCATTAGTAGCTAATACTGTATTTCAGGAATGCATATGAGGGTTATACCCATGGTTAGTAACAGTCCAACCATCAGGAAGGTAAGCAGAGAATCTGGTTTTTGCAGAATGACCAGACTTCACCGAAATTCGACCCACTGTACTCAAGTGTCACTTGAATATTAGTTCTATCAGCATTTCAGCCTCCCAGGTAGCAAGCTCAGATCAAGGACAAGTAAGCTTTGACAATTGTGCTATTTATAGAAGTTCTAAGCAAGAGATGGCAAACATTTTCCAGCCTGTGTGTCAAAAATAAGCTGAAACAAAAATATAACAATTTTTGTATGCTATAGAAACATAAGACTAAAATTAATAAATAGTTTTTTACATTTTAAAAATTAAGCAAATAATCATTCTAAGCCTGCTTTTGTATAAAGTGTGATTTCACATTTTATATGAAAATGCAAGATAATAATACTTGACAGTTTGGAATCACAATCTTTGCTGCTGCATAATTACATTTATGATTTTCATCTGTAGATATGGCTGAGAGACCATAAATTCATTATAATACAAATTAGCAAGTTGTGCTACATCATATGACTGTTATGGGACCTAACTACAAAACTGCACTGCACACTTTGTTGGATCTTTGTCTTTGGGCCTTTTCGAGAAGCCCAATGTGTTTTTTCAAATGGAGTTCCCATACTTGGACACAGTATTCCAAATGCCGACTTACAATTGTCTTATACATTGGGATTATGACATCCCTATCTCCACAGGATATTGTTCTATAAATCATTGAGTTTCCCTGGCTGCCTGCCTGTTTTCTCTGCTCAGCAAACTTTATATCTGACCATACTGTTACTCCCAGATCCCTTTCTTCCCTACTGTTTTTAATTCAACCCCACCAAGAGTATAAGTTCTTTTGGGATTGCTATTCCCCAAGTGACCTTGCATTTTGCTTCATATCATCAGATAAATGCAGCTCTACATTACCTTCCTCCCCATTAACTAGGCAGTTTCCCTGAACTATTAAGGTATACTCAATAATACTGGCAAAAATCCTTGCATCACCTTTGTTCAAATGAATACCATCTCTACAAAATTTATTCCTTCTACCTACAAGTGCAGAACCACACTGATAACATCCCCAAGGGCCTTATAAAATCCCAAGTCTTGAGTTAATCCACAGAGGTTTCAGCATATAATCCCTCCTATCATATCAATTGCAGACATGCACATTTTCTTTCAGCATATAATCCCTCCTATCATATCAATTGCAGATATGCACATTTTCTTTCAGCATATAATCCCTCCTATCATATCAATTGCAGACATGCACATTTTCTGACCTAACTCGCAGGATATTTTCAGCATGATCCAACAAATCATCAGGTCAGGCCATGTTTCTTTGATATTGTTAGTCCCCACTTGAATAATAATGATCTCTTTATACCCCCCTTAAAATCTGATAGCCTGTTGGTAACACATCAATTATTGCTCTCAGCAAACATGCACCCTAGTTCTGGTCCACTTAGCTTTATTACAAAAAAAAAAAAAAGTTACCCGTTTCTCTGACAACAGAGTCTCCCCAATAAAACAATCTCCTTCAACCAGAACAGTATACACTTGAATATTCTGTTCTTGGACCTGAATCTGGGGCAATCACTTGGCAGGTCATGAGATGCTTGAGTCCTAAACAATCGCCCATTATAATTATTTCTAGGGCAAACACCCATGTGACCAGTGACTCAAATTCTTCTAGTAATGCACAAAGTTTTAATTTGAGATTGGTATACTACATACATTGGGTGCAAAGAAAAGAATCATCAGTTGAGCTTAGTTTGCCTCCTAGACTGACCTCAAAATACCTGCCACAGTTGTGTATCATTAAAAATGAAACTCACAATGTTTCTTTAAATCCATACAAACCATTAAAACTAAATAAATAAAAAATTAAAATCAAGTATTAGAAAAGAGTTCTACTGTAAAACAGTTAGATTGGTAAGAGTACAGATACAGTATTTTCATTTATGGACTAACAACGTTGACAGCTATAAAACTGTACAAAACAACAGTAGTAACTAAGTAACCAGACATGCAAATTGTGTCAGTGTTCAAGAACAAACAGGATGTCATGTGATCACTTCAACTACACATCTGTGAATCACCATAAGGCATAAAAGTAATAACATAAACTGCACTGCTGATTACAACAGACAGTTTTCCCCCCTATGTATTAATATAAACCTGATCATGGCTTAAATGATAACATTATATGAATGATAACATATCTGTGATCACAATAAGCAGTGAATTTCATTCTCATTTGTTTCCTTTTCAAAAGATCACATCTTGTGGATTGCTTAAGTTCAGCAAAAATTTATATGATTGCCTTTGAGTTCATAAACTAAATTTGTGGTGCCAAAATCCTTGTTCATGAATAAGGAGATTACTGAACTTATTATGTGTGCCCACTCTTTTTCAGTTTTAGATGCCCAGTGTAGTTGCTGTGTTCTTAATCACTTGTATGTCACTGATTACTTTCCATTATGGGGGGGATAGGTAAAAGAATTGGGAAGCAACATGCTAGCTTATTCGCTGTGCTTGTACATGAAGGGAGATAAGTGGAAACCATGCAATGAATAGGAAAAGCTATATGTTTGTTTAAGTCTCTTTGGATACAATATAATCACAGTAATTGGGTTATAAAATCATTTAGCATTAGTAGAGGCATATGATGCAAGAAAGCAAGCTTATGCAGCATCGGCCAAAAAAAAAAAAAAAAAGCCACTTCCATTTCACCCCTCCGTTCGTTCGAAATACCTGTCCAGCTGAGCCTTAAATTTATTTAGGCTATCAACTTCCACAACAAGGGATGGAAGTCTGTTCCACCAACAAACTACCCGCTGGCTAAACGGCAAACTTCCGCACATCTATACTACATCTGTCTTTCCTCAATTTGAATTTATGCCCTCTCAGGTGATTATTCTGAGCAAGAGGAAAAATCCCATAAGCATTGAGCATGCTAAAACCATTCAAGGCTTTATACAACTCTATCAGATCACCTCGCAGGTGCCTAGTCTCCAGACACTGTAATTTGCAAAACTTAAACCTTTCTTCATAAGAGCAACCCTTTGTTCCATTCACTAATCTTGTTGCCCTTCTCTGTACTCGCTCCAGCAGCTCTACATCCTTCTTGAAATGAGGCCTCCAGAGCTGTATACAGTACTCAAGGTGTGGCCTGACCATTGCCTTATACAAGGGAATAATCACCTCCTTATTCTTGCTAGAAAAATTCCTGTATATCATTGACAAGACACCATGAGCTACTCTTGCAGCCCATCTGCACTACTCAGAGAACTTCATATCTGCCTGCACAATTACCCCAGGTCCTTTTCATTCTCTACCACTGTCAGTGTAGTACCACAGAGTTGATACATTGCTCTGAGGTTGCTGTTTCTCATATGTAGTACTTTACATTTGTCAATGTTAAACTTCATTTTCCACCTCTCAGCCCATCTGCTCAACTTTTCCAGATCCTGTTGCAGCCGCATAGCGTCAGTAGTGTCCTTAACAACCCTGGTAATCTTTGTATCGTCTGCAAACTTGGACATTAGGCTTGATATACCATCATCAATATCATTTAGAAATACAGAAAACAATAATGGACCCAACACTGAACCATGAGGGACTCCACTAATAACATTAGTCCACGATGAGCAGTGTACATTGATTACCACTCTGCCTTCTCCCCCTCAACCACCCCTTTATCCATAGCAGCAATTAGCCTCCAATGCCACACTGCTCCAATTTGTGCAGCAGTCTACCATGTGCAACAGTATCAAAAGCCTTTCTAAGATTCAAATATATAATATCAAAGTTATTCCCTGCGTCCAGTTCTTTTGTGACTGCATCATAGTATCCAATCAAATTGGTCAGGCATGACTTTCCCTTAACAAACCCATGGTGTGTTTGAGCTATAATTGAAGTCTTGTCTCGATGATCCTGCAGTGCTTCTTTAACCAGTGCCTCCATTAATTTTCCTGGAACAGAAGTTAAACTCACAGGTCTATAATTACTTGTGTCAGCCTTTGTCCTCCTTTGTGAATTGGGGCAACATTTGCACATCTCCAGTCTATGGGTCCCCTCCCCTGAGTCCAAGGAAGCTCTCATAATTATGGCTAATGGTTTGCTTACTTCCTTTGCTGCCTCCTTTAATATAACTGGATAGATTCCATCCACCCCAGGTGCCTTTCTTGTGTTTATCTTCAACAATTTCTCCTCCACTTTACTCTCAGTTATTACCAGATTATCTAGCTTACTGCCAGAGTTGAAAACACCTCTGGCATTCCCCTCGCTGAATATCTTCTCATGTGTGGATGCCGATGCAAAATATTCATTTAGTTTGTTAGCTACCTGAGCAGGATTGTCAACAGTTGAACCATTGATATCAAGTGGACCAATCTGATTCATCATCTTCCTTCTAGAGTTTACATAAGTAAAGAACTCTTTGCTGTTTTCCTTTGCATCCTTTGCCAAAGATTTCTCGTAATCTGCCTTCGCCTGCCTAACCTCCTTTGTAACTTGGATACAGATCAACTTATATCTATCATAGGTGGGCGCCTCCGTAGCCAGGTGGGAAGGAGCAGCAGTGCATAGCACACGCTTCTTGATTAGACCGGAGTTTGAGCCCGTCACCACCAAATACGGAGGATGCGGAAAGGTCAGGGAATGACCACCGCCTATCCTGGAGCAATATGGTCTTAGTTGCTAATGCTCCTAAAAAACCAAATAACAAACAATCATAGGCTTCTGTGTCACATGTTAATTTATATGTATCCCATGCATTTTTCTTCTCTGCCATATGTCTCATTAGTTCATCTGACATCCATTTAGGCCTAAACCTTTTGAACAATATTTCTTAGTTGGTATTTAAAGTCTAGTAGCTTCCAAGATAAGTTCTTTGAATGCTTCCCATTTTGAATTTGCTCTTGGTAACATCAACAGTTGGTCCCACTGAACAGAATTTAAATACTGTCTCAGACCATCGTAGTCATCTTTACGAAACAAAAACCCTTCCCTTTACTCCTGCTAGTAGTTACCTCTTTGAGTAAATCCCACTTCAGCACACTGTGTTCACTGCCACCTAGTGGTTCCTTTATCTGCAGATTCTTAATGCATGAAGAATCACTACTGATAATCAAATCAAGAGTATTACTCCTTCTAGTTGCCTCCCGAACATGCTGACGTAGAAAATAATCATCCAATAAATCCACAAAAGCCTTGCTAGTGTGTGAGTGACCAACCCATAAATTCCAGTCAGTATCTGGGAAATTAAAATCCCCCATTACAAGACTCTCTGATTTACTGGCCCACTCTATTTCCCTGTACAGTTTCTTATTATACTCATCAGAGTCATTAGGCTTATAGCACACTCCTACTCTCAATTTTGATTATCCAATGCTTATGTCACAACAAACTGACTCGACACTGCACTGTTTAACGATGTCGACTGGCTTCACGTCCTTGGATTTTATGTGTTTCTTAACTAATAGCATAACCCCTCCTCCCTTTCTATCCTTTCTGTACACATTGTACTCCACAAATTCCAGTTCTGCATTTGTATCTGTGTGACACCACGTCTCTGAAATCCCCACAATATCTGCCTTTGATGTTTTGAGCAATACCTCAAATTCATCAAATTTATTTACTAAACTCCTAGCATTGGTGTACACGCAAGTATACATGCACCTGTTCCTATTCTTAGCTACCCTAACACAACCCATATGTTTACTTGTACCGCAATGACTCCCAGCAGTCTCTGAAATATCCTGCATCTTGTTTTCCAGGCTGCTTGCTCATTCCAATAGAAGCAGTGCAAGAATCACTTTCACCTCTGCCAGTGGCTCCTGTTAATCTATTAGTCCTTGTATCCCCCATCCCAAGCTAGCAGTTTTCCGACCCATCTAACACTGCCTCGATAGCATCAGCAAATATTGTTGCACCCTTTCTATGTAAGTGTATCCCATCCCTGTAGAAGCAGTATTTCCTGCTAACAAGTACAGATCAGGCTGAAAAAAAATTCTACCCCTTGAGACATGCACAATCTTTCCAGGGCCGAATTGATCGACAAGGCTCTCATCATATACTCCCTCCTATGGCGTATGGGTAGAATTGCAGACACTTTCAAATTCAACCCTAATTCATGGCTTTTTTTCAACAGTAACCTGTACTTGTTAAGTAATTCTACCGGTCTTCTACTCTTAATATCATTAGTGCCAACGTGAACAACTATATCACCTTTTGTGCCCTTAAAAGATGATATCCGCTCTACAATGTCATCAACCTTTGCCCCTGGCAGACATACCCTGGTCCTGTTCACCTATCCTTTTTACAAAGCATGGTCCCCGTTTCCCTGACAATAGAGTCACCAACAACTACTAGTTCCTGTGGAACCAACGCATTCTGCCTTGGGGGTTGCCTCTGTGTTGCGCGATGACCAAGTGCAAGCTCTGGCATTGATGTGGGCAGCTGAGAGCTTGATGGGCCCCTCAATTTAGATCCTTCGGGGGCATCCACCCTGTCCTTCAAGCTCTCATATAGGCCCTTAACAACGCTGAGTTGCCGCCTGATTTCGTTACACTCCTTGCATCGGGGACACACAAAGACATCCCCCCATGGCAATATCAAGTCCAGTACCCGATTGCTCCACAAACATCATGCAAGCAGTGCATTTTAAAAGGCTGTGATTCAGAGGGCAATTGCCCCCATCAGTTCCCCCCTGAGCCACAGTACTCCCATTAGCTTGGGCCTTTTGCCATGCTGCTCTGGTCTGAGTCATGATTTCTATTTAATTTCAATAAAATTTCAATTTCAGTACAAAATTATAACCCTAAACTTGTATCCCAACACAGTTATAGGTCAAGACTGTTGGTGCTGAAGTTCAGTTGGTCTGAAGTTCATTTAGGTCAAGACTGTTGGTGCTGAAGTTCAGTTGAAAATTCACCACCAAGTAAACTATGATGTGTATGTCTGTAACAATTAAGATCAGTACTCCTTCACATAAGGTGAATTCAGTGACAATTGCTAGACAGAAATATGCAAACTGGTTAAGATTACTAACTCCTCCATGAACAGTGCTTGATTACGATGTTTTGTCTTTTGAGAGAAAGTAATTTCTGTTTTCTTTTCACTCTACATTTTCTTTGTATCCTTGGAAATCTAGTGTTCAAGAAACTATTACAAAGGCTCCAGTTAAGGTCTTACTTAAAGTATCTACAATATTCTTCCCTTTCAAATTTAGCATTGGAGAAGGTTGTGTGGCTAACCAGTGATGCACAGTAAATCCAGGATACCTTTTCTGATGCAGTGTCTGATATACCTAGGTTTGGCTTAAGTCCATTTGCACTGGATTAGGTAGTTGGATTACGAATTTGTTCCAGACTTTACTAGCTAAGGTTGAGTATCGGAGCCATCTGTGAGCTCCTACTTCTGACACAGAAAGCATTGCAGTGGATTTGGTATGCATGATCACCCTACAAACTAGATATCTGCTCTGATAACTACTGACATCTGTAGTTGTAAGTGGTAGTGAGATCACTATCCCAGGAAAAAATCTTGAAACACCTATTTAACCCCTGGAAAAGTACTTCAAGATTTGATATTGTTGTTGTTATTTAAAAGCTATTGGCGCAAGAGCAACTTAGGCTATAATGTGCCAAGCATAGGTAGGAGAGTTTCGTATATCAGCATTAGTAGCAGTGGCATGTGATTCAAGAAAGAAAGTGTATGAGAATATGCAGCATCAGCCAAAAAAAAAAAAAAATTACAAAACAGTTCCCTCAATATTTGTCCAGTATCTCCTTAAATTTATTTAACCTATCAACTTCCACAATGACAGATGGAAGTTTGTTCCAGCAATTAACCACCCGCTGGTTCAAGGCAAATTTCCGCACATCTATTCTACATCTGTCTTTCCTCAATTTCAATTTATCCCCCTTAGGTTCGTAGTCTGAACAAGTGGAAGAATCCTATCAGAATTCAGCGAGCTCAACCCATTCAAGGCCTTATACACCTCAATCAGATCACCTCGCATTACCTAGTCTCCAGCCGCTGCAATTTGCAGAACTTAAGCCTTTCTTGGTAAGAGGATCCCTTTATTCCCCTCACCAATCTTGTTGCCCTTCTCTGTACATGCTCAAGCAAATCTACATCCTTCCTAAAATGAGGCCTCCAGACCTGTACGCAGTACTCAAGGAACAATCACCTCCTTTTCCTGCCCTGGCAGCCTGTCTGCATTGCGCAGAAAACTTCATATCTGACTGCACAATTACTCCTAGGTCTTTATCATTTTCTACCACACCTTAAGTGTAGTACCACACAGTTGGTACGTTCCTGTGGGGTTACTTCTACCCATATGCAGTACTTTGCATTTGTCAATGTTAAACTTCAGTTGCCGCTTCTCAGCCCATCTGCCCAAATTTTCTAGATACTGCTGCCGTAGCACACTGCCATTACTCTCATTAACAACCCTGCCAACCTTGGTATCATCTCCGAACTTCGACACTAAGCCTGATATACCTTCATCAATATCATTGATAAATATATTCATTTACATTGATAAAAACAACAGTGTATCCAATACCGAACCCTGTGGGACTCCACTAATAACATTAGTCCATGAAGAGACCCACTGATTACTACCCTCTGTCTTCTCCCACTCAACCATCCTTTTATCCATAGTAGCAACTTACCCTTAATACCATTCTGCTCCAATTTGTACAGTAGTCATCCATGCATAACAATGTCAAAAGCTTTCTTGAAATCCAAGTATATGATATCAAAATTATTTTTTGCATCCAGTTCCTTTGTAACCACATCATAATATCCTATCAAATTTGTCAGACAAGACTTTCCCTTAACAAACCCATGCTGTATCTGAATTATTGCTGCAGTCTTGTCTTGATGATCCTGCAATGCATCTTTAACCAGTGACTATATTATTTTACTCAGAACAGAAGTTAAACTAACTGGTCTGTAATTACTCTTGTCACCCTTTGACTTCCCTTTGTGAATTGGGGATACATTTGCACTTCTCCAGTGTGTGGGGACCTCCCCTGAGTCCAAAGATGCTCTCATAATTATGGCTAAGTGTTTGCTTAGTTGCTTTGCCACCTCCTTTAATATAACTGGATAGATCCCATTCACCACTGGTGCCTTTCTTATGTTTAACTTCAACAATTTCTCCCCCACTTTGCACTCAGTTATTACAAAATCATTAAACACCCTGCTACAATTTGATAACCTTCTAGCATTTTCAAACCTTAATAACTCCTCATGTGTGAACGTAGATGCAAAATACTCATTCAGTTTGTTTGCTATTTGAGCAGGATCATCAACAGTTGAACCATCGATATCAAGTGGACCAATCAGATTCATCCCTTTACTTTTAGAGTTTATATAAGTAAAGAAATCCTTGCTGTTTTTCTTAGCATCCTTTGCCAAAGATTTCTCGTAATCTGCCTTCGCCTGCCTAACCTCCTTTGTGACTTGATTACAGATTAGCTTAGATCTGCCATAGGCTTCTGTGTCGCCTGATAATTTATATGCATCCCATGCATTTTTCTTCTCTGCCACAAGTCTCATTAGTTCATTTGATAACCATTTAGGCCTAAACCTTGAACAATATTTCTTAATAGGTATGAAACTTTTAGTAGCTTCCATGATTAATTCCTTGAATTCTTCCCACTTAGAATTTGCTGTTGGTAACACAATCAGTTGATCCCACTGTACAGAATTTAAAAACTGTCTGAGAGTTAGTCTGATCTAGCCAGTGTTGTTGGCATTGTTTTATACTGCTTTGGTGGAACAAGGACTTGTAATCCTTGATCAATTCGGCCCTGGAAGGATTGTGCAAGGCTCAAGGGGTAGAATTTTTTTCAGCCTGGTCTGTACTTGTTAACAGGAGAGACTACTTCTTCAGGGATGGGATACACTTAAATAGAAAGGGTGCAAGAATGTTTGCTGATGCTATCGAGGCAGTGTTAGGTGGGTCGGAAAACTGCTAGATTGGGGGGATACAAGGACTAATAGATTAACAGTAGCCACTGGCAGAGGTGAAAGTGATTCTTGCACTGCTTCTATTGGAATGAGCCGCAGCCTGGAAAATAAGATGCAGGATATTTCAGAGACTGCTGGGAATCATTGGGGTACAAATAAACACATAGGTTGTGTTAGGGTAGCTAAGAAAAAGAACAGGTGCATGTATATTTGCGTGTACACCAATGCTAGGAGTTTAGTAAATAAATTTGATGAATTTGAGGTATTGCTCAAAACATCAAAGGCAGATATTGTGGGGATTTCAGAGACGTGGTGTCACACAGATATAAGGAATGCAGAACTGGAATTTGGGGAGTACAAGTCTACAGAAAGGATAGACAGGGTAGGAAGGGAGGAGGGGTTATGGTATTAGTTAAGAAATACATAAAATCCAAGGAAGTGAAGCCAGTTGACATTGCTGGACAGTCCAGTGTCGAGTCAGTTTGGTGTGACATAAGCATTGGGAGATCAAAATTGAGTAGGAGTGTGCTATAGGCCTAATGATTCTGATGAGTATAATAAGAAACTGTAAGGGGAAGTGTTGCCTGACCAATTTCATTGGATACTATGATGCAGTCACAAAAGAAATGGATGCAGGGAATAACTTTGATATTATATACTTGGATCTTAGAAAGGCTTTCGATACTGTTGCACATGGAAGACTGCTGCACAGATTGGAGCAATGTGGCATTGGAGGCAAATTGCTGCTATGGATAAAGGGGTGGTTGAGGGGGAGAAGACAGAGAGTAGTAATCAATGGACACTGTTCATCGTGGACTAATGTTATTAGTGGAGTTCAGTATTGGGGGTTCAGTATTGGGTCCATTATTGTTTTCTGTATTTTTAAATGATATTGATGATGGTATATCAAGCTTAATGTCCAAGTTTGCAGACGATACGAAGGTTGGCAGGGCTGTCAAGGACACTACTGACACTATACTACTGCAACAGGATCTGGAAAGGTTGAGCAGATGGGCTGAGAGGTGGCAAATGAAGTTTAACATTGACAAATGTAAAGTACTACATATGGGAAACAGCAACCCCAGAGCAACGTATCAACTCTGTGGTATTACACTGACAGTGGTAGAGAATGAAAGGGACCTGGTGGTTTTTGTGCAGGCAGATATGAAGTTTTCTGAGCAGTGCAGACGGGCTGCAAGAGTAGCTCATGGTGTATTGTCGATGATATATAGGAATTTTTCTAGCAGGGATAAGGAGGTGATTATTCCATTGTATAAGGCAATGGTCAGACCACACCTAGAGTACTGTATACAGGTCTGGAGGCCTCATTTCAAGAAGGATGTAGAGATGCTGGAACGAGTACAGAGAAGGGCAACAAGATTAGTGAATGGAACAAAGGGGTGCTCTTACGAAGAAAGGCTTAAGTTTTGCAAATTACAGTGTCTGGAGAGTAGGCACCGGCGAGGTGATCTGATAGAGGTGTATAAAGCCTTGAATGGTTTGAGTATGCTCAATGCTGATGGGATTCTTCCTCTTGCTCAGAATAATCACCTGAGAGGGCATAAATTCAAATTGAGAAAAGACAGATGTAGAATAGATGTGAGGAAATTTGCCTTTAGCCAGCGGGTGGTTGGTTCGTGGAATAGACTTCCATCCCTTGTCGTGGAAGTTGATAGCCTAAATAAGTTTAAGGTTCAGCTGGACAGGTATTTTGAACGAACAGAGGGGTGAAGTGGAAGTGGTTATTTTTTATTTATTTATTTATTTATTTGGGGTTTTTTTTTTTTGGCTGATGCTGCATAAGCTTGCTTTCTTGCATCAAATGCCTCTACTAATGCTAATCTGTATATGATATTGTGTGAAAGGCATAATCAGAGGTGGAAGCTTCTTTTGCTGCTTTGTCTGACCTTTCGTTTCCAGTTATTCCTGTGTGGCATGGGATCCAGCAGATTGGGGTTTTTTTTTTTTTTTAGGAGCATTAGGAACTAAGTCCATATTACTCTGTGATATGCGGTGGTCATTCCCTGACCTTTCCGCATCCTCCGTATTTGGTGGTGAAGGGACTGAACCCCGGTCTAATCAAGAAGTGTGTGCTACCCAGTGCTGCTCCTTCCCACCTGGCTACGGAGGTGCCGGGATCCAGCAGAATCTGATATTGTGATTTCTTTGTAATAGCTTTGGTACTGAATATTAGCTATGTTGTAGGATTGGGTGTCTTGTGGTATTTGCATTCTGCAAAGCAATAACAGGGCTAAGCGAGTCTGTGAAAATTATGCTGTTCGCTATTTGTTTGTGTTTGATTTGGTTTACAGCCATCGAAATGGCTTGTAATTCGGCAGTCAAAATACTGCATTCTTTTGGTAGTTGTTGGATGAGGGAACTATCCTCAAAATGAATCGCAGCTCCTACACAAGTCTCTGTTTTAGACCCATGTGTATATATGAAAGTGTGATATGGATATTGTTCTTTGTATGCTACATGTAACTGTTGCAGATATAGTAGTTTATTCTTGATAGAGTAGTTTTCCCCCAGCTTTGAAAATACTTGTCATATATGGGTTGAACTACACACCATAGTGAAATGGTCTGTGCAATCATAGTAGCTACGGTGTCATAATTAAGCTCTCTGCTTAGTAATAAATCTTTCAGACGGATGTTGGCAAGTCAATTCATTCGTGGATGGGCTTGGTATATGTTTTCCCAGTTATATGAAAACAGAACCTCTCTATTTGGATGATCGGTGATGGATTTTATCTTGATGGCATAGTATAGTAGCAAGTTCTGTCATCTAAGTTGTAGTGAAGGTTCATGAGCTTCTGCATAAAGGCTTTGTATAGGTGAAGTTCGGAAAGCTCCAAGTGCTATGGCGCAGTATAACTTTAGTCGTTTTTGCGCCAATAAAATCAAAATCAAAATCCAAGTGCTATACAGAGAGCACTGTGGTGTATGGGGTCTCGCCATCTCAGTGTACTTGGTTTCGCTGAGTCATAAAGAGCTGCTCCTTAATCTAGTTTGGAACGAATTATTGCTCGATAAAGATCGAGAAGTGTATATTGATCTGCTCCCCACATTGTTGCGGAAAGAACTTTGAGTATGTTTAATTTATTGAGGCACCAAAGTCTGAGTTGTTTAATGTGTTCAAGGAATGTTAGTTTCTTATCAAAGAGAACTCCTAAGAATCTTATACTTGGGGTACCATTGGAATCATATGTCCATCAAGTTTCAATTCTGGATCACGGTGTAGGTTTCGTTTTCTACAGAAGTGTATACATGCTGTTTTTTGTGTGGAAATCCAGAAGCCATTTGTCTGAACCCATTTGCTTATTTTTGTTTATTGTTCCTTGTAGCTGCCATTCTATACTTCACATATTCTGAGAGTGATAGGGAATACTGAAATCATCAACATATAAAGCTAAATCAATGGTTTTTGGAATATGCTCTGTTATGGTATTTATTTTAATAGCAAAAAGGGTAGTGCTAAGCACTGAAGAAGGCGTGCCTTGAGGCACGCCTTCTTCAGTGCTTAGCATTCATTGAAGTCTGCAGTCTAACTTGAAATGTCCTGTGTTGGATGAGGGTACTTTACTGAGGATGCAAGAAATTTTGGATGTATTTAGGAAGATGCCCACGTAATCCAAGGAGGTATAGGTTTTGAAGGATTCCATAACGCCATGTCATATCGTATATCAATATCAAAGCAGATCATGACGTGATGTTCCTTTTGGATGAAGGCATTCCGTATACTGTTTTCTAATTTTATAAGTAGGTCTAGTGTTGAGTGATTTTTCCTAAAACCATGCTGTGTCGGGTCGAGAAGATTACTGTTCAAATATTTATTACTGTTCAAATACCACATTAAACAAAGGTTGACGATTTTTCCCATAACTTGCCTAGGCAACTTGTTAAAGCAATTGGACAGTAGTTGTGTGGATTAGAAAGATCCTTTCCCGGTTTTGGGAAAGCCAGAATTATTGCATGATGCCAACTATCTGGAAACTGGTTTTCTAGGAAGATTTTGTTATACAAATCAAGTAATGCCATTTGTGATTGGTTGTCAAGTTCCTTTAACATCGCATAGTGAATTTCGTCTGATCCTACAGCACTTTGCTTTGCTTTGTCTGAGATAAAGCAGTTTTCAATTCATGGAAAGATAATGGAAGGTTGTACTGTTCATCATTTCTTGTGGAAAAATTCAGTTCGTGTCTTTCTATTCTTGCCTTGTATGTTTGAAAACTGGGAGTATATGAGGTGGTTGCCGATGTTTTTGCAAAGGTTTTGCCCAGTGCATTGGCTATATATTTCTGAAGGCTGTGTGGTGACTTATCCATTACAGTTTAGGATTGGAGGTGGATTAATCTGGTATCTGCCATTCATTTTCCTAATTTTTTTCCAGACATTTTGAGATGGTGTGGAACTTGTTAAAGTGGATGCAAATTTTATCCAGGTTGCTTTCCTACTGGCCATTCTAACATATCTGGCTCTCGTCCGTGCCTTTTGAATGATATGAGGTTCTCTGTAGTGAGACATCTTCAAAAAATATTCCAAGTTTTATTTCTTTCTCTTTTAGCTTGTAAACATTCATCATTCCACCATGATTTTGGGTGTGTTGGGAGGTGTGATGTTTTTGGAATATTTTGTTCAGCAGCTTTGATTAGTTTATTTGTTACATATTGTACTGCTGCCTCTAACAGATTTTTCTTGATAATATCTGCATCCAGTTTTCAAAAGATTTATACAATTTCCAATCCGCTTCACTTTTTTTTTCCATCTGGGATTTCTACGTGATTGACATGTGGTTCCTGATGACATGGTAATGATTACTGGATAGTGATAGAGGATCTACGTGTACCGCCCAGTCAAGTATTGGAAACAATGTTGGGGAGCATATAGATATAGGTCGATAGCTGTGCTGTTTCCTGATGGCAGATGTATGTATGTATGTATGTATGTGGTAAAGTCATTCATACATGATAAAGTCATTCTGTTCTACCCACTTTTCAATTTGTCTTCCTCTCTGGTCTATGGTTGTGTTACCCTACGAAGAGTTGTGTCCGTTGAGGTCTCCCAATATACAAAATGGGAGAGGTAATTGAGATACTATATCTTCTAAATCTTGTTGTAGCAATTCTTGGCTTGGGGGAACGTAAATTGTTATAACAGTTATGAGAATTTTAGTGGCTATGCATACTGCAACTGCTTCGAGGGTTGTGTATATCAGAAGAAACTGGGAAGGAATGTGGGAATTTACCAGAATTGCCACACCACTATGAGTCATGCCTCCTATTACTCTGTCTTTACGGTATGTGATATAGTTCTTTACTGTGGGAGCGTCTTGAGGTCTGAGATATGTTTCTTGTAGGGAAAGACAAAGCGGGGTATGTTGTGCAATCAGATCATATATATCATATATATTAGTGCAGAATCCTCTTCAGTTCCATTGGATTATAGTTCCCATTATGTGGTTTTTGGAGAATGTGTCAAACTGTTTTCTAGATGTTGCTTTAAGCTTTTCTAACTTAGATTTTTCCTTTGGAAAATATGGTTTGCCAGTATCCATATCTTCTTCTGCAAAGATCTCTAGTACTGATTCATCTGCTTGATTGGTCGCTTTGTGTCCATTTGTTCCATTGACTTTTGATTTATGGCATTAAGTTTTTTCTTGAGGGGCTTTCATTTCTGAATGTTTTGCATCGGGAAGTACAGATAGTGGTGTGTTTGTGAGTTTCTCTTTTTGTTTTGGCTGCGATGTTATAAGTAGTGGTCGTGCCCAGTCTGAAATGGACTTCTTTGGAGGAATCGTGAAATCTGTTTGAGTCTCTATTGTACGGTGATTTTTTATGACATGTGCATAGGAAGGTCTGTTTATGGTAGTCAGGAGTATGGTTCTTTTGGCTTCTTGATATGTCACACAATGTTCTGCTTTATATTTTTGTATCTGTTTTTCTCTTTTCCAATATTCACAGTTTTTCGAATAGGTGGAATGGTCCCCCTTACAGTTTGGACACTTTGGTTGCTCAGCTGGACAGTTCTGATTGGTGTGATCCTGAGATCCACAGTTTGAACAGATAGCAACTCCATGGCATGCCATTTGTGAATGACCATACTTTTGGCATTTAAAGCAGCGGAGAGGATTCGGAATGTATGGTCTGATGTTACAGTTTAGATATCCGGCCTTCACCGATGTAGGTGGTTTGGGAGTGTTAAAGGTCAATATCAGATTTCTGGTAGGAGTAAGTATACCATCTGTAGTAACTTTAATTCTTCTCACAGCTATAACACCTTGATCTTCCAGCTCATTTTAATTTCTTCTTCTGAGACACTAATAAGGTCCTATTCAGAAATTACTCCTTTTGATGTATTTAGGCTATTATGGGAAGAGACTGCTACTGGG
The DNA here is from genome assembly GCF_048544385.1 of Mastigoproctus giganteus. Lineage (NCBI taxonomy): Eukaryota > Metazoa > Arthropoda > Arachnida > Uropygi > Thelyphonidae > Mastigoproctus > Mastigoproctus giganteus. The sequence continues at coordinate 71,310,987 of NC_143575.1, read as the reverse complement.
ATCCCACCAAAAGTTCTCATCTGAAGCAGTCTTTCTGCATGTTTTGCATTGGCTGTCTCGACTAAAATGTTGCCCGATTTCAGTCGCTTGACAATTTTTGGTGTTCCAGCGACACTTTCTAGACATTTTTGGATGACAAATGGTGACAATTTTCCCAATAGCTGTTCTGATGTTGAATGAAGGACTGGAAAAGTAGGTGCATGAAGCAATGTCATGTCCTTTTTTTTGTCTTTTGGTTTCATTTGTCTCATTATCCTCATTTTTCTGACTCAAAGGATTCAGATCTTTGGGATCTGTGGTTGTGATATTTGGATCATTCGTGTTTGCTCCTTTTAGCCCTGGGAGTGAGAGCTTTTCCTCCCAGGTTTCCGGCCCTGCCACGGGGAGGCAGGAGCAGTGCCACCTAGTGACCAAGCAGAAGTTGATTAATAGTTGATTAGAAGAAAAGTGTCTTTCCTTTCTTAGGAACCTTTGTGCTGATACCTTTCAGCAACTGTATATATAAAATAGAGAATTTGCTTTAAACTCTATAAAAGTGTATCACTATCACTTTAGAAATCGCTTTATAATCGCGGAGAAATCGTCTGATCACTAGAAATGCTTGGCACTCGGGGCCAAGATTTGATGTAAAGGGTATCATAACCAACATTCTAACCATAACCAGCACTACAAAAAAGGGTGATGTTTAACAGAGAATGTTCCTGGCTGTTGACCCAGATGCCTTGGTAATGTTTTCCTGCTTTTCTGGATCCTTGAAACTGGGGTTTAACTGAATGAATGATTAGGGAGGGCATAGGTGGAATGGGATTAACATCAGTCTTTGGTTTTAAGTAGTCATCGCCTCTTTCTTCCTTATTATCTGAAGCACATCTGGCAGCCAAGTAAGTGTACTGTTACAGCATGGTTTGCTCTTTTTAGCCCTGGGAGTTAACTTTACTCCTCAGGTTTCCAGCCCCGCCACGTGGAGGCAAGAGCAGTGCCAACCAGTGAGCAAGTGGCTGAATAGGGTTAGTTAAAACGATTTTAATGAAGTCTACTTTCCCTTCAGGGTTAATTAATCTGAAAGCAACTGCTACTATTAGCATTTGAATTCATGGAAGTTCAGTAAATTCTACTTATTTACAGTTATGAGAGCTAGATTATGGGAAAGTTCACTTGATCACTAGTTGCTTGGCACTCGGGACCAATTAGCTTGTAATATCAATGTATTATGGTGGATACTAACAGAGAGGCTGGATAGCTGGTGAATTAAAAAATTTAACTGTGAAATCAATGTCATTTCTCTTATCAATATCATATAACTATGGGTGCATAATTATAAATATTAATTTTTCAAGTCTGAAGAATTAACTATTATTTCATTAGTACTGATTTTATTCAGAGATAGTTCTATGGATATATGAAAGGAAAATTTGTCTTAAGCAGAATAAGAAATAATAATTCAGTACATCCCGTATGAGCAATAACTAAGCATTTAATAAATTGTTCCATTAACAATTTATTAAATACTTAGTTACTGCTCATACTGAATGTACTGAATTATTATTTCTTATCCATGGAACCCGGTGCCACAGGCCTCTTCTATTTTTGTTTTAACCATTTCACCAGTGAGTTTGCCAAAGTGTGTAGCCTCAGGACAGTGAGTTTTCTTTTCTGAATAAACTTCCTCTGTGAAGTTTGTTCAGGGAATTTTATGCTTTGTAAAAACAAAAATTGTGCACATAAACCCTCAATTTTTAATTAATCTGGCTAGACTACATAATTTGAGAGAAAGTCAAAAATCAAATTTAAAAAAATTCTAAATTTCAAAAAAAAAAAAAAAAAAAAATTTCTGTAAGGATAATCATTTTTGATACAATAATATTCTTTACATTAAAAGCATGTCTAACTGTGGTTCATGGGCCAAGAGCAGTACCCCTAGTGTCAACTTTTTCAGATTAATATAGAATTTGCTTTTTTTTTTTTTTTTTGTCCTCTCCCAATATTATATGGGGTCAGCATTTTTATTATTTTGGCATGAAATTTTTACGGCCGGATGCCCTTCCTGATGCCAACCCTCACCCTTTATCCAGGCTAGGAATATGCGATGGTCATTTCCTGACCTGCCGCATCCTCCATATTTGGTGGGTACGAGCTCGAACCCGGGTCTAATCAAGAAGCGTGTGCTATGCACTACTGCTCCTGGATATGAAATCACCTTTCAGATTAATAAGAATAATCTTCTATAAAAATAATAAAAGGTGATACCTACAGGAGATACATCAATATAAGATTTAAAAAATAAAATTCATAACTTGTACAAACCATCATAAATATTGAAGGTCATGAGACTGTATCTCTTTTGTATAAGGGGAAATATGTGAAAGTATCTAATATATTTCTGCCAGTAATGCCACGAGTGTGTTGTAAGCACATTAATGTGGCACCACCAGACCCAAAAAATATCCATAATGGGCCATTAGTCCCCCAAAGAACCATTTTGGAAGGCCACCAGAGCCCCACCAATTCCCCTTTTTTGTACAGTAATGGAAAAATTACCACAAAAACATATATACTTGAAAAACTTACATATCCTAAAACTTCCTAATTCATTTCACAAATATACATGGTCTCAGTCTCAATCTCAGTGATATCCATTCCAATTAACAGTCTGTCAAGCCTTACTTACTTTTTCTGAAAAATTCTCAATTATCAGTTGTTTTAACCACCATTCATTTCAGGTGCCCTAATTATTCCCCACATGATTTCTTACACTTTGAAGATGGGTTGGTTGGTTTGGGTTTTATTGGCGCATCAGCAACTAGGGCTATAGTGCGACAAAACCATCGAAGATGGGACCTGTGCATATGTCTTCCCTGATATTCCTTGTTGGAGATTTCCAAATATTTAATCTCCTCTGGCTTAATCCTAAAATTAATCCTTAATCTTAAAATCCTCCTTTCCCCATTCTGTCTCATTTATGCCCCCCTATTTAAACTCAACAAATCACTCAGAACTTTTTGACTTCCATCCTTCAAAATATGACTTTCTCTGATCCTACTTTCCTAACAGTGAAGCATTTCTTCATGATTTTTAATGTTCACAACTCCAGCTTGCTTAAATTTTCCAGTTGCTACATTGTACTCTCTGTTGCAAGCTAATCTCTGTTGCAAGCTAATGGTTCTACTGTAATCCCAGCTGAAGTCAAAGCTGACTTATTAGTATCCTACTTTTTTTCTAAATCTTATATTAGTGATCTTGGCAAATCACCTCCTATCATACCAAAACACATTCCATTCAATGCTTCTCATGGTCTTCTGACAAAACAATGGTAGAATTTTGAACAACCTTGCCATCAGGTCTTGGTGGTATTTCTCCACTTGAGAACAAGTGGAGAAATGCCACCTATGTCTGCTTCTGTTTTGTGTCACCTTTTAAACTTTTTTTGTGATGTCTTTTTTTTAAACCAGAGCAGTCTATGCTTGATCATTCTTCCCTGAGACCAAAATTGGGAGTACATCACCTGGAAGGTCAGTAAACACTTAAATCTACTGAGGATTCCCTAATTTTATTTGTCTCTGAGGCTTCTACTTAATTCTTTAGTGATTTCATTTCATCTAGCAATGCACCAAGTTTTCATTTTTGACTGGTATAATCTTTGCAGATGGAATGTAGAAGACAATCATCAGTTGATATAGAATGATCTATTAGAGTGACCTTAAACATATGCCACAGGCTGTACAAGTGATAAACTCGTGATTCACAGGGGACTCACCAGTGGCCATTCCTCTGTGAGTTACAATATGGAAAGTATTGAAATTGAAAGAAAAAAATTATGGAAATTAAATTTTCAACATATAAAAATAAATTTAAAATAAATAAAATGAGCAACAACAAATATTATAATAGTTACTACCTTAACTCCAATGCATGACTTCTATTAATTCACAAGAATTCAGAGGAGTACCAATAAGCATATGCGATCACTGTAACTGCCATTTATGTATTTAACTGATGTTGTACACACATGGACATCCAAAATATAGCAGAGTTTTATTTGTAAAATTATTGCTGCTGTTTTGATATTTTCTTGTTGATCTACTAACAGCACTGATGTGAAATTGTAAGAAAAGGGCATAAAAATTTGCAAGGTCATATATAATAATGATGAAGTTGATTTACTTGACCCATATCATCAGATAAACAGGTATATCTGTGAACTTCTATAACACTGGCAATGACCCTAGCAATTTATTCAGTGTTATATAATAATGTATGTACAATCATTTTAATACAAGTCCAGGATAAAAAGAGCTTCGTTTGTTGCATCACACTGTTCTGGTAGTTCTATCTAGCAAAAAAAATGCCCTTCCTGAATGTCTACATCATTTTTAAAACCAGAATTTTTAGAAAAGAAATAAATTTTTAAAAAATAAAAATAAATATATATACAATATTTAAATTGGTGTCAAATATTCTAGGGGCATATTCCCATTGTTCAAACGTTAAAAAAAGGTCATATAAACATGGGTCTAGAAAATCTTAGTTTCTTCCCTGCATGTCTCTATCAAGTCATGTAAACACGATACTAGTAGAGACTCCACCGCTCAGCAGAAAAGATATCTGAAATGGTAGTATGTTTTGTTTTGCTGATTAGCTTTTGCTTTGTTGTTTACAAATGTTAGTTAGCTGTGGAAGATACTGTAGATTACTTCGGATTAAAGAAATCACAAAGATTATGTATCAGTGAGTGAAATGACAGATGTGCAACTACACTTATGGTCCTGCAGATGGGAATGCATTAAGGGCACATCACCTGGAAGGTGATGTGCTCTTAATCACCAACGTTTGCGAGAGACAGGCTCATTTGTGAGAAGATCTTTTGACACTGGAAGACCAAGACAGGTACGAAATGCTGACCTTGAGGAACGAGTTCTTCGTAATGTGGACGAAAATTCATCAGATAGTACAAGAAGAACTGCAGTAAGGGAAGGAGTTAGTCTTACAACTATTTGGAATATTCTCCATGAAACCTTCTGTACCCCTATCACCTTCAATGAGTGCAAGGACTTACTGAGGCAGACTTTCTGCCACAAAGAACATTGTGCCAATGCATTCAACAAAATATGTGCTGTGGTCCTGAATTTTCTTGGCATTTATCTTGTTCATTGATCATTGATGAGGCTTGTTTTACACGTGATGGGGTCTTAAACTACCATAACAACCACATCTGGAGCGATGACAACCCTCATGCAGCATGACAGGACAAACATCGACATACGTTCAGTCTAAACGTTTGGGCTAGAATCATGCATGATCATTTGATAGGCCCCTGTTTTTTTACTTCTGTGGCTGACAGAAGACATTTATCTGCAGTTTCTTGAAAATGAATTGCATCATTTAATGGACAATGTACCTCTGGACATCCGACAAATATGTTTCATGCACGGTGGCACCCTAACTCACTTTAGTCGGAGAGTTCATCAGCATTTGGATGGTCATTTTCCTCAAAGATGGATTAGTTGCGGGGATCCATTGAATGGCCTTCTCAATCACCAGATTTGAACCCAATGGATTTTTATCTCTGGGGACATTTAAAGTCCATTGTTTACACAACTCCTGTGCCCGATGTTGACGTTTTAAGATAGCGTACCATAAATGGATGTGAGCAAATACGTAACACTACAGGTGTATTCAACAGAGTACGACAAAGCATGGAACCAGGCTCAGAGGATGCATCGAAGCAGGAGGAGACCGTTTTGAACAATTTTTGTAACAAAAACGTTCTGTCTTGTTTAATTGCATTACTTGTTCTGTTGGATAGCTTATTAATTGTTTGATATTGTTAAACAATAAAATTCCTCCTACCTCAGAAATTAAGCATTTCTAGACTCATGTTTATATGAACTTTTTTTAATGTTTTGTTGATGGGAATATGCCCCTAGAATATTTGACACCAATTTAAATACACACTGTATATATATAAATACAGTATAAATTCTCAAATGCAACAACAATGCTGCCTGAGAGTTGCCAAATTTTGGGACAAAACCTTATCAACACTTAATACTGATATTTACTCTGTTGTACTTAAGGAGGGCATCGCTTAAGTACAACACAGTAACATATCAGTACACAGTCATGTGTACTTGGTTTTTATCATGATATGACACTTGTTATACAGGGTGAGTCAAAAGTCACACACGCCATAGAGTAAATTATTTTTATTGTAACAGATATTCAAAATGCCCACCTCCAAACTTGCAATCACTTTAGAGTTCTTTGTGTGAATAATCCCTTGCCACAAATCAATGTCTCTTTTGTAATTTGACAGCATTCTGATGATACTTGGGAGGTTCTGGTAAAGATTGTTTGTTTGTTATTTGGTTTTTAGGAGCATTAGCAATTAAGGCCATATTGCTCCATAATATGCAGTGGTCATTCCCTGACCTTTCCGCATCCTCCGTATTTGGTGGTGACAGGCTCGAACCCCGGTCTAATCAAGAAGCGTGTGCTACGCACTGCTGCTCCTTCCCACCTGGGTACGGAGGCGCCGTCTGGTAAAGAGCAGACTTCAAGTCCATCAAGTAATTCTGTAGCATATATAAATACCTTTCACCAGTAATGTTTCTGTTACAGAAATAAGTCAATTATTTGACTATCCCATATGGATAGTCAAATAATTGACACACACTTGGAGATCATTTTGCACATTAGTCTCTTCCATCCAATTAGGATTACCATCTGACCAGTAATAAAAATTGAGTCTACTGATGTTACCACTAAGAAAAAATACTACCTTGTCATTGAAGATCAGCACATCTGTTTTACATCATCCCATCACAAAACTATTGTTGTCAATCTGTGTTGCCACCATGCAAATCCTGAATGAGTTGCACATTATATGGGTGAAAATGGTTTTTTCAAAGAATGTGCACTACTGAACTTAACCCCTATTTCTTGATTTAACTTGTTTGTTGAGTTTTTTTTGGCTGTTTGTAAGCTGCACCAATACCATCACTGATTTTCTTCATCAGTTACACTTTTTTGGTTTGCTACTTCAAGAATGATCAGCAACACTGATCAGAAACTTCTTTTTTCTTTAAAACAGTTTATTAGTCATCCAACAGTTGAATGATCAACTGGAGGCCATTGTGGATTCTGCATCTTAAATTCTTTGGGAACTGAACGGTGTGTAGCACCTGGTATGCCATGCATAAATACTAAGTTCACTCAGTCAATCCTAAGATAATTTGTTATTTTTAGCTCTGAAACAAAAAAAAAATATGTTGTAGTATTTATAATGATGCCTGACTTTTGAATCACTCTATATATTGAAAATACAAAACAAAGTGCAATGTATGCATTAAATAAAGAAAGCATCAACCAACAGCTTTGTTGCATCATTTGGCCATTTTATTACTAACCATACTTTAACAAAGAAGCAATAAAAATATATATTTTTTGTAGGGTTAATGGTAATGACCCTATCATCCTACAAACTACTTAACTGCATTGTGTCCATAATTGCCCATTTCTTGTCCATTAATAGAATCCTACCTTGGAAATTAATTTGATGCAGACATTGTAGGAATAGCAGAAACATGGCATCATTCAAACATAAGTGATGATGAATTTGAATATGGGGAATATGATGTCTACAGGAAGAGCAGACAGGAGAGGTGGAGTGGTTATGATCTTAGTTAAGAAGCATAATAAATCTAAGGCAATGAATCCACTTGACATGGGTGACGATTGCAATGCTCAGTCAGTTTGCATCATTTGGCCATTTTACTACTAGCCATACTTTAACAAAGAAGCAATAAAAATATTTTTTTTTTGTAGGGATAATGGTAATAACTTTATCATCCTACAAACTACTTAACTGCATTGTGTCCATAATTGTCCATTTCTTGTCCATTAATAGAATCCTACCTTGGAAATTAATTTGATGCAGACATTGTAGGAATAGCAGAAACATGGCATCATTCAAACATAAGTGATGATGAATTTGAATACGGGGAATATGATGTATACAGGAAGAGCAGACAGGAGAGGTGGAGTGGTTATGATCTTAGTTAAGAAGCATAATAAATCTAAGGCAATGAATCCACTTGACATGGGTGACGATTGCAATGCTCAGTCAGTTTGGTGTGATATAAGCACTGGGAAAACAAAATTGACAGTGTGTTATAAGCCTAATGACTGTGATGAGTATACCAAACAGCTATTCAGAGAAATAGAGTGACCCAGCAAATCAGAATGTCTCATAATAGGGGATTTTAACTTCCAAAAGTTGACCTGGAATTTGTGGGTTGGTCACTCACACACTAGCAAGACTTTTTCGGATTTCTTGGATGACTGTTTTCTACAGCAGTATGTTCAAGAGGCAACCAGATTGAGTAATACTCTTGATCTGGTTATCAGCAATGATTCTTCATGCACAAGAATATGCAGGTAAAAGACCCATTGGGTGGCAGCAATCACAGTATACTAATGTGGAATTTAATTAAAGACATAACTACTGTCGAGGGTAAAGAGAAAGGCTTTTGCAAGGATGACTACAGAGGTCTCAGACAGTGTATAAATACTGTGCAGTGGGACCAACTGATGTTACCAACAGCAAATTATAAATGGGAAATAATCAAAGAAGCTACTAGGCTTTTCATACCAACAAAGAAATACTATTCAATGCTTAGACCAAAATGAATGTCAGATGAACTATTGAGACAGATGGCAGAGAAAAAAAGGGTATGTGATGCATATAAAATATCAGGTGAATAGAAGCCTATGATAGATATAAATTAGTCTGTAATCAAGTCACAGAGGAGGTTAGGCAAGCAAAGGAAGATTATGAGAAGTCTCTGTCAAATAATGCAAAGAAAAACATCAAAGGCTTCTATGCTTATATTAACAGTAGAAGGAAGACAGTTGAATCATATTGGGCCACTTGAAGTCAATGAGATAATGGTTGACAACTCTGCTCAGGTTGCTGACAAATTGAATAGGTATTTTGCATCTATAGACACACACGAGGAATTCTTTAGGGGGGGGATGCTAGAAGTTTATCAACCGCTAACAAGAAGTTAAATGACTTTGTGATAACTTGAACGGAGGGCAAAAGAGAAATTGTTGAAGCTGAACATAAAAAAGGTGCCAGGATTGGATGAAATCTATCGAATTACATTAAGGGAGGCAGCAAGGGGGTAAGCAAATCCTTAGCCATAATTATGAGAGCATCCTTGGATTTAGGGGAAGTCCAATGGACAGAAGATGTGCAAATGTACCCCAGTTCATAAAGGGGGACCAAAAGGCACTATTGTAATTACAGACGTGTTAGGTTAATGTCTGTTCCAGGGAAAATAATGGAATCACTGGTTAAAGACATAATGCAGGACCATCTGGACAGGCAGGAAATTATATTGCAATCACACAGCATGGATTTGTTAAGGGGCAGTCTTGTCTAACAACTGTTACTATGATGCAGTGACCAAGGAACTGGATTCAAAAAATACTTTCAACATCATATACTTGGATATCAGGAAGGCTTTTGATATTGTTGCACATAAAAGACCGCTGTAAAAATGGGAATGATGTAGCATTAAGGGCAAGTTGCTGCTATGGATAATGGAATGGTTGAGTGGTAGAAGACAGAGTGGTAGTCTATGGACACTGCTATTCACGGACTAATGTTATTAGTGGAGTCCCCCCAGGGTTTGGTGTTGGGCCCATTGTTGTTTTCTATATTTATCAAGGATATTGATGAAGGTATATCAGGCTTAATGTCTAAGTTTGCAGACAAAGTTTAGCAAGGTTGTTAACGAGAGTAATGACAGTACGCTACTGCAACAGGATCTAGAAAAGTTGGGCAGATGGGCTGAGAGGTGGCAACTGAAGTTAAGCATTGGCAAATTCAAAGTACTGTATATACGGAGCAGTAACCCCCAAAGTAACATACTAACTGTGTGGTACTACACTGAGGGTAGTGGAGAATAAAAAAGACCTGGGGGTAATTGTACAGTCAGATATGAAGTTTTCTGAGCAGTGCAGGAGGCTGCCCAAGCAGCTTATGGGGTCTTGTCAATGATATATAGGAATTTTGCTGGAGAGATAAGGAGGTGATTATCCTCTTATATAAGGCAATAGTCAGGCCATACCTTGAGTTTTACATACAGGTCTGGAAGCCTCATTTTAGGAAGGATGTAGAGCTGCTGGAAGGAGTAGAGAGAAGGGCAACAAAATTAGTGAATGGAACAAAGAGTTGCTCTTACCAAGATAAGCTTAAGTTCTGCAAATTGCAGCATCTGGAGACTAGGCACCTGCGAGGTGATCTGATTGAGGTGTATAAGGTCTTGAATGGTTTCAGCAAGCTCAATGGTGATGGGATTCTTCCTCTTGCTCAGATTCCACACCTGAGAAGGCATAAATTGAAATTGAGGAAAGACAGTTATAGGATTTATTGATGGAAATTTGCCTTTAGCCAGTGGGTAGCTGATTGTTGGAAAAGGCTTCTATCTGTTGTTGCAGAACTGTGTGGGTTGAATAAATTCAAGAACAAACTAGTCAAATTCTTGGGGTGTACAGATGAGTGACCTTTTTTTTTTTTTTTTTTTGTGCTGATGCTATATAAGCTTGCTTTCTTGCATCATTTACCATTACTACTACTAATTGGGATAAGTTGCTTAAATTTGCACAATTTCGACAACTTAGCACCAAGACAGTTCAGGCCACGAAACAATGCTATATATCATGTCTGTAAACTATGTGAGATTCAAAAATACAGTGGAAACTATATATCATATCTGCTTCACCTGAAAATGTCTCAATCAGAACTATGGTATCTCTCATGCACCTTCGAGTGGATACTACAAAGAAATCAATATCATGTAACTTCCCAGTCAAATTTTGAAAACTGAAAGCAGGAAGTATTTAACCTTAACCTTCGTAGCTATAAAAGTAATAATACATTTTTGCAATATATCATTTTTACCAGACTTTTAGCATCTGTGTATGGGTTTTATTCTCAAGGAAAAGCATTTTCGTACCTACCCGTATATGTCTAGAACTCCAATAAACTTGTTTATTTTGTCACTTGATGCCAGTGATTTATTGATTTGTTTTACAATCCAGTCAAATAATTGAGAATATATGTGCTTTGCAAGGGCATCTCTTGCAAATACTGCCTAAAATAAATAAATAATATAAATTTGCATACACCATCAAAATCAACAAAAATATATCCATCATAACCAAAAGCTAAAGTAATCAGAACTAACTACAGATAACTAATTCAAATACTTTAAAAGAAAACACATAGAACTGTTATAAAGGTGGAGCTACGATCGGTGATAACACCACTTATGGGATCAAGGATTATTTGTTATAAGTTAGTTACCATACAAGATTAAGACAGTCTTTTCATATATGTAATAAAAAAACCATCATATGCGATTATCAAAAAATTACATATTGTAATTTTAAAAATTACAATAAGTTAATTCACAGAAATATGCGATATAAATATTTTTATTATACATCTGTCATCATTCATTCAGTAAGAAGGATAAGCACTCTTTAAAAATCACAACTTCGTCATTACCAGTCCCATGTCCGGATGAGAAAGGAGTAGGAGCATACCTCAATTTAAAAAAAACCCAGTGCTTGGCTGGCTCCGGCCAACAGTACCTGGGACGGGCCCCTGCCTGGATTACAGATGAAGATGGAGGATCTATCTTCAGCAACAGTGGAAGTCTGTCACCCTCCCAAGATCCTGGTCCCATCTAAATTGTGGACTATGCAGCAGAGGAATGGCAAGCCGGCTAGATTATCTGCCTTAAACCCTACGGATCTCAGTCATTGTGAAGAATGACAAGGCACCAGGAAATGATATCATCCAAGCAGAACTATGGAAATTTGGAGGCAATGCAATGTTAAAACACCTCGCACAATTGTTTAATCTAATCTTATTTACAGGTGATATACCAGAAGACTGGAAAAGTGGAATAATAGTACCTATACACAAAAAAGGAGATAAAGAAAATTGTCAGAATTATAGACCCATTACCCTTTTAAACCATATATATATATATAAAATATGTATAAGGATCTTACAAAATAGGATACTTAAAATATATGGAGAAACAATAGGGGAAGAACAAGCAGGATTTAGAAAAGACATATCAACAATAAACAATTCACACTAAACATCACTGCAGAGAAATATTGGAATAAGAAGACATCTCTTTATCTGTGCTTCATCGATTTCAAGCAGGCATTTGACTAGGTAAACAGAGAAAATTTAATGAAGCAACTACAAAAAATCTCACTTGACCATGAAATAATCATGTTTGTAAACAAATTCTACAATAATACAAAAGCAATAGTAAAATTAAACAACCTTAAAACAGAGAAATTTGAAATAGAGAAAGGAGTCATGCAGGGATGCCCTTTATCTCCATATCTATTTAATATCTACCTAGAAGAACTAATGAAATCAATTGAAGAAAAAAGAGGAACAATAATATATGGAAAAAATATAAACCACATAAAATATGCAGATGATATTGTGATTTTAACAGAAACCAAAGAACTAAAAGAAATATTAACAAACATCAATAAAGCAAGCAACAATTATGAAATTAATATTAATATAAATAAAACCAAAGTAATGCAAATCGGAAAAAACATAGATGGTTGTTTGTTTGTTGTTTGGTTTTTAGGAGCATTAGCAACTAAGGCCATATTGCTCTGGAAATATGCGGTGGTCATTCCCTGACCCTTCTGCATCCTCCGTATTTGGTGGGCACGGGCTCGAACCACAGTCTAATCAAGAAGCGTGTGCTACACACTGCTGCTCCTGCCCACCTGACTATGGAGGTGCCAAAAAAAACACAGAAGACATAAACATAAACATCCAAAGTCAACAAATAGAACAAGTACAAAAATTTATAATACCTGGGCTCTCTAAGAACAGGAATCCTAAGTAATATTGACCAAAGTTCACTCTGTTTAATGATGATATCCAGCTCAGGACCCTGGCAAACTCAGGATATCATCATTCTTCTCTTTCTTGGTGATTCCTTTCTCTCTCTCTCTCTCAGGGTAACTTGTGATTTTTTTTTTTTTTTTTTGGCTGGTGCATCATAAGCCTCAGGCTTCCTTGCACCATATGGCTAATAATAATAAATTAATCACAAATTGAACCTCAGATGGACAAACATGAACAAACTCAAAAACATATGGAAGAGCAATAAAATCTCAAATAGTCTAAAAATTAAACTATATGAAACTGTCATCATACCCACAGCAACTTATGGATCAGAGAATTGGAGAATAAATAAGAAAGAATGGCAAAAATAATGGCATTTGAAATGAGATGTCTAAGGAAAATCAACCACCAACTGCTCTATTATTCATTTCAGAATAGAGCAGATCTACAAAAAATAACTTCAGTGGTTTGGACATGTGAACCGGATGAAACAACACAGGCTGCCTAATTCAGTACTGACAGGAAGAATTGGAGATAAGAGACCACCAGGAAGACACAAAAGAGAATGGCTCCAATACTTAAAGGAAAAAAGAGGCTTTCGGAGCTATCAACAAATGATGCAAGATTCAAGAAATCAACAACAATGCAGGACGATATCTAAATATCGTCCTGCATTGTTGTCCATTCCGTTTGGCATGGACTCAGCCCATGACAAACGGAAAAATCAACAACAGAAACTCAAAGGATTAATACTATTGTTCTTACATAAACAAGAGCCAAAGAAATTAATACTTTTAAGAAATTTCTGCCCATTTGGACCTGATCTGTAAAGAAAATTTCGATAAACATTCATTTTGGCACCACTCACCCAATTTGGTGACAAGGTCAAAGGACCAGCCCACCCTTTGACATTTTAGATTAGGTTGGCATATTAGATTAGGTTGACATATTAAAATTAACCTATGTCACAAATAATGCAGTTCTTATTTTGGGATTCATTATGTCTGAAAGTGTTGTGTCATTTCCTGGATACTTCTAAGAATAAATTGGTTATTTCAGCCTTTTCCTGTGGTTGCTTACTTGTATGTCTATTGCCAAGGGTCAGCCACCTCTTGGTTGGATGCATTTATTCAATTTCCACCTTCATAATACAGGGCATGAATAATAGTAATAGATTAAAAATAAATAAAAATGGTTCATAGGTATAATTTTCATATAAACATAATTGTTACAACTGATTACCCCCTCATGACAGTTTTTACAATTATTTTATTTGGGTATACAATATAGTAGAATCTCAGTTATCCAGGTTATGGATTAACCACAGTCTCTACAGCCCAAAGAAGTCTGAGTCAGATAACCACATCCCCATCTTTGCTTTCTGCCTACTAGCTCACTCTAGCCTTATTTCAGTAATGCTTGAGTTTTACTACAGCATGGGTAATGTTCACAACCTCTAAGTTTTTTTTTTTTTTTTTTATATATATGTCTGTGCATGTGTCCTTCATGTTAAAATGGAAAGGGGTTGTTTTCTATTGAACAAAATTTTCTTGTTGTTCCATAAACACTGAATGTACTTTCTAATGAACAAAGTTGCCTAGGAGATACCACTCTCACTGACATGATGATGACAATTTGAAATTCATGTAGTACCTTTCACAGGAAGGTCACATGAGTTTTTCTTTCATTTTGCAGAGTATCTGGGCAATTTATTTCCCATCCAACCCAGCTAATTGGGAGCTTACTATGTTGACAATCACAATATTTTTTTATTGACAAAAGAAAATACTTTAAAAGAAAACAGAGAAAACATCACTCACGATATATGTATGACAACTTGATGTAATAACTCTATTTTTTACTGTTTTTTTAATTATTATTATTTAATTTAATAAAAAAAATAAGTAATACTAATAAAACTAATAAAATTTTATTTGTATATACAGTGTATACCTCTATATCCATCATTAATCCATTCCTGATCGACGAACGAATATGGAATCAATTTTTTCCATAGGAATTAACTAAAATTGGAATAATCCGTTCCCAGCCCCGAATCTGATACATAAATAAATAAAAATTTAACCAGAACTTTATCTTTACTGTGGAGCGATGATGGCAGAAGCTTAAGAGGAGGAAAGGAATTATGTATTGTTTAGAAGGGGAGTCACCTTCCATTAAAACATCGGGTACTGTAACTCCAATTCTGGTGATCGATGTCCTTTTTGTCCCTTTTCCGACGATTCACTAGCACTCGATTTAGCAAAGTCCAATGTTGTCTGTTTCTCTCTGTTTTTTTAAAAATTTATGAAAGTAGCCAATCACATTATCATTGAATGAATTTATATTTTGATTAACTACTGCAATGTTCAGGTGCCACTTCTCAACCATACTCTGCGTTTTGCCCCAATTGGACAGCATTTCCTTAATGTCATCAGTTGGGATGCTGCTGACATTGAGACCCTTCCTCCTCTGATGAAATTTCCTCCACTGCTTCAGCTTTCTGTTTTTTATGAAGGTCCAACAGTTCTTCTGTGGTGAGCTCCCTTCTATGGTCCTCCACCATTTACTCTACATTCTCGCTATCAACCTCCAATCCCATGGACCTGGCCAGAGACACAATTTCATCAACAGGCTCTGACCCAAAACCTTCAAAGTCTCTTTCTGACACACACTCTGGCCACAATTTCCTCCAGGCCGAGTTCATTGTCCCGGAAGACACTTCCTCCAATGTCTTATCAATTATCCTCAAACAATGAAGGATACTGAAGTGATTTTTCGAAAATTCTCTCAACTCACATTGAGAGAATTTTGGAAAAATTCACTTCAAATTCACTTCAAAACAGGGCTTTTGTATAAAGTTTTTTAAAACAGGCAATGACCTGCTGATCCATGGGTTGAATTAGGGGAGTTGTGTTTGGTGGTAGATATTTAATGCGAATAAAGCTGTGTTCCCCTGCTAAATCATCTTCCAAGCCAGGGGGATGAGCAGGAGCATTGTCCAAAACCAAGAGGGCCTTTACTGGTAAATTATAACTTTCTAGATAAGCTTTCACACTTGGGGCAAATACTTTGTGAATCCACTTCAGGAAAAACTGTCTTGTTACCCAAGCCCTCCAAATCACATTTAATTTACTTTTTATGATATTGTTCTTATTAAAAACTTTCGGATTTTCTGAATGATAAACGAGCAATGGTTTAAATTTGCAGATGTGTCTTCATATGTTTGGGATCTTTTAGCAGCAAGAATTTTTACACCTTTTGCCACATCAGCCGCTTTAATTGCTTCTTTATTTTTAATTATGCTGCTTATGATAGTTCTTGGCATGTTAAATTCTAACGCTAAGTTGGAAACACGTGTTCCACTTTCAAACTTAGCAATGATTTCTTTTTTTCAACTCAATTGTTGTTCTCACAGCTTTCCTTTTTGGTTGTTTTTCTTCACTACACTTTTTCTGGGCTATGGTCACTTCATTTTACAAAGATAACTGCAAAAAAAGTTGCAAAATTAAAAGAAATTTCAAAGAGAAAATAACAGGTGATGCGCAATGAACGATTGCACAAGGCAGACTGCTGGGCTACTGCAAGGGGCTGGCTGACCGCGTGGGTGATTGCATGAGGCTAGGATGACCACGTGGTGGGTGACTTTTCGTGACGAATATCGAAGCATTTTTTTGCCGAAAAAAAAAATGTAGCGGCTGACAAATATAGAGGTTCCAGTGTGTGTGTGTGTGTGTGTGTGTGTGTGTGTGTGTGTGTCAAAGTAATGCATGTCCACTTTAGTATTTCTAAAAATAAACTAATTTTATAACTAGGAGAATACCTCCGGAACTATGGTATTCATTTCATTATTTTTAATTATTCTGACAGTAAATATATCTTCATTCCAAGCAACCACCAAATTGGTTTAATTATGCCAAATACTATAAACTCTTGTTATTATTACTTGTTTTCTATTTTATTATTATCTTTTTTTACATTTTTGGTTTATTTATCAAAATTTGCAGACTATAACATTAAAGTTAATCCGTCAAACACGATATGGGCCACACACACAAAAAAAAAAAAAAAAGATCCACAAGCCACTAGTCTAGTTGATCAAGCAACAACACTACTATCCACATGGCTTATGTCAACTGTTGCCAATGTCTCTTCAAAACTTGTAAACACCCCCATAAGTGCTAACTTATGGATGAAAGAACTCTCATTTACTATGACTTTAAAATAAAACAGAAGGCTTGCAGCAAATGACAGCATTTAGGTGACACTATTGCCTAAACTCAATATGCAGGGTTCAGAAATCTAAAATGCTGCCAAACCTACAAAATCTTTCAACTATTTGGGTGGTAAAACTAAAAAAAAAAAACTTCTCTTAAATTGTGCAGATACATTTTTAGAGAAGTTTGGCGAAGTTAATTCTTGTGTAAAAAAATATTTTCATAATAGCTCCTACACCCATGGTATTTACAGAGATATGCAGTTTGTCCTTCCTCTTCCATCAGACCATATTTCGTTGCTGCCAACTTTGGACTTTCATAAAGCTGGAGAGCAGGCATTTGTAAGCAGGAAGAAGAAGATTTTTGTGCAAAAAAGAAAAGTAAAAACCAGAAGGAAAGCAGGAGGGCTTTGTGAAATCCATACTGCACTAGAAATTAATTTCACTAACAATATACACATTGTATATATTAACATATACACTTAGGTTTACCCATGATTTTTCTTTCTGTGGATTTCTGTTTTAATATTCTATTAGACATCAACTAATTGTGATTTCTTCAAGAAAGGTACAGCTCTTCAAAAATCTTGGGCCAAAGTTTCATTCATAATGGTGGCTCAGACAGAAATCAGTTTTTGTTTTTCTAACACGGCTGAATATTCTTTCACCCATCATTGCTATGAGGAATTCTTAAAATGCCAACCATGACTTGGGTAATTTGTTATATTTCAAGTTTCATGTGCACTTGTCAACAACTAAGGGAAGAGACACCTTCACCTTCTTCCCACAAATATATCTGCGAGACAAATCCAGGAACTGGTGGACACCAAGCATGCATACTACTTTTCTAATCACAGGACATGGTAGTCTCAACTCCAAACTCCACAAATTAGGCCTAACTCTCTCCCCCCTTTGTCAATGCGGCGAAGAAGAAACAGTGAAACACCTCATACTTGACTGTTACCTCTACACAGATCTGAGACATCCCCTGCTATTGGGGACTAACGTAACTAACGCTGGAGAATTCCCACAACTGATAGCTGGGGCAGAATCGCTCAAACTTCTTTCAGCTTTTGCAGGAAAATTATTCAGGCGAAGGGCGGCCCTCCAGCAGGAAGCACAGAGAGACAGTAGGTAAATGGGAAAATGAAAAGAAGGAATGAAGTGGAAGGGACTCAACAGAACAAGAAAATAGGAAGTAACGCAGAACGGAAGCACAATTATACTGAACTGAATAAGAAGCAAAAGTAAGGACTCAAGAACAAGATATCCCACAGCTTAGGAGCAGCGGAGCACACATAACTGTGATGTAGCTTCCTTGAAATTAGTGACTAACACTGAACATGCCCTAAAGAACTGGGTCGATGTCATAGGCCACATAGTGTCTTCAGTATGTGCGTTTTTTTTTTTTTTTTTTTTTTTTTTTATTTATTAGTGAGGACCCTACCTTCATAGGACAGGACCGAGATCTACGAGAAGCTGAGCAATCGAGAATTTCACTTGGTTATAGCCCTACAGGACTGGGTCGAAGCCACTGGCAATAATCATGTTTCCCGTTAACTACCCTGCCACACTGGCTTGTCCGTCCTTCTACTCGCAAAACACACAATGAACTCATCTCCACACACTCTAGGACAGGATTGAGCCCTGCAAGAATGTGTGTCTTGAATGCGGTGCTTCCCCTCAAGATGAAATTAAACCCTGTAGGACGAGCAAAGATAACTGTGAACTGTATAGCTATGATAATTATAAGATATTCTTAACTACCTTAGAACTGTTAAGTTGCTGTTGCGGTAGCGCTGTGGTTAAGGACACTGGTTGTGTCTTCGGCTGTAGTGTTGTTGCGACAGTGGCTGTTTTGCCAAGTATTTATATTGTCAACTGTAAAATTGTAGTAATTACTAACTTAGAAGTGTTCACTTTTGTTCAGGTTTGCTGTGGCTCCGGGGGTGCCGCGGTTGTGGTGCACTGGTTTGTGTCTGTCGCCGCGGCTCCGTCGTGGCTGCCGCAGGTGCATGGAATTGATTGTTACGCCGTGCCCTCTTCTGGCAGGATGGGCCCCTACAAGGGCCAATATTTGGTATAGATCATTGGACAACCTAAACATTGAACATGCTAAACTCACTAGAAACACCCACTACTTTACTGCTCCCCTTAACTAAATCTAAATTCATCCACACGCTATGTTTTAATCTCCTGACGAAACTTAACTTATTTTAAATTATTACCATATCGTATGTAAAACACACTAGAAACATTCACTCCATTAATTGATCCCCACTCAACTAAACCAACTCTATCCACACTTGATGATTTACTCTTTTATTGCTATATTTATCTCTATTTTAATATTATTGTATAAACATATAGAGGTTCAAGAACCTCCTTTTGTGATAACCAGACTCCCTGGAGCGCCTCCACGTGGCTAGGGACGGGAGTCGGGACGCAAGATATATCTGTTCTTGCCTCCTGGCTGCAAAGTCTCCAGGTGCCGGCATACAACACTCAACAAAACAAACACTCAAACAAAAATCTCCCCATACACACACTCGCCGGCTTAAAAAAAAAAAAAACCTACAAGAATCATTGCGGCAATAGGGGAAACCCTGGAGGCTGCAGTAAACAAAAATACTTTGAATACTTTGTGCACTTGTCAGTTCCACAACCAAGGACCACTGTATATCAATAATTTCTACTTTCGTAAGAAGGTTCTCAAAATGAAACCATTTTAATCTCCTGACGAAACTTAACTTATTTTAAATTATTACCGGGACGCTTTAACTATTTCTTTATCTTTAACAACACCAAGAATTACTGGAAAGTTGTCCAAAAAAATTTCAAAATAATGTCCTACAAATGATGAAATTTATGCTACCTGGGCATTTATAAGAACATCATTTTCAATTGAAACTTGTGCACTACGCAGTCATGTGGTTACAAAGGAACTGGATGCAAAAAATAATTTTGATATCATATATTTGGATTTCAGGAAAGCTTTTGACACTGTTGCGCATGGAAGACTATTGTACAAATTGGAGCAGAATGGTATTAAGGGTAAGCTGCTACAATGGATAAAAGGATGGTAAAGTGGGAGAAGACAGAGGGTGGTAATCAATGGGTGCTGCTCTTCGTGGACTAATGTTATTAGTGGAGTCCCACAGGGTTCGGTATTGGGGCCACTGTTGTTTTGTATATTTATCAATGATATTGATGAAGGTATATCAGGCTTAATGTCGAAGTTTGCAGATGATACAAAGGTTGGCAGGGTTGTTAATGACAGTAATGGCAGTGTGCTACTGCAACAGGATCTAGATAATTTGGGCAAATGGGCTAAGAAGTGGCAACTGAAGTTTAACCTTGACAAATGCCAAGTACTGCATATGGGTAGAAGTAACCCCAGAGAAACGTACCAACTGTGTGGTACTACACTTAAGGTGGTAGAAAATGAAAAAGACCTGGGAGTAATTGTGCAGTCAGATATGAAGTTTTCTGAGCAATGCAGACAGGCTGCCAGGGCAGGTCATGGGGTTTTGTCAATGATATATAGGAATTTTGCTAGCAGGGAAAAGGAGGTGATTGTCCCTCTATATAAGGCAATGGTTAGGCCACACCTTGAGTACTGCGTACTGGTCTGGAGGCCTCATTTTAGGAAGGGTGTAGATTTACTTGAGTGTATACAGAGAAGGGCAACAAGATTGGTGAGGAGAATGAAGGGATCCTCTTACCAAGAGAGGCTTAAGTTCTGCAAATTGCAGTGGCTGGAGACTAGGAACCTGCGCGGTGATCTGATTGAGGTATATAAGGCCTTGAATGGGTTGAGCACGCTGAATTCTGATGGGATCCTTCCACTTGTTCAGATTACGAACCTAAGGGGGCATAAATTCAAATTAAAAAAAGACAGATGTAGAATAGATGTGCAGAAATTTGCCTTGAGCCAGCGGGTGGTTAATTGCTGGAACAAACTTCCATCTGTCGTTGTGGAAGTTGATAGGTTGAATAAATTTAAGGAGGAACTGGACAGGCATTTGGAGGGAATGGTGTGATTTTTTTTTTTTTTTTTTTTTTGGCTGATGCTGCATAAGCTCATATACACTTGCTTTCTTGCATCACATGCCACTACTACTACTACTACATGCAGCCAAAACATACTTCCTTGCTGAGAAAAATAACAATCTTCTCCTCTTGTTTTAGACTCCTCATGATCATCATGCCAGAAATGCCTATAACTAAGTTAGGTTACAAGTAAGTTAGAATCATCCTTCTGACTTAGAGAGAGGTGGGATATAAATGGGCAGTTGCTTTCTTGGAGCAATGTTATTAGCAAAGTCGATTAGAGTTCAGTGCTGGGCCTCTTACTGTTTTAAATATTTAAAACAATATTGATCAAGGCACATTCAGCTTAATGACTTAAGTAGGTTGGCAGGATGGATAACTGCCTCATAAATGAAGGGAATCAAAATGTATTGTACTGCAACAATACCTCAAAAAATGAAGCAGATAGGCTGAGAAGTGGTAATTAATGTTTAACATGGATAAATGCAAGGTACTACATATGGATAGCAGTAATTCCAAAACGACATACCAGTTGGGTGGTACAGCACTTATCAGTGGTGGAGAATGAAATGGACGTAGGGAAAATTGCACTATCAGATATGAAGTTCTCTGAACAATGGGGGCAGGCTGCTGTTAGACTCTCACTGAGTTCTGTCGATTATATTAAAGAATTTTGTCAGCAGAGATGATGATTATCTCATTGTATATATAATGCAATGATCAGGCCTCATCTTGGTTAATGCACAAAGGACTGAAAGTCCCATTTTAAGGATGAGGATATCTTGAATAAGTACAGGAAGGGAAATCAATATTAGTCAACAATATAAAAGGATACTTTTATCATAAAAGAATTCAGTTCTCCAAATTGCACCACTTGCAAGCTAGATAGCTAAGGTTGAACCTCACTAAAGTATTCAAGGCTTAATGGAGTGAATAAAAAATGCTGATGGCAAACTTAATTTCTCAGATGACTTGCATACAAGGGACTTGAAACAATCTATCTAGAAACCTTCCATTGATCAATAATCGTCAGTATGGATTCCATTAGTGTTAATGCACTAGTGATATACTGTCTTAGGTCACACATCTATGGACAAATTCAATGGAAATATTTGGTGAAACTCAAGCAGTTCTCTTGACATTTCAAAGGTTTTTGATTGTGTTAGGTATAAATGTCTTCTTAATAAGCTTCCATCTTACAGTCTACCTTTTTTTTTTTTTTTTTTAAATTGGATATCCCATTTTCTCACTGATCGCTCATTATGGATGATGGTTGATGGCTTTCTACCTTTTAACTTCTCTAGTACTGCAGGAATTCCACAAGGATCAGTTTTTTTTCACCCACTCTTTTCCTCTTGTATATTAATGACCTTCTTCCATTGTTGGAAAATCCTACTCATAGTTTTACTGATGACAGCACATTGCATTCAATCTTCCAGTTTCCTTGCCCTGAATAAGCAGGTTCAAATTCTTGAATATCCACTACTAATTCTTAAATACTGATCTCTAAGTAATTCTACAGTGGGGCAAAGATAACTTAGTTGATTTCAATCCTTGTAAAGCTCAGTCCTGTCTTATATATCTTGCAAAAGAGTTTCTTCTGCTAATATACTTATCTTTGATGACAGATTTCTAGACAAGATCACATATCTCTATTAGGGATTACCCTGACTTCTAATCTCTCTTGGTCGTCCTCTGCATCTAAAGAGCTGAAATTTTTCTCTTTTTTGCTCTCAGCATTACTTTTCTTCTAAACAGCTACTCACTCTGTACAAATCTCAAATCCACCCTACCATGGAATATTGTTCTCACGTCTGAAGCAATGCTGCATAACCTCTCTTTCTCTTTCAGGCTTCTAGATTGCATTCAAAAGGGGGCAGTTAGGTTAATTAATAATCCAGCTCTAACAAAGTTTCTCCACTCTCTGTCTCATAAACATTCTGTTTCCTACATGCATTTTCTATAGATACTTCCATGGACAATGTTCTCCTGAATTGGTATCAATAATTATTATTTTTATTATTGGGATATCAGAGACATGGTGTCACACAGATATAAGGAATGCAGAAATGGAATTTGGGGAGGACAATGTGTACAGGAAGGATAGACATGATAGGAAGGGAGGAGGGGTTATGCTATTCGTTAAAAAACACAAAATCCAAGGACGTACAGCCAGTCGATATGGCTGGACAGTGCGGTGTAGAGTCAGTTTGGTGTGACATAAACACTGGGAAATCAAAATTGAGAGTAGGAGTATGTTATAGGCCTAATAAGTATAATAAACAACTGTACAGGGAAATAGAGTGGGGCAGTAAATCAGAGTCTTATAATGGGGGATTTTAATTTCCCAGCTATTGACTGGAATTAGTGGGTTGGTCACTCACACACTAACAAGGCTTTTGTGGATTTATTGGATGATTGTTTTCTACAGCAGCATGTTCGGGAGGCAATTAGAGTAATAATACTCTTGATCTGATTATCAATAGTGATTCTTCATGCATTAAGAATCTGCAGATAAAGGAACCACTAGGTGGCAGTGATCACAGTGTGCTGAAGTGGGATTTACTCAAAGAGGTAACTACCATTAGGAGTAAAGGGAAGGGTTTTTGCTTTCGTAAAGATGACTACTGAAGTCTGAGACAGTATTTAAATTCTATACAGTGGGACCAACTGATGATGTTACCAACAGAAAATTCAAAATGGGAAGCATTCAAAGAATTAATCTTGGAAGCTACTAGGCTTTTCATACCAACTGAAATATTATTCAAGGTTTAGGCCTAAATGGATGTCAGATGAACTAATGAGACATGTTGCAGTGAAAAGAAATGTATGGGATATATATAAATTAATGGGTGACACAGAAGCCTATGAAAGATATAAGCTAGTCTGTAACCAAGTCACAAAGGAGGTTAGGCAAGCAAAGGCAGACTACGAGAAATCTTTGGCAAAGGATGCAAAGAAAAACAGCAAAGAGTTCTTTACTTATGTAAATAAGTAAACTCTAGAAGGAATGGGATGAATCAGATTGGTCCACTGGATATCAATGGTTCAACTGTTGATGATCCTGTTCAGGTAGTTAACAAACTAAATGAGTATTTTACATCTACAGTCACACATGAGGAGTTATTCAGGGAGTGGAATGCCAGAAGTGAATTAAACTCTGGCAATGAGCTAGATGATTTTGTAATAACTGATAGCAAAGTGGAGGTGAAACTGAAGATAAACATACGAAAGGCACCTAGGATGGATGGGATCTATCGAGTTATATTAAACGAGGCAGCAATGGAAGTAAACAAACCCTTAGCCATAATTATGAGAGTTTCCTTGGACTCAGGGGTAGTGCAAATGTGCAAATGGACTGGAGATGTGCAAATGTGATCCCAATTCACAAAGCAGGATCAAAGGGTGACACAAGTAATTACAGACCTGTTAGTTTAACTTCTGTTCAAGGGAAATTAATGGAGGCACTGGTTAAAGAAGCACTGAAAGATCATCTAGACAAGATTTCAGTTATAGCTCGGACACAGCATAGTTTTGTTAAGGGGAAGTCTTGCCTGACCAATTTGACTGGATACTATGATGTTGTCACAAAGGAACTGGATGCAGGGAATAACTTTGATATCGTATATTTGGATCATAGAAAGGCTTCTAATACTGTTGCAGATGGAAGACTGCTGCACAAACTGGAGTAGTGTGGCATTGCAGGCAAATCACTGCTATGGATAATGGGATGGTTGAGTGGAAGAAGATAGAGTGGTAATCAATGGACACTGCTCATCGTGGACTAATGTTATTAGTGGAGTCCCTCAGGGTTCAGTATTGGGTCCATTGTTGTTTTCTGTATTTATTAATGATATTGATGATGGTATATCAGGCTTAATGTCCAAGTTTGCAGATGATACAAAGATTGGCAGGGTTACTAATGAAACTATGCTGCTGCAACATGATCTAGAAAAAGTTGAGCAGATGTGCTGAGAGGTGGCAACTGGAGTTTGTAACACTGACAAATGTAAAGTACTGCATATGAGAAGCAGTAACATCAGAGTAACATATCAACTGTGTGGTACTACACTGACAGTGGTAGAGAATTAAAACAACCTGGGGGTAATTGTGCAGTCAGATATGAAGTTTTCTGAACAGTGCAGATGGTCTGCAAGAGTAGCAGACCATCTGTAGATATACAGGAATTTTTCTAGCAGGGATAAGGAGGCGATTATCCCCTTGTATAAGGCAATGGTCAGGCCACAACTTGAGGACTGTATACAGGTCTGGAGGCCTCATTTTAGGAAGGATGTAGAGTTGCTAGAACGAATACAGAGAAGAGCAACAAGATTAGTGAATGGAACAAAGGGTTGCTCTTATGAAGAAAGGCTTAAGTTTAGCAAATCACAGTGTCTGGAGACTAGGCACCTGCGAGGTGATCTGATTGAGGGATATAAAGCCTTGAATGGTTTGAGCATGCTCAATGCTGATGGATTCTTCCTCTTGCTCAGAATAATCGTCTGAGAGTACATAAATTCAAATTGAGGAAAGACAGTTGTAGGACAGATGTGTGGAAGCTTGCCTTTAGCCAGCATGTGGTTGATTGCTGGAACAATCGTCTATCTGTCACTGTAGAAATTGATAGCTTAAATAGGTTCAAGGCAGAACTAGACAAACATTTGGATTGAGTGGATGGATGAAATTAGTTTTTTTTTTTTTTTTTGGCTGATGCTACATAAGCTTGCTTTCTTGCATCATGTGCCTTTACTAATGCTAATTCTAATAATTCTGTCTTTCTCCAAAACTTGTCTAAACACATGCCACAAGTCAGCATCCTTTTACTGTCCAATTTCAAACTAACAGAACCAACTTTTCATCTTCATCATTTATTCCTTCAACTTCTGTTTTCTGGAACATCCTTCCTTCATATGTATTTCCTGCAAATTGCAATTCACAGAAATTCGTCTGATGTGAACAAGTATCTGCTTTCATCTTCTCAACCCATGCACAGTACTAAGTATTATAGGTTCTAATACCTCTCGTGCTTTGGGTTTTCTAAAATTGGGGGGGGGGGGGCACAAATTTAAAACAGATAGCTGCAGGACAGATGTGCAGAAATTTGCTTTCGGCCAGAGAATAATTTATTGTTGAAACAAACTTCAATCTGGTGTTGTGGAAATGGATTGTTTGAATAAATATAAGTATTAGCAAATTATTGGAAAGAATGGAAAGATGAGGTTAGTAGTTTTATTTGGCTGATGTTTGTATAAGCTTGCTTCCTTGTGTCATTTGCCACTACCAATACTAACCTGTTCTTTTCCATAAAAACATGGCAGGTTCTGTAAAATAACAAGTACTAGTTTTCTGATTTGAGTGCAGGAAAAATGTTAGAAGAAAATGCAATCAGCTGTGTGAAAATAGCAGTTGGATTCTGCACATCAACAAATGGTTCTAAACACAACACTCTCCCATTCAAGATTTGGTTCCCCCCCCCCCCCACCAAACACTCCTGTAATATTCTATATTCACCTGACCTTGCCCCAAGTGGATTTTTACCCTCTTCGACAAACTCAAAACAAAGCTGGCACATTTTATTTTTAGGTTGATTTATTTTTAGGTTTATTTTTAGGTTACAGATAAGATTGTAAAGGTTGCAGAGCTACTTTAGTTGGAGGTTGATGCCAAAGACGTGGAGGAGTTAACAGAGGAAGAAGAGAAGGAATTATCTAATGAAGAATTTATTGACTTGCAGGCGGTGATAGTGAAAGAAGAAAATGCTGACGAAGCTCAAGATAAACCAAATGAGGAGCCGAGACGCTTCATCACCAGAGGGACTGCAATGGCATTTCGTGAAATTGCATCAGCAATGGTGAGGTTTGAGCAGATGGATCCTGACAACGAACAATTCTTAAAAGTTAACAGAGGGGGTGAATGATATGCTTGCTTGCTACAAAGAAATCTACGATGAAAATAAAAAAGCCACCGTCCAGTCATCCATTGATATGTTCTTTCATAAGGTTGAGTGGCTGACGCCTTCTAAATCTCCACAGCCTTCAACCTCCACAGCGGCGTACTTATCATCTGAAGACATCGATTCTGGCAATGATGCTCGAGAAGTAAAAGTTACCAACGTTATGCCTGTCTCCTCTCTTTTTTGTAATCTATAATTTTCATTTTTTTTTTTTAAATTGCATGCTTTTGTAATTTTTCCTACACATGAGATAAAAATTTAATAAATACAATAAATAATTCTATTTACATGTTTGTCAACATTTCTTTTTTGATTCAATCAATTCAGCGAGCACAGTTGCGAGTGCTGCACATGCATGGGGGAAATTCCAACTTACGTCGCGTTCCACAGAATGCAACCCTTACGTAAGTCGGAGAGCTCCTATACAGTTTAAATTCTTCCATAAGTGGTAGGAATGTTAGTTGCATTCAATCAGAACCAAGTTACTTTGAAGTTGCCTGCATATAAAAATGATTTTTTTTATATAGAAAAATAATCTTAGATTTTTTTGATCAGACCTCATATATATCCAGAATTAGTACACTCTCCAAATTGAATTGTTCTTTCTTGAGTTGAAACTGGCCACTCCTTCATTCAATACCCATAGCAAACTTATGAATAATAAATTAATACTTCAGTGCTTTGGTAATTCACTGGAAGATTTTGACACAAGCAACCACCAATTCTTATCTCACAGTTTAACAATCTGAAGATGCTTGGCAGGCATTTCCTTAACTAAGCTATGGATTCTTCGAATAACATACTTCAAGTAAATACATGTTTCTTTCAGAAAATATTGCACATCAATATTAAGCAATAATTAATAATGTTTGACCAAAATATATCGCAATCAACAATTCTTGTTCATTTTATGTTTGGTTTGTTTATTCTTTAATTTTTTTTTATTTTTTATTGACTTACTGTTCCCAATCTCATTGTAACCGTTATAGAAAATTTAATAGGGATTCGGTGAAGTTCTCTTTGAAAGCTTCCCCCCCACCCCCAGTAAAAATTTCTGCTTAATCATATGTTTGCCATATAAGTTAATCCTCTTCTTCTTTAGTCATCTTTTGCATCTCATTAAGTGGTGTATCACAGTAAAACCATTGAGAATCACTATCTACCCCTTATTGTTTTACTTTTGCAGTGTAATAGAATATCATAATTACATTATGATATTCTATTACACTGCATGGTAAAATGTATAGAAAACTGTAAGAATATACATACTCCCATAAACAGAAGGTCACAAAACCAAAGCCTACAGACAGAAAATAACATGATTCCTATTACTGTGTGTGCACATGGGACACTTTACGTAACCAAGGCTTTCTTTGTATTGTACTGCAAAATAGTTTCTCTGTAAACAATGTCTCAATATGGAAAGGTGTCTGCTATAAGAATTGACAATTTCAAAGGTTTTCAGGAATTAAGTCTGAAAACATAATTTTCAATGAATACTGCAAACTATTTTCATCTAACGAAGAAGATGAACAAATTCTTGGGTTTTAAAAGGTCAACAGCACTGTATATTTGTGTAAAAAATATAAATATATAATAATTTATAAATATATTGACATTCATTTACATCTTTCTAATTGATCCTTTAATTTAAGCTTAAAATTTTATATGCTGAATATAAGGCAACGTTAAAATTTTAGATTATATTTTTTATGATTCAAAGGTAAACTTACACACCAGAATATATGGTATATATTTCTTGAAAAATACACTTAATTTTCTTTTTTATGATGTGTATCATGTTTATGTTTTTATTTTAAAATATTGGTGTAAATACACCATAGTTTACCCATAAATTTAACTACATAAGTAGTGTAAAGGCATCGTTTGGTAATATCTCATATTGTGGCTACCTTCACAATGAGATATCAGGTATTGAATAAATAAATAAAACTTTGAATAAATAATGCATCTCTAGCAGAGGAGATTACTGTTATTTATTCTCAGTAGGCACCACCCAGATGCATTTTGGAGCTTGCTGGCTCACTCATCATTGGGCAGGAAGGTACCCTGATAATGCAGACATGCTATCACGGTTGCGAAGTTAGTTCTGCAATACAAGAGATGCCAAATAGTGAAGATAATGATAATATTTTGAAGACTAAAGACACAATGCATAATATGTTATGGGTTGAAATTAACTATATAATATAAGTGTAAATACACCATAGTTGACGCATAAATTTAACTACTAAGTAGTGTAAAGGCATTTATCTTCACTATTTGGCATCTCGCATATTGTGGAATTAATTTCGCAACCGTGATGCCACGTCTGCATTATCAGGGTACCTGCCCGCCCACCGATGAGTGAGCCAACAAGCTCCAAAATGCATCTGGGTGGTGCCTACTGAAAATAAATAACAGTAGTCTCCTCTACTAGAGATGCATTATTTATTCGAAGTAGTGCTTTGTTTGTTATTTGGTTTTCAGGAGCATTAGCAACTAAGGCCATATTGCTCCGAGATATGCGGTGGTCATTCCCTGAACCTTTCCGCATCCTCCGTATTTGGTGGTGACGGACTCAAACCCCCGGTCTAATCAAGAAGTGTGTGCTACGCACTGCTGCTCCTTCCCACCTGGCTACGGAGGCGCATCCCGAAGTAGTGCAATACCTGGTATCTCGTTGTGAAGGTAGCCACAATATGAGATATAACCAAGCGATGCCTTTACACTACTTATGTAGTTAAATTTATGGGTAAACTTTGGTGTATTTACACCGATGTTATATAGTTAATTTCAACCCATAACATATTATGCCTTGTGCATTAAGTCTTCAAAATAGTATCATGTTTATATAGAACTTATGTGCATTAACTGAGGTAGTGTTTATTATGAAAAAATTAATTAAATAATAATAAAAATTAAATAATAACACATTGCATAAAAAAGAAAAAAAAAACAATAGTAGTTCTATATTTAATAATTAGCTAGACAGTATTCTGATTTTAAAACTTCTGCAAATCTCTTTAGCAATAAATCTAGTAAATGCTGCAGTACTTCAACCATAACACCATACCAGGTGTTCACAATAAGGAATAACTATTTATTCCTCATTGACCTCATTGTCGGTGAAAATATATAATTATTGTCACTGACAATAATTAGTTATTGTTGGTGACTCTATTGTCAGGGAGACAGGTAATATATTGTGTAAAAAGGATAGGTGGAATAGGACTAGAGTATGTCTGCCTGGGGCAAAAGTTGATGATGTTGTAGAACAGATATCATCT
Organism: Mastigoproctus giganteus; assembly: GCF_048544385.1. Taxonomy (NCBI): domain Eukaryota; kingdom Metazoa; phylum Arthropoda; class Arachnida; order Uropygi; family Thelyphonidae; genus Mastigoproctus; species Mastigoproctus giganteus. The sequence continues at coordinate 71,280,508 of NC_143575.1, read as the reverse complement.
TTTAAGGGACAAAGGGTCATATCGTTGTACACATTGGCACTAATGACATTAAGAGTAGGAGATCTGCATATTTATTTAACAAGCATGCAGACATGCTTGTTAAATAAATATGCAATGCTGAAAAAAAGTCATGAGTTAGGGTTAAACTTGAAAGTGTCTGCAATTCTGCCCAGACACGATAGGAAGGAGTATATGATGAGAGCCTTGCCAATCAATTCGGTTTGGAGGGACTGTGCAAGACTCATGGGGCAGAATTTTTCTCAGTGTGGTCTGTGCTTGTTAGGGTAACTAAGAATAAGATAGATGCATGTATACTTGCATATACACCAATGTTATAAGTATAGTAAACAAATTTGATGAATTTTAAGTGCTGGTCAAGACATCAAAGGCAGATATTGTTGTGATATCAGAGACATGGAGTCACACGTATATAAGCAGTGTAGAATTGGAATTTGGTGAGTACAATGTGTATATAGAGGACAGAGTAGGAAGGGAGGAGGGGTTATGCTGTTAATTAAGAAAAACAAAATCTAAGGAAGTGCATCCAGTTGACATACATGGACAATGTTGAGTCAGTTTGGTGTGACATAAGCACTGGGAAAGCAAAAATGAGAATAGGAGTGTGTTATAGGCCTAATGACTTTAATAGTACAACAAACAATTGTACAGAAAAATAGAATTGGCCAGTAAATCAGACTATGTTATAATGGGGAATTTTAACTTTCCAGATATTGACTGAAACTTGTGACTCGCTCACTGGCAAAACTTTTGTGGATTTATTGGATGACTGTTTTCTGCAGCAGCATGTTCGAGAGTCAACCAGAGAGTGTAATACTCTTGATCTGGTTATCAACAGTGATTATTCGTGAATTAAGAATTTGCAGATAAAGGAACCACTAGGTGGCAGTGACAATAGTGTACTGATGTGCGATTTACTTAAAGATATAATTACCATCAGGAGTAAAGGGAAGGGTTATTGCTTCCGTAAAGGTGATTACAGTGGTCTCAGACATTTTTTTAAATTGATGATGTTACCAACAGCAAATTCTAAGTGGGGAAGCATTCAAGGAACTAATCGTGGAAGCTACTAGGCTTTTCATACCGATTAAGACTCTAGTTGAGGATATTGCTACTGCACTCATAGAAAGATCTCTGGACAATGGTGTGCCAGTATTATCACTGAAGGCAGAACTAGTCTGGATATACAACAGAAGACTGCTGGATATCCTGAATGTGACTTTATGGAAGGTGTTTTTGTTCTACCCATACAAAACACATTGAAAGCAACAATTGCAAGTGGGTTATGCCAAAACTCAACTGACATTTCCTGTCAACTTCTCTGCACAAATTGTAGTAGACATCCGGTGGCTATAGAAAAATTCTTTTAGGGGAGATGAATCCCATTTTCACTTGAATGGGACTGTAAACACTCAAAACTTAAGAATTTGGGCCACAGAACCACCCTATGGAAATACAGGAAATCTCCTTATATGTACTTAAGGTTACTTTATGAGGTGGTAACACGACTACCTTCATTATAGGCCCATTCCTTTTTGAAGCAAACCATTTTACTGGATTTATTGCATTTGTTTACTGCCTGATGGTACCAAATTAGCAGATTAGTATCTGCTGTCATTCCACAACTGCAAATGGTGAGGATGGTTGGAAACAGCATTTTTTTTTATGCAAGATAATGCATTTCCTGACATCAGATTTGTTCAAGAACTGTCACCACAGCGTTTTACTATGGAAAGGATAATCAACTGCCCATTTATCAACAACACAGCTGCCACAAGGATAGCATCAACTCTGATATGTTATGTTCAGCGTTTTACCATGCTGTTACTGAGTGTATAATTCTGCTTAACTACAGCAGGGGACACATATCAAGTACTGAGAATCCAATATCATCATTGGGAAATTTGAATTATTGGCAATATATCATTTGAATTATTGGCATTATAAATTGAATTTTAATTATTGTAATATTGGGTTTGCTGGTCAGTACTTGACATATGCTCCGATCTGGTTACCACTGTGGTTTGGAAGAATTTAAAACACAGTAATGGAATGGTTAATGGGGTTAATATTCTGCTAGACCACAGTGGTGACCAGAAATGTGTCAGCTTCATGTAGCTCCAAAGTCAGTCACAAGGAGGTACCATACCGTTATGTCATGCTAATATGCTTGACAATAGTTGTGCCATACATTGTGTTACCACTAATGCTGTTACATGAAAACATCAAGCACTAAAGTGAAAATCTTATTGTACTAGTTTTAATGGCATGTTCTTTGTTCACAGTAAGCACACCAATACAGATCATGTAACAGATTAATCATTTAGAGTAAATAATTTCTCCTGTTTGATTTGTGAGCCTAATTTTGCTTTTAATGTATTTCTCTTCTGCATCCTGTCTAGAACATATGTGCTAAGTTTGGGTAATGTAGCCCAAATTCAGAACTGACTGGAGCATGGGCTACATTACCTCCATTGGAGGTAATGTAGCCCATGCTCCAGTCAGTTCTGAATAAGAGTTTAAGTGAAGTCACCTGGTGGCCTCAATAAAAATTTTCTTTCCTTTTCTTCTTCTTTCTTTCTAAAGTAAGAAAATTTTGAAACAAACTATTAAATAATCTAGTTACTGCCTTCTTGAACACTTCAGTCAGAAATTTGCAACAAAAGAATGTGGAGTTGTGGGTAGGAAGGAAATACACTAGTGTGCAAAACTTAAGGAACAGTCAGGTTTCCACCTGTAGCTTCTCATAGGGGTGGCCTGGATATGGGAAAAGCATACCAAAGGAACCTCGTGGGGTACAGAAATGAAGGAAACAACACCGTCACAACAACAGAAACAAAATGGTACAGAGGGACTTTATTCAAAAATGGCAACATAGCACTGGTTGCCATGATACAGATGCATCACTGCCAAAGATAGAACAAAGGGAAGAGGTGGTCCTTGGTAGGAGATATGGGCACCCCTAATGCCGATGCAGGCTTTGCATCGCCTGTCCATACTTAGAACAATGTTGTTGATAAGTTCTTGTGGTAGCATCGTCCATTCCTCTGTCAGCAGCATCTTCAGCTGGTGAACATTTTCTGGTGGGTGTGGACGTGCCACTAGGCAACTCCCCAGAGCATCCCATATGCGTTTGATGGGATTTAGATTGGTGGAACGGGCAGGCCAATCCATACGGGAACTTGGGGCCAATGGCACCTCGGAACAGATGCACATGAGGAAGGATTACCTCAGTAACAGTAATCCTTGTTACCAGCGGTACTGTAACCAGCGTGCACTGGTTACGGTACCGTCTTCCAGTATCTGGAGTTGTGTATGTCCAACCAAGATAATGCATCCCCAGATGAGAACACCTCGACCACCATATCGATCCCTTTCAGTGATGTTTGCAGGGTGATACCGTGTACCAACCTCTCGCCAGATTAGCTGATGTCCAGAATTGCTGCTGAGATTGAATCTACTCTCATCAGTAAAGAGTACCTTACCCCATTGTGCTGCTGTCCAGTCCTTGTGTTCAATGCACCACTGTAAACGGTGTCTCTGTAAATAGTGTTCAATGCACCACTGTAAATGGGCAGGTGTTAAAGGGACACAGCGTACTGGCCGTCAGAAAAACAGTCCATCTTTGTGGAGTCGCCTGGCCACAGTAAACCGCAATATCCTGCATCCTGTGCAGTTGGTTTCCAATGGATCCCGCTGTCTGGTATCAGTCCCTCTTGACCTGTAGGAGTATATAGCGGCCATCGCTGGGTGTTGTTTTTTGTGGACGACCACCACTGGTCCTTCGAATAGCTGTACCTGTCATTCTGAAGGCTGACCATGCATGCGAGATGATGCTTTGGGCGATACCGAACTCTGCAACCACACTCCTTACATTTCAACCTTCCTTGAGCTTCCCAATTATTTGACCCTGGGTAAAGTCATCCAGATGCTGTCTACTGGCCATTTCATTATCTGTAGCACTGTATGAAACCAATCGAACATCTGTAACAATCGTGCTGCTCACCATTCGGTAATTTGTACATAACTGCTGAATTGCTGATTTTATCTGTTTATGTGAGCTCTCTCATCATGATGCAAATTTTTGCATGTGCACCAGCTTTCTACTGAACGGCCACAGTTATGCAAATCGCCACAGGTTGTTTCGTTTCATTTTGTGGTTGTAACCTTTAGAAATAGCATTGGCCCGTAAGTTGCACACCAGTGTGGTTAATATTGGAGGCTTGAAGTGGTGAAACCCATGTTACGTCTCTAGAGCAAAGTTTCCGGCAACCCCCCTCCCCCCATACTTCTCCTTCAACCCATGCACGGTACTAAGTACTATAGGTTTTGATACCTTTCGTGTTTGGGGTTTTCATAAAAAAAAAAAAAAAAAATTGAAACTAGAAATCATTGTGCATTTTTTGGGGCAGAAAATAGTGGCATAGTGGCAAAAAAGAACCAAGAATAAGTTGTATGGTACATACACCCTTTTCTTGGTTCATTTAGCAATAAGCTACTAGTGCCATATACTAGAAAAATGAATAAACCTAACTTCAAATGTTGGTGAGACACATTTATCTCTACTACAGCTGTGGAGATATGTACAAGATTTTTAGAAATGGCACTGAAAATAATTTGTTGCAACAGTTACAGTGAATGCATAACTCTTGAAGCATTTTTTGAAACTTTTAGCATTAGCATTAGTAGAGGCATTTGATGCAAGAAAGCAAGCTTATGCAGCATCAGCCAAAAAAAAAAAAAAAAAAAACCACTTCCACTTCACCCCTCTGTTCGTTCAAAATACCTGTCCAGCTGAGCCTTAAACTTATTTAGGCTATCAACCTCCACCACAAGGGATGGAAGTCTGTTCCACCAACCAACCACCCGCTGGCTAAAGGCAAATTTCCGCACGTCTATCCTACATCTGTCTTTCCTCAATTTGAATTTATGCTCTCTCAGGTGATTTTTCTGAGCTAGAGGAAGAATCCCATCAGCATTGAGCATGCTTAAACCATTCAAGGCTTTATACACCTCTATCAGATCACCTCGCTGGTGCCTAGTCTCCAGACACTGTAATTTGCAAAACTTAAGCCTTTCTTCGTAAAAGCACCCCTTTGTTCCATTCACTAATCTTGTTGCCCTTCTCTGTACTCGTTCCAGCAGCTCTACATCCTTCTTGAAATGAGGCCTCCAGACCTGTATACAGTACTCTAGGTGTGGCCTGACCATCGCCTTATACAATGGAATAATCACCTCCTTATCCCTGCTGGAAAAATTCCTATATATCATCGACAATACACCATGAGCTACTCTTGCAGCCCGTCTGCACTGCTCAGAGAACTTCATATCTGCCTGCACAACCACCCCCAAGTCCCTTTCATTCTCCACCACTGTCAGTGTTGTACCACAGAGTTGATACGTTGCTCTGGGGTTGCTGTTTCCCATGTGTAGTACTTTACATTTGTCAATGTTAAACTTCATTTGCCACCTCTCAGCCCATCTGCTCAACCTTTCCAGATCCTGTTGCAACAGCATAGTGTCAGTAGTGTCCTTGACAACCCTGCCAACCTTTGTATCGTCTGCAAACCTGGACATTAAGCTTGATATACCATCATCAATATCATTTATAAATACAGAAAACAATAATGGACCCAACACTGAGCCCTGAGGGACTCCACTAATATCATCAGTCCACGATGAGCAGTGTCCATTGATTACCACTCTCTGTCTTCTCCCCCTCAACCACCCCTTTATCCATAGCAGCAATTTGCCTCCAATGTCACACTGCTCCAATTTGTGTAGCAGTCTTCCATGTGCAACAGTATCAAAAGCCTTTCTAAGATCCAAGTATATAATATCAAAGTTATTCCCTGCATCCAGTTCTTTTGTGACTGCATCATAGTATCCAATCAAGTTGGTCAGGCAAGACTTCCCCTTAACAAAACCATGCTGTGTCTGAGCTATAACGGAAGTCTTGTCTAAATGATCCTGCAGTGCTTCTTTAACCAGTGCCTCCATTAATTTTCCTGGAACAGAAGTTAAGCTCACAGGTCTATAATTACTTGTGTCAGCCTTTGATCCTCCTTTGTGAATTGGGGTCACATTTGCACATTTCCAGTCTATGGGTACCTCCCCTGAGTCCAAGGAAGCTCTCATAATTATGGCTAAGGGTTTGCTTACTTCCTTTGCTGCCTCCTTTAATATAACTGGATAGATCCCATCCACCCCGGGTGCCTTTCTTGTGTTTATCTTCAACAGTTTCTCCTCCACTTTACTCCCAGTTATTTCAAGATTCTGTAGCTTACTGCTAGAGTTGAATACACCTCTGGCATTCCCCTCGCTGAATAACTCCTCATGTGTGAATGTCGATGCAAAATATTCATTTAGTTTGTTAGCTACCTGAGCAGGATCATCAACACTTGACCCATCAATATCAAGTGGACCAATTTGATTCATCCCCTTCCTTCTAGAGTTTACATAAGTAAAGAACTCTTTGCTGTTTTTCTTTGCATCCCTTGCCAAGGATTTCTCGTAATCTGCCTTCGCCTACCTAACCTCCTTTGTAACTTGGTTGCATATCAACTTGTATCTATCATAGGCTTCTGTGTCATGTGTTAATTTGTATGTATCCCATGCATTTTTCTTCTCTGCCATATGCCTCATTAGTTCATCTGACATCCATTTTGGCCTAAACCTTGAACAATATTTCTTAGTTGGTATGTAAAGCCTAGTAGCTTCCAAGATAAGTTCTTTGAATGCTTCCCATTTTGAATTTGCTGTTGGTAACATCATCAGTTGGTCCCACTGTATAGAATTTAAATACCGTCTCAGTCCATCGTAGTCGCCTTTACGGAAGCAATAACCCTTCCCTTTACCCCTAATGGTAGTTACCTCTTTGAGTAAATCCCACTTCAGCACACTGTGATCACTGCCACCTAGTGGTTCATTTATCTGCAGATTCTTAATGCATGAAGAATCACTGCTGATAATCAAATCAAGAGTATTACTCCCTCTAGTTGCCTCCCGAACATGCTCCCGAACAGTTACAGTGAATGCATAACTCTTGAAGCATTTTTTGAAACTTTTCTACAAGTATCTTGTGAAATTTGCATTTTTTTTGAAGCATACTAACAAAAAATCAAGAACATATTGAGCAACTCTTAATTTCTATAATCAGACACTTAGGAGAACTCAGAGAGGGTAAATTGGCTACTGATCTGTAATAAGAATAAATAACAAAATTACATACAGAATTATTATTGGCTCTTCTGGCTGTGACTGCATTGAAAGAAATGGGAATTATTTTCATATATTTATTTTTTTTATGGATGGATCTGCACTAACTGGATTAACTATTGTATTACGAGACACTGCTGAGAAAGACTAGGGAATGGTTCTAATGTGGGCCATGCTGAACTTGATGAATTATACAAAATATGTATATGAAGGGTGGATATACAGGAATTGTGTGTATTTAAACTGCACTGAATTGGAAGGAATATTTTTTTTGAAGTATATATGTATGCGACTCTTTTCTTACATATGTAATGCTTTCTGAGACACAAAAAATTTTGGATATTTTAAACAAAACATTGGGGGAATGGAATCAACCTACAAAAGTCTGTGTCCCTGCAGGAAAAATTCCTATAAATTACTGACAAAACCCCATGGGCTGTCACCATTGTTCAGAGAACACATCAGACCGTGCAATTACCCTCAAGTCTTTTTTATTCTCCACTACCCTCAGTATGGCAACACATGGTACACAATTCTGGGATGACTGCTCTCATATGCAGTACCTTGACAGATGCAAGGTACTGCTCTCATATACAGTACCTTGCATCTGTCAATATTAAACTTCAGTGACTGCCATGTAACCACATTCTTGTCTAGATGGTCCTTCATTATTTCTTTAATCAGTGACTTCATTATTTTCTCTGGAACAGAGTAAAGCTTACAGGTATGTAATTAGTCACTGTGCCCTTTCATTTCCCTTGTCAATAAGGAGACAAACTGAATAGATATTTTACATCTCATTTTACATATGAGGAATTATTTTGGGATAGGGATGCCAGGAACTCCCCTTCTGGCATCCCTATCCCAAAATAATTCCTCATATGTAAAATGAGATGTAAAATATCTATTCAGTTTGTCGGCAACCTCAGCAGTATCATCAACAGTTACATCAGATATATCTACAGACCAGTGTAATTCCTTCCTTTCTACATAAATAAAGAAGTCTTTGGTACTTTTCTTTGCATACTTTGGCAGAGACTTGTAATCTGCCTTAGCTTGCTTAACCCACTTTGTCACCTGATTGCAAACTAGTTTATATCTACTCTAGGTTTATATATCTCTCACTCATTTATGAGAAACCTGTGTATTTTTCTTCTTTGCCACTAGTCTATTCAGTTTATTTAACATTCATTCTGGTATAAATCTTGAACAGCAGCTGTCAGTAGGTTTGTTTGTTTGTTATTTGGTTTTTAGGAGCATTAGCAACTATGGCCATATTGTTCCGGGATATGCGGTGGTCATTCCTGACCTTTCCGCATCCTCCGTATTTGGTGGTGACGGACTCGAACCCCGGTCTAATCAAGGAGCGGCTGTCAGTAGGTAATAAAATCTTAGCAGTTTAGATTGGGTTGGAGGTAGATGATACTGAATATCCTTGAGAAAGCAATTTCCTTGATAATCAGATCAACAGCACTGCTTGTGTTTCACAGAACTTTTCCATTGGATTTGTCCATAAATGGGTAACATAAGCCAGAATATCACCAGTGGATCGACACTGACGGAATCTATACTGGCAATCATTGATCAGATGGAAGGTTTTTAAGTAGTTTAAGAGTTGGTGATTAATTGATGTCTATATTACTTTAGAAAGAGTAGAAGTAATTGCAATGGGCCGATAACTGAATGGGAGGGATTTGTCACCCTTTTTGGAACTGGTTGGATATGTGCAAATTTCCAAGCAGAAGGAAAAATACTTTTCAAATAAGAAAGTTAAAAAAAGGCGGCAAAGAACACGAGTAAGTTCAGGAGTGCAGGTTTTGAGAACAAGTGGAGAGATACCATCAGGACCTGGAGCTTTCTTAGCATCAATCTTCATCAAAATCCTTCTAACATCCTTTTCACAGAAGACTACAGAAGACATTGAATGGAGCATGTTGGGAATGGTGGGAGGTGTTTTACCAAGATCATTAATACATGAGTTTGAAGAAAAATGGGATGCTAGCAAGTCAGCTTTATCCTTGGCTGAAGTGACAACAAACCATCTTGTTTTGACAGAGGTGGAAGCAGAGATGGGCAAAAGTTGCAGCCAATGGCTTTGGCAAGAGACTAGAATGCTCGGCTACCATCAGGGCAAGAAGCAAGTTTTCTACTCTTAGCTTGTTCAAAATCTAGTTTTGACTGATTAATAACTGTTTTACAATTGTTGCGAGCTTTGGTGTGGGCAAAAAATGAAACTGAAGAATTGGAAACAAGCCAATTACGATATGCAACATTCTTCTCTTGAACAGCCTTGGCACATTTATTGGAAAACCAAGGTTTAGATAAAGGATGAGATTTTAAAGTGGAGTGTAAGATAAAGGATTCCATTCCTACAAGAATAATTTCACTGACACGATCTAAGCAAATGTTGACATCAGTTTTGAAACAGTAATCCGATCAAGGAAAAGAAGAAAAGAAATCTTGCAGGTCATCCCATTTTGCATTCTTGTAATGCCAAACATCATGAGGTTGAGAACAGCCGTGAGATAAAGGTTCCATTGGAGAAAAGACAATCACCAAGTTGTGATCTGAGGTGCCTAAAGGACCCCTCACTTCAACTTTGTACTTGTTGGAGTAGCAGTAGTAGTAGTAGTAATAGTGGCATATGATGCAAGAAAGCAAGCATATGAGCTTATGCAGCATCAGCAAAAAAAAAAAAAAAAAAATTTGCACTACAATTCCCTCTAAATGTTTGTCCAGTTCCTCCTTAAATTTATTTAATCTATCAACTTCCACGACAGATGGCAGTTTGTTCCAGCAATTAACCACCCACAGGCTAAAAGCAAATTTCCGCACATCTATTCTATATTTGTCTTTCCTCAATTTGAATTTATGCCCCCCCTTAGGTTCATAACCTGAACAAGTGGAAGAATCCCATCAGAATTCAGCGTGCTCAACCTATTCAAAGCCTTATACACCTCAATGGGTGCTGCTTAGAAGGGTTGATTGTAAGAAAAAGATCAAGCACGTTGGCTGTATGGTTAGGATTGTCTGGTATTCTGGTAAGTAAATGAACAATCTGTGCAAGGTCATTAGTAACTGCAAAAGCCTCAGCATCTCGACCAGATGGGTCGGTGTGACTAGAAAACGGAAGTCAGCTGGAGTTGTGAACATTAAAATCACCAAGGAAAATTGTTAGGAAAGTTGGACTGAAGAAAGTCAAATTGAAAAGAGAGAAGTCAAAGAGCTCCAAGTGACTAGTGGAGTTGGGAGAACGATAGAGACAACAGATGAATTTCACTAAATGCGGTAGAGAGATTTTAAGCCAGAGAAGATCGAAAAGAGGAGATACCAAATTACCAAGTCTCTGACAGGCAATATCGGAACGGACCTATGCACAAGTACCACCTTTGAGACAAAAGGAATCATACAGCGAATAATTTGGGCAACTGAGATGAGCAGTAGTTGAATCAACCGATAACTGAGAATCTGTCAGAAAAAGTACATGGGGTTTGGCAGATTGCAAGTGGAAATGGACGTTGTTGAGATTAGAACTGAGACCACATATATTTGTGAAATTAACTAGGAAGTGTTTGGGAGGTTTAGATCTTTTCGCAGTTACTTATTCTATTAGTTTGACAATTCATGGTGTATTCAATAGTAAGAAAAGGTGGGGGGGGGGGGTACATACTGTATGTAGTAATGAAATTTTTGGATATGGCATACACATGGTAAGAATATACCCAGATCCTTGAAATAGGATGGCCTTCACAATTGCCCCCGCATATACACTACTCTGACTCCCTCCAGTCACTATCTGGCAGAGTAGAGGGAGTAAGATTATACACTAGCTGATCCAGAAGCCTCCTAAAGAGTTACGAATAGGTTCAGTCTAGTGTACTAGCTAGCAGCCAGCCCGCAAACACCGTTTTAGAGCTGTACCCTCAGAATGTAAAGAAGATTGGATCTCGCGATGATGTCCATCATAACCTCAAAAGTCATCAGTCATACTGTGTGATGGAAGAGATGGGGAAGGGTTGACCAAAACATAGCTCTGGAGACTAAACATGGGTTCCACCACTTCAATCCTCCAATAAGCACAGTGGTGGTATTGCACCAGTTGATGAGAGTCATCTACCACCTAGTATTGCCTGGTAACACATAGGGGTGGCATTCCTCCATGTGGTGTGGTGTGGGCACCACACCTCGACCCCTGCTTACGTTGGTTCACACCTGGGTGGTTGCCCACGTGTGCTTGTGCATGCTGATTATACCCAGAATTACTAACAATGTATAGTAATAGAGTAATTGGCTGTCACAGACCGTCCGGACTTCGCAGAAATTGGGTCCACTTGACTTGAGTGTCACCCGAATATCAGTTCCATCAGCATTTTAGACTCCCAGCTAGCAAGTACAGCTTGTCTGGCATATCTGAGTGAATTTCTGTGACAACCTCAAGGACCACGACAAGGTGTATTTAATAATACACTTATTATTTGTGTAATATAGGTGAACAGATCTAGTACTAGGAATCAAAATGTGATGTCACATTGATTACAAAAAGGTGCTCAGATTGTTTGAATCATTCGATAGTTTCATTTTTTCGTTTGTATCAATTTTTATTATAAAAATTGGATTTATTAATTTTTTTTAAAGTTACATTTTCCATAGCACACTTGAAGCATACTTGCAACACAGGTTCAGAAACACTGCATTAAGTCATACACTCCTACTCATTCTTTGATTTTGCAGTGCTTATGTCACCAAACTGGTTCAACATTGCACTGTTCACCTCTGTTAGCTGGGTTCACTGCCTTGGATTCTATGTGCTTTTTAGCTAAGAGCATTACTCCTCCTCACCTCCTGTCCTGACAGTACTTGATAACATCAGGTACTGAAACAATTATAACTTTATGCTCGCAAAAAAAAAAAAAAAAAAAAAAGTGCCCAATATTTGTGAATATCATTAAGAACTACAGTGTAAAATTAATGGTTTTCCTCTAAGTTACTTAACGCTTGATGAAAGACTATTTTATTCAATTACATAGTGCTGTATTCTTTATTTAATTTATGGAAGATTTCAAAACAAATTGTAAAATGAACAAATTAAAATAACAGAGCAGAGCATAACTTGTTCATTAGTATTAATGAGATGAACTACTAATCTTCAGTACCATCTGTCTTTTGTAAATTAAACACATTCTTGCATTTGACAATTACTTTCTAATCATTTCCACATTATAGCAGAATACACATGTACATATATACAATTATTGAGCGAAAGCACATATACATACAGACATAAATGCATGCACATGAATTCAGTGTGATTTTTTCCTTCTAAAATTACCTCATCTAATCTCATAGGTTTTGTGAATACTTCCCTCATGCTCTGTATTTTTCTGTTGCATAACCAGGTACTCATTTGATCACAGTCAATTCCTAAGAGGTTTGTCATGATGACTAGGTGAGGATCATCTGGCTATAAAAAAAAAAAAATTATATATATTTATATAAATTTATTTATATATATTTAAGTATGTAAAAAACATGAGTATTATAATTATACACTATTCAATTTTAGTACAATAATGTTTTTTAACTTTAATTCAATTCAATATGAGAGGTACTGCGTTCAAAAGAAAACTGAACATAAATTTACAATCTGAAAACTGAAAAAAAATTACAATCAATGCAATTTAAATTTAAAGATTTTAAAACAGAATCAAAGTATACAATTAAAATTATTCCAAAAATTGCAACCATTTAGAGGCTGGGCTGGTTGCCTGGATTAGCACTACAGCACTAACTCAACAACCTGAAATATGCTAACCCACTCCCACAAAGATAACAAGTGAAAAATGAAATCAGACATGGGGGTCTCTTATTTCTAACAAAATACAACTATAATTCTTCAACATGAGTTACAGTGTCTTATGGCTGGTTAGGTAGTTAATTCTGTAACAGTGACCAAGTCATATGCCATTTTCTTTTACTGCTGCTAATCTGGAATTCTAAGTACAGCTGTCCCCCGCTACAGCATGATTCACTTAATACTTGTTCATCATAGCACTCTGTATTTTTTATACCTCTCCCCCCCCTCAACTGTGGTCTGTTCCCAAGGAACAGTGCTATTCACTCCAAATGCGTTGGGAGGAGTTACCCATTAGGAGAGGATTGTGTGCCTGCGAGATCTCTCAAAAAAAAAAAATGTAATGCTTTTCAGTTCAATTTTTAAATCAACTGCTATTTGCAGTACTTGCCTTCAAAGGGCAAGTATTGTGAATAGCAGTTGATTGAAAGCTTTGAAATTGGGAATGGTGCAAAGCATCTCCAATTTACAACAAGGAGAAATTCTGAAAATTGTCTGTTTATTGCCTAAAAGTTATTTTTCATATCCATGGATAATTTACATCTTTGTGATAATTTTCCGCAGCCATTTGTACTGCCACAAGTTTCCTGTGTCCAAAACTGTAATATGCTGTGGTCCATTAATGCTATACATGGAAAATATATCAAAGCAGTCACTGCACCATTTCTTGCTTATTATAAAAATATACACTTCAACACATAATCCTGCTCAGCACAGTGTTAATGAAAAGGGGAGTGCCTGCTTGCGAGGTGCTCATTAGCTGAAGTTTATTGAAGCATTGTTTATCAAACTTCTCTTTAGGAACTGTCATTTCCTGACAGGGAGTTGCTTGAGCATTTCTTAGTATTGCTTGGTAGTACTACTCAGAAATGCTGTCTTCAGTTTAGTTTAGTTTTGGTTTGGTTTACATTGTTTACGTGCATCTTGTATCCGAATGATTGGTTTTAGTTTACTATGTACGTAGTTTCAACCAATCTTTAAAAAAAAAGGCCCCAAAGAGATCAAGTGAATCAGAAAGTGTTAATAATGTGAAGGGGAAAAGCTATCAGAAAAACTTTTTGTTGTATTCTTGTTTTTTCAAAATGTCAAAATTGGACATTTTAAAAACACTGGATTCAGAAGAGTGCTCGGCTTACACTACATTTAGTGATTTTTAGGGATTTAAAAATCAATGACATTGCAAATTGTTATTGTAAATACAGTGTGCATATAAGATTCCATAAACTTTAAGGTAAGATTTCTTGCATTTTATTGAACACAATGTATTTATTTTTCCACAATTTATGTATTTAAAGTTTATATTTAAAGCTCCTATTACATTTAATATTGTTATACAGAGAAACAGCATCTTAAATTTGGCCAGAAATACCAGTAATGCCAACCAATTAAATTTATTTACAGTATATTTTATGGATAAAACCTTTAATAAAATTAAGGGAAAAAAATTTCACAGAATTTTAAAAATTTCAATTTCAATGCAGTTTATTTTTTGCAAACAGAAAGAAACTCTATGGTACAACTCCAGTACAATGGTAAGATAACAGAGAAGGATCAAATGAAGTCAGAAAGATGGCTTCTCCATCATAAATCTGGAGAGTCAGCAGCTATGAATGAATAAATAAATAGATAAATAAATAAATAAAGGCACATGAATAAAACGTCATAAAAGAAATTAAAATAGCCATGGGAGCTTTTCAAGTATACTCTATTACAAAGAAATTTTGAAAGTAAAGGAAATAACATAAGGAGTGTCTCAGGACATGTGACATGAAGATCACATACATTAGCAGAAAGTAAAGGGGAAAAAAAGAGAGATGGAGAAAAAATAGAAGAAGATAAAAAAAAAAAAAAAAAAGAGGAAAGGGAAAATGAGTGGGGAGTACTTTTCTTCTGACCTGCACACCACTAGTGGTTAGAAGGGCGTGCCAGAGACAGAATATTTTTTTTTTTTGACAAAGAGCTAGAATGCACGGGAAGACAGTGAAAAATAATGCTGGACTGCAAAGAGTTAAATTTCATATCCCCTTTTCAACAACATATAAGCAAGGAAAAAATTTTCAATGTACTGTTGCTGAGTCAAACTTTAAAACACTGTTCTTCAAAATAAGCTCTTCAATTTTAGTCACAAAATTTGGTTTTGATTTTTAGTTTTTGATTATACATAAAAAATTATACTGTAGATCTATGTTAAGTTTTAAAGTGCCATCATGAATACCTATCCCTGGTAATTTTTACTATATGACATGCTTAAAATATGATACATATTTTAAATTGGGACTTCTGGAAATTTATTTGTGAAGCTATTAGCATAATACAGAAAACTTGTGAAGAATATTACTATTGGCAAAGTGATGTAAGGAAGCAAAGCTTATGTATCAGCTAAAAAAAAAAAAAATCCATTTACCCATTCCTTCTGATAACACTATGTGAAATCCAATAGTGTCACTGGTTTTTCACTAGTGTCAATATTTTGGTGGCAATCAAAGGTTTTGTTTCTCCAACATTTATATATATTATATAAGTGGGTACCAGTGATATACATCTGTAGTAACTGTGATATATAAGAACCTGTAGTATTTATATGTCCCCCCCCCAGTTTACTCCGGCTATCAAATGAAGGGGTGAATTACCTCCAAATTTGTTCTACTATGTTTGTGTATTACATAATGTCTTATGTCTTCAGTCTTATGTATGGGTATTACATAAGACTGAAGCAGGTAGAGCATGGCATCAGAAGTGCCAAGTATTGCAATACACATGAAGCCCATTTTGATATGCCTACAGGTGATCAAGATGAGGTGTGGGCACTTCATCTCTGCTGCAGTGGTTGCAAGTCAACATTAGAAGGATGGTTTTGTGGCAATCATAAGTGTATGCCTTTTGTTATACTTCGAATATGAAGAGGGACCCACAAACCACCATGACAACTGCTACTTTTGTATGGTAAATATGTCAAAAGTTTAAAAAGTCTGTGGATCAAAATGCCATAATGTACCCCAGAATACCATTCCTTATTGCTATGGTGCCCCATGAAGATATGCCAATTCCTAATTCACTTTCAAGAGAAAAGCCTTCAGAAATGGATGATGAATCTGGTGGACAGAATAAGTGGGATTACAGCACAGAAGTCTGTCCAAGTAAAATGGCATTACTCTAATCAGCAAAAATTGGATGACACAGTGAGAGTTTAGATTTGAGGATTTTTTTCTCTCTGCATTGAATTTGGTTAGATTTGAGTCTAACCAAATACAGTGCAAAGAGAGAAAGATTTCTGCTAACATCTCATTTAAGATGGATCCTAGCTGTAAGACTTCCACATACAGAAAAAGATATGTCAATTATGCATGTTTTGGCAATGCTGCAGAATCCCTGTGCTATTGTTTTGGTTTGAATAGTCTTTATAAAGAAATTGGTACTGGTCAACACCCAGAAGAATGGTATCTTTTCATAGACAGTTCAAGTAAAAGTTTCAAAGCTGCATTACTTCACAATGGGAACATACACCCATTGATGCTTGTTGCACACTCTGTTCCTATTATTGAACAGTGCGCAACAGAAGGTCTACAAAATGGATGGAGACATGAAGCAGCTGTTACAGAAGATCAAGTATGACCAGTATAAATAGGTCTGTGTCGACTTCAAGATGCTGGGGGTTTGTAAGGGGGTTTTAACTAGGTTTCCTCTTTCTCTACGACTGGAACAGTATGGCTATAGAGCAGCACTACAGGAGCAGAAAATGGTACACCAGAATTGAGCTTCAGCTTTGAGCACATAATGTAGTAAGTTATCATTGTGTTCCAAGAAACAAAGTCTTGCTTTAATCTTTCCATATCAAGCTGGGATTGCTTGATTTGTTAATCACTGGGTACTTAAGGTGACACCTCAAAGCATAAAGAGTACAATCTGTTTCCATATATGCACTTCACACAACTTACTACTCTTAAGCCTTCGAAGGTTATCATGTACAGCTCTCAGAGTTACTGATTTCAGCCACCTCTACTTTCTACAGTGCAATAACCACTTCTTTGTCCGACTGGCAAAGTTCCTATACCAAAGGCAGAGCTCAAAAGCTGTTCTAGTTGACTGTCTGCACTGCAGAGAACTTCATATCAGATGTAATTACCCCTAGATGTTTTTCCCTATCTACAACCTTGAGTCTCGTGCCACCAAACTCAAAGTAGTTAATAAGAAATAACACCTAGCGAGATGTTTAGGCATAACATCAAGCTATTGTTAAGGATGATAGCTAGAATATTAAGGAACTGAGATAGGTAAATGGTAAGAGAGATATATAAGCTTAAAATAGTTAGCATTAAAAATTATATTTAAGTGAAGAGATGTGTTTAACTCACATGTCATTATAAAGGTTTAAATTAATCACATAATGGCTAGCTTGTACTTATTCAACTGTTAATATACTTCCCTCTAGTGCAGCTATTTACAATGAAATTATGATTAGTGAGAATGCTAGCACTCAGGTAGTTGGAAATGTGGTAATTACTGAATTAAAAAACAGTACAATCAGTCTAACTTTATTTTACCCGAAATGCTTAGTTTTTATAATTATTGAAATTTTTAAGTATGCAATCAGCATCAGAATAAACTGTTATCAATGTACAAATTAAAGTATGAATGAACATAACTATTGTTATTTGGTTATTAATTCTCATTACTATGCACTCAGAGAATTTATGGTTTTCAAATTTATCCTGTTGCTTATGATCATAGAATTCCCAGTGACTGAAAAGTTTGATATATCCAATTATCTACAAATAATTAGATTACATAATGAAGTACATTATTCACACACCTCAATAAACATTCAATGTATGGAATGAATGATAAAAAACTAAAAGAAGGACAGAAGTATATTTCTGCTTAATACTTCTAAGCAGAAAGGTTTTCAACTAACTGTTTGATACTGATGAAGGAATATCAGACTATGTCTCAGTTTCAAGATGATGCAAAGGTTGGCAGGGTGGTGAATTACAGTAATAATGTTATGCTACTGCAACAGGATCTAGAAAAATTAGGCAGTTGGGCTGAGAAATGGCAATTGGGATTTAACATTGACAAATGCAAAGTAGTACATATGAGTAGCAGTAATCCCAAATTAACTTACCAACTGTGGTACTACACTCAGGGTAGTAGAAAATGAAAAAGACCTAGGAGTAATTATGAAGTTCTCTGAGAAGCGCAGACAGACTGCCAGGACAACACATGGGGCTTTGTCAATGATAAACAGGAATTTTGCTAGTAGGGAATAAGGAGGTCATTATTCCATTGTATAAGGCAATGATAATGCCACCACTTGAGTACTGCACACAGGTCTGGAGGCCTCATTTTAGGAAAGATGTAGAGCTGTTGGAGCAGGTAAAGAGAAGGTCAACAATATTGGTAAAGGGAACAAAGGGGGGGGGGGGGGGTGCTCTTACCAAGGAAGGCTTCAGTTGTACAAATTGCAGCATCTGGAGACTAGGCACCTCCAAGGCCATCTGGTTGAGTTGTTTAAGGCTTTGAATGGATTGAGAAAGCTCAATGATGATGGGATTCTTCCTCTAGCTCAGACTATGTATATGAGGGGACAAATTCATCTTAAGGAAGAATAGTTGCAGAACAGATGTGTTGAAGTTTGCCTTCAGCCAACGGTTCATTGATTGCTGGAACAAACTTCCATCTGATGTAGTAGTAGTGGCAAGTGTATGAGCTTATGCAGCATCAGCCAAAAAAAAAAAAAATTTCTCACAACCATTCCCTCTAAATGTTTGTCCAGTTCCTCCTTAAATTTATTTAACCTATCCACTTCCACAACGACAGATTGAAGTTTGTTCCAGCAATTAACCACCCGCTGGCTAAAGAAATTTCCACACATCTACTCTACATCTGTCTTTCCTTAATTTGAATTTATGCCCCCTTAGGTTCGTAATATGAACAAGTGGAAGAATCCCATCAGAATTTAACATACTCAACCCATTCAAGGCCTTATACACCCCAATCAGATCACCACGCAGGTGCCTAGTCTGCAGCCACTGCAATTTGCAGAACTTAAGCCTCTCTTGGTAAGAGGATCCCTTCATTCCCCTCACCAATCTTGTTGCCCTTCTCTGTACATGCTCAAGCAAATCTACATCCTTCCTAAAATGAGGCCTCCAGACCTGTACGCAGTACTCAAGGCGTGGCCTGACCATTGCCTTATACAGAGGGACAATCACCTCCTTTTCCCTTCTAGCAAAATTCCTGTATATCATTGACAAAACCCCATGACCTGCCGTGGCAGCCTGTCTGCATTGCGCAGAAAACTTCATATCTGACTGCACAATTACTCCCAGGTCTTTTTCATTTTCTACCAAGCTAAGTGTAGTACCACACAGTTGGTACATTTCTCTGGGGTTACTTCTACCCATAGGCAGTACTTTGCATTTGTCAAGGTTAAACTTCAATTGCCACTTCTCAGCCCATCTGCCCAAAATTTTCTAGATCCTGTTGCAGTAGCACACTGCCATTACTGTCATTCACAACCTTGACAACTTCTACACATAGTGTATCATCTGCGAACTTCGACACTAAGCCTGATCAATATCATTGATAAATATAGAAAACAACAGTGGACCCAACACAGAACCCTGTGGGACTCCACTAATAACATTAGTCCATGAAGAGCAGCACCCATTGATTGCCACCCTCTGTCTTCTCCCACTCAACCATCCTTTTATCATTGTAGCAACTTACCCTTAATACCATTCTGCTCCAATTTGTACAGTAGTCTTCCTGAATTTAAAGGTTTTCCTGAAATCCAAATATATGATATCAAAATTATGTTTTGCATCCAGTTCCTTTGTAATCACATCATAATATCCAATCAAATTTCAGACAAGACTTTCCCTTAACAAACTGAATTATTGCTGCAGTCTTGTCTAGATCAGAGGTCACCAAACTACGGCCCACGGGCCAGATCTAGCCGTGTAGTCTATTCATCCCGCCCGCCCCGCACTGTGCTACTTCTATCAGATCCTACCTGGCTATTAAAATTGTCATTTTTGGTTGACATAACATCTCACATGAACCAACTGAATTTAAAACTTCAAGGAAAGGACAACTTTATCTGTGACCTTTACCGAATCATTAAAGGATTTCGAAGAAAGCTATTACTTTTTGAAGCACAACTAGAAAGAGGAGATTTCTCTCATTTTCAGTGTTTCAAAGAATTTCTTTCTGAAATCGGAGATATTAATCTCGAGTTTCCAAAGAAAATTATTAATGACTTAAAAACGCATTTTTTGGAAAGATTTTCAGACCTCGACAGAATTGAGAGTGATATTCTTTTGTTTCACAATTCGTTTCATTGTAATGTTGATGACATGCCAGTCGAACTACAGTTAAGAGATCATTGATTTACAAGCAAATGACCTATTGAAAGAGAAACACAGAGAAGGAAATCTTATAGAATTTTATCGCTGCTTATTTGATAATGAGTTTAAAAAATTAAAGAAATTTGCCTCTGGTATGGCATCAGACAACTTATGTCTGTGAGCAAGCATTTTCAAAACTGAAATATGTAAAGTCCACATATCAAACAAGGCTGAGTGATGAACATTTAAAGGCAATTCTCTTGGTTGGGTGTAGCAATTCAAAAGCAAACACTGATGATATTTTAAAAGCTAAATGCCAGTTCCATAAATCACATTAATCTTTTCTGCTTATCTTATTCCTAATGTCGCCTTCCTTGATAAGTTTTTGATAAATAAATATATTTGCTATCTTTATTTTTCTATATATTCTTTATTTTTACACATTTTGTGTATTTGTAAATAAATATATTTGTTGTCTTCATTTTTGTTGTATTTACTGAATTGTACATATTAAACAAAATGATAATACGGCCTGTGCTGGTCAATCTGGCGCCTCCGTAGCCAGGTGGGAAGGAGCAGCAGTACGTAGCACACGTTTCTTGATTAGACCGAGGTTCGTGCCCATCACCATCAAATACGGAGGATACGGAAAGGTCAGGGAATGACCACCGCATATCCCGGAGCAATACGGCCTTAGTTGCTAATGCTCCTAAAAACCAAAATAACAAACAAACAACAACTTGTCAATCTCTCGGTTATCTGGCCTGTCGTGAAAAAAGTTTGCTGACCCCTGGTCTAGATGATCCTGCAATGCATCTTTAACCAGTAACTCCATTATTTTACCCGGAACAGAAGTTAAACTAACTGGTCTGTAATTACTCGTGTCACCCTTCGATCCCCCTTTGCGAACTGGAGATACATTTGCTCATCTCCAGTCTGTGGGGATCTCCCCTGAGTCCAAGGATGCTCTCATAATTATGGCTAAGGATTTGCTTACTTCCTTTGATGCCTCCTTTAATATAATTGGATAGATTCCATTCACCCCAGGTACTTTCTTATGTTTAACTTCAACAATTTCTCCTCCACTTTGCTCTCAGTAATTACAAAATCATTAAGCACTCTGCTACAATTTGATAACCTTCTGGCATTTTCAAACCTCAGATTCATCCCCTTCCTTTTAGAGTTTATATAAGTAAAGAAATCCTTGCTGTTTTTCTTAGCATCCTTTGCCAAAGACTTCTAATCTGCCTTCGCCTGCCTAACCTCCTTTGTGACTTGATTAGAGACTAACTTATATCTGTCATAGGCTTCTGTGTCGCCTGATAATTTATATGCATCCGATGCATTTTTCTTCTCTGTCACGAGTCTCATTAGTTCATTTGATACCCATTTAGGCCTAAACCTTGAACAATATTTCTAAATAGGTATGAAACTTTTAGTAGCTTCCATGATTAATTGCTTGAATGCTTCCCACTTAGAATTTGCTGTTGCTAACATCATCAGTTGATCTCACTGTACAGAATTTAAAAACTGTCTGAGACCACTGTACTCAC
Source organism: Mastigoproctus giganteus (assembly GCF_048544385.1). Classification (NCBI taxonomy): domain Eukaryota; kingdom Metazoa; phylum Arthropoda; class Arachnida; order Uropygi; family Thelyphonidae; genus Mastigoproctus; species Mastigoproctus giganteus. The sequence goes on along the minus strand of NC_143575.1, from coordinate 71,258,519 downwards.
CTTTACAGAAGGAAAAACTCTTTCCTTTACCCCTGATGGTAATTATATCTTTAAGTAAATCCCACATCAGTACACTGTAATCACTGCCACCTAGTGGTTCCTTTATCTGCAAATTCTTAATACACGAATGATCACTGCTGATAATCAGATCATTAGCATTAGCATTAGTAGAGGCATTTGATGCAAGAAAGCAAGCTTATGCAGCATCAGCCAAAAAAAAAAAAAAAAACCCACTTCCACTTCACCCCTCTGTTCGTTCAAAATACCTGTCCAGCTGAGCCTTAAACTTATTTAGGCTATCAACCTCCACAAGGGATGGAAGTCTGTTCCACCAACCAACCACCCGCTGGCTAAAGGCAAATTTCCGCACGTCTATCCTACATCTGTCTTTCCTCAATTTAAATTTATGCCCTCTCAGGTGATTTTTCTGAACTAGAGGAAGAATCCCATCAGCATTGAGCATGCTTAAATCATTCAAGGCTTTATACACCTCTATCAGATCACCTCGCTGGTGCCTAGTCTCCAGACACTGTAATTTGCAAAACTTAAGCCTTTCTTCGTAAGAGCACCCCTTTGTTCCATTCACTAATCTTGTTGCCCTTCTCTGTACTCATTCCAGCAGCTCTACATCCTTCTTGAAACGAGGCCTCCAGACCTGTATACAGTACTCTAGGTGTGGCCTGACCATTGCCTTATACAATGGAATAATCACCTCCTTATCCCTGCTGGAAAAATTCCTGTATATCATTGACAATACTCCATGAGCTACTCTTGCAGCCTGTCTGGACTGCTCAGAGAACTTCATATCTGCCTGCACAACCACCCCCAAGTCCCTTTCATTCTCTACCACTGTCAGTGTAGTACCACAGAGTTGATACGTTGCTCTGGGATTGCTGTTTCCCATGTGTAGTACATTACATTTGTCAATGTTAAACTTCATTTGCCACCTCTCAGCCCATCTGCTCAATCTTTCCAGATCCTGTTGCAGCAGCATAGTGTCAGTAGTTTCCTTGACAACCCGGCCAACCTTTGTATCGTCTGCAAACTTGGACATTAAGCTTGATATACCATCATCAATATCATTTATAAATACAGAAAACAATAATGGACCCAACACTGAGCCCTGAGGGACTCCACTAATAACATTAGTCTACGATGAGCAGTGTTCATTGATTACCACTCTCTGTCTTCTCCCCCTCAACCATCCCTTTATCCATAGCAGCAATTTGCCTCCAATGTCACACTGCTCCAATTTGTGTAGCAGTCTTCCATGTGCAACAGTATCAAAAGTCTTTCTAAGATCCAAGTATATAATATCAAAGCTATTCCCTGCATCCAGTTCTTTTGTGACTGCATCATAGTATCCAATCAAGTTGGTCAGGCAAGACTTCCCCTTAACAAAACCATGCTGTGTCTGAGCTATAACTGAAGTCTTGTCTAAATGATCCTGCAGTGCTTCTTTAACCAGTGCATCCATTAATTTTCCTGGAACAGAAATTAAGCTCACAGGTCTATAATTACTTGTGTCAGCCTTTGATCCTCCTTTGTGAATTGGGGTCACATTTGCACATTTCCAGTCTATGAGTACCTACCCTGAGTCCAAGGAAGCTCTCATAATTATGGCTAAGGGTTTGCTTACTTCCTTTGCTGCCTCCTTTAATATAACTGGATAGATCCCATCCACCCCGGGTGCCTTTCTTGTGTTTATCTTCAACAGTTTCTCCTTCACTTTACTCCCAGTTATTTCAAGATTCTGTAGCTTACTGCTAGAGTTGAATACACCTCTGGCTTTCCCCTTGCTGAATAACTCCTCATGTGTGAATGTCGATGCAAAATATTCATTTAGTTTGTTAGCTACCTGAGCAGGATCATCAACAGTTGACCCATCAATATCAAGTGGACCAATCTGATTCATTCCCTTCCTTCTAGAGTTTACATAAGTAAAGAACTCTTTGCTGTTTTTCTTTGCATCCCTTGCCAAGGATTTCTCGTAATCTGCCTTCGCCTGCCTAACCTCCTTTGTAACTTGGTTGCATATCAACTTGTATCTATCATAGGCTTCTGTGTCATGTGTTAATTTGTAAGTATCCCATGCATTTTTCTTCTCTGCCATATGCCTCATTAGTTCATCTGACATCCATTTTGGCCTAAACCTTGAACAATATTTCTTAGTTGGTATGTAAAGCCTAGTAGCTTCCAAGATAAGTTCTTTGAATGCTTCCCATTTTGAATTTGCTGTTGGTAACATCATCAGTTGGTCCCACTGTATAGAATTTAAATACTGTCTCAGTCCATCGTAGTCGCCTTTACGGAAGCAATAACCCTTCCCTTTACCCCTAATGGTAGTTACCTCTTTGAGTAAATCCCACTTCAGCACACTGTGATCACTGCCACCTAGTGGTTCATTTATCTGCAGATTCTTAATGCATGAAGAATCACTGCTGATAATCAAATCAAGAGTATTACTCCCTCTAGTTGCCTCCCGAACATGCTGATGTAGAAAACAATCATCTAATAAATCCACAAAAGCCCTGCTAGTGCGTGAGTAGCCAGCCCCCAAATTCCAGTCAATATCTGGGAAATTAAAATCTCCCATTATAATACTCTCTGATTTACTGGCCCACTCTATTTCCCTGTACAGTTCCTTATTATACTCATCAGAGTCATTAGGCCTATAGCACACTCCTACTCTCAATTTTGATCTCCCAATGCTTATGTCACACCAAACTGACTCAACACTGCACTGTCCAGTGATGTCGACTGGCTTCACTTCCTTGAATCAAGAGTATTACTCTCTCTGGTTGCCTCTCAAACATGCTGCTGCGGAAAACAATCATCCAATAAATATACAAAAGTCTTACTAGTGTGCGACTGACCAACCCACAAGTTCCAGTCAATATCTGGGAAGTTAAAATCCCCCATTATAAGACATTCTGATTTCCAAGCCCACTCTACTTCTCTGCACAATTGTTTGATTGTTATTTGGTTTTTAGGAGCATTAGCAACTAAGGCCATATTGCTCCGGGGATATGAGGTGGTCAATCCCTGACCTTTCCGCATCCTCCATATTTGGTGGGCACAGGCTCGAATCCGGGTCTAATTAAGTAGAATCTGCTACACACTGCTGCTCCTGCCCACCTGGCTACGGAGGCATCGTACATTTGTTCATTGTACTCATTTGAGTACAATGAACAATTGAGTCATTAGGCCTATAACACACTCCTACTCTTTTTACTTTCGCAGTGCTTATGTCACACACCAAACTGAATCAACAGTGCACCGTCCATCTACATTAACTGGATGCAATTCTTTTGATTTCATGTTTTTCTTAATTAACAGCATAACATCTCCTCCCTTCCTATCCTTTCTGTACATATTGCACTCCCCAAATTCCAATTCTGCATTCCTAATATCTGTGTGACACCAAGCCTCTAATATCCCTACAATATCCACCTTTGATGTCTTGACCAACACTTCAAATTCATCAAATTTATTTACTAACCAAACCCCATGTAATTTTATCTGACAGAATCTAAGTTATCGGTTGATTCAACTACTGCTCATCTCAGATGCCCAAATTATTCGCTGTATGATTCCTTTCACCGCAAAGGTGGTACTTGTGCATATGTCCGTTCTGATATTCCCTGTCAGAGACTTCGCAATTTGGAATCTCCTCTCTTTGATCTTCTTTGGCTTAAAATCTCTCTACCTCATTGTGTCAAATTCATCTGTTGTCTCTACCATTCTCCCAACTCCACTAATCACTTGGAGCTCTTTGACTTACTCTCTTTGCAACTTGACTTTCTCCAGTCCAACTTTCCTAACAGTGAGGTAATTTTCCTTGGTGATTTTAATGTTCACAACTCCAGCTGGCTTCCGTTTTCTAGTCACACCGACCCAGCTGGTCATGATGCTGAGTCTTTTGCAATTACTAATGACCTTGCACAGATTGTTCATTTACCTACAAGAATACCCGACAATCCTAATCATACAGCCAATAAAGCTTGATCTTTTTCTCACAAACTACCCTTCTAAGTATGCGGTCGAAGTGAGATGTCCTTTAGGCACTTCAGATCACAACTTGGTGATTGTCTCTTCTCCAATGGAACCTATATTCCGAACCTCGTGTTGTTTGGCATTACAAGAATGCAAAATGGGATGACCTACGAGACTTCTTTTCTTCTTTTCCTTGGTCGGATTACTGTTTCAAAACTTCTGATGTCAACGTTTGCTCAGATCGTGTCAGTGAAATTATTCTTGCAGGAATGGAATCCTTTATCCCACACTCCACTTTAAAATCTCGCCCTTTATCTAAACCTTGGTTTTCCAATAAATGTGCTAAGGCTGTTCAAGAGAAGAATGTTGCATATCATAATTGGCTTGTTTCTAATTCTCCAGTTTCATTTTCTGCGTACACCAAAGCTCGCAACAATTGTAAAGCAGTTATTAATCAATCAAAACTAGAGTTTGAACAGGCTAAGAGTAGAAAACTTGCTTCTTGCCCTAATGGTAGCCGAGCATTCTGGTCTCTTGCCAAAGCTATTGGCCGCAACTTTTGCCCATCTCTGCTCCCACCTCTGTCCAACCCAGATGGTTCTGTTCTCACTTCAGCCAAGGATAAAGCTGACCTGCTAGCATCCCATTTTTCTTCCAACTCATGTATTAATGATCTTTGTAAAACAATTCCCAACACGCTCCATTCAATGACCACTGTGGTGTTCCGTCAAAAGGATGTCAGAAGGATTTTAACGAATCTTGATGCTAAGAAAGCTCCAGGTCCTGATGGTATTTCTCCACTTGTTCTCAAAACCTGTGCTCCTGAACTTACTCCTATTCTTTGCCGCCTTTTTTCACTTTCTTATTCCAAAGGTGTTTTTCCTTCTGCTTGGAAATTTGCTCATATCCAGCCAGTTCCTAAAAAGGGTGACAAATCCCTCCCATTCAATTATCGTCCCATTGCAATTACTTCTACTCTTTCTAAAGTAATGGAGAAATCAATTAACCGCCAACTCTACCTAGAAACCTTCCATCTGATCTTAAACTACCTAGAAACCTTCCATCTGATCAACGATCGCCAGTATGGATTCTGTCAGTGTCGATCCACTGGTGATATTCTGGCTTATATTACCCATTCATGGACTAATTCAATGGAAAGGTTCGGTGAAACACAAGTAGTTGCTCTTGACATCTAAAAGGCTTTCGATCGTGTTTGGCATAAAGGTCTTCTAAACAAGCTTCCATCTTATGGTTTGCCAACTGTTTTTAGTAATTGGTTATCCAGTTTTCTCTCTGATCGCTCACTGAGGGTGATGGTAGATGGCTCTCTGTCTTCTAACTTCTCCACTAATGCCGGTGTCCCCCAAGGTTCAGTTCTTTCCCCCACTCTCTTCCTCTTGTATTTTAATGACATTCTTCCATTGACTGGAAATCCAATCCATAGTTTTGCCAATGATAACACATTGCATTCCACTTTCCATTTTGAGAAACCTTTTCCTGCTCAATCAGCTTCAATGTCTCGAAAATCTGCTACCAATTCCTTAAATGCCGATCTTCAGGTAATTCTTCAGTGGGGCAAAGACAACTTAGTTGATTTCAACCCTTCTAAAACTCAGTTTTGTCTTATATCTCACAAAAAGGATTCTTCTGCTCCTATGCTTATATTTTGTGACACTCCGATTTCTAGGCAAAATGATATATCTCTTTTGGGGATTACCCTGACTTCTAATCTCTCTTGGCACAAGAACATTACAAATATTGCTTCCTCTGCATCTAAAAAACTTGGTTTTCTCTTTCGCTCTCGGCGTTACTTTTCTTCCAAACAGCTGCTCACTCTGTATAAATCGCAAATCCGCCCTGCCATGGAATACTGTTCCCACATCTGGGGTGGTGCCCCCAAAACCTCTCTCAGGCATCTCGATTCCATTCAGAAGAGGGCAGTTAGGTTAATCAGTGATTCATCTCTAACAGAGTCTCTCCACTCGCTTTCTCATAGACGTACTGTTTCTGCTGCATGCCTCTTTTACAGATACTTCCATGGGCACTGTTCTTCTGAATTGGCTTCTATAAGTCCCGCTCTCTCTTTCAAAACAGTCCGAACACGTGCCGCCACCAGCCAACATCCATTTTCTGTCCAACTCCAAACTCACAGAACCAACTTTTCATCTTCCTCGTTTATTCATTCAACTGCTGTTTTCTGGAACAACCTTCCTTAATACGTATTTCCTGATAATTACAGTCTACGGAAGTTCAAGTCCAATGTCAACAAATATCTTCTTTCTTCTTCTCAACCTCCAACCCAAGCACGGTACTAAGTACTATTCCGAGAGGTTCTAATACCTCTCGTGTTTGGGGTTTACATAAAAAAGAAAGAAAACTGCACTTCTAGCATTGGTAAACATGCAAGTATACATGCACCTATTCTTATTCTTAGTTACCTTAACACATCCCATATACACACCTGTTTCATGATGACTGCCATCAGTCCCTGAAACCCCCAGCACCCCTCACTCCAGGCCAGTGCTTATTCTAATAGAAGTAGTGCAAGAATCACCTTTACCTCTGCCTGCAGCTACTTTTAACCTTTCAGTCTGTGAATCCCCCAAGCTAGCAGTTTTCTGACCCATCTAACACTGCCTCGATAGCATCAGCAAATATTCTTGCACCCTTTCTATTTAAGTGTATCCCATCCCTGTTGAAGCAGTCTCTCCTGTTAACAAGCACAGACCATGCTGAGAAAAATTCTAGCCCTTGAGCCTTGCACATTCCCTCCAGGGCCAAACTGATTGACAAGGCTCTCATCATGTACTCCCTCCTATCGTGTCTGGGCAGAATTGCAGACACTTTCAAATTTAACCTTGACTTATGACTTTTTTGCAACATTGATCTGTATTTGTCAAGTAAATCTGCAGATCTCCTACTCTTAATGTCATTAGTGCCAACATGAACAACAATATCACCTTTTGTGCCCTTAAAAGACGATATATGCTTTACAATGTCATCAACTTTTGCCCCTGGTCCTATTCCGTCTATCCTTTTTACACAATATATTACCCGTCTCCCTAACAATAGAATCGCCAACAATAACTAACTCCTTTGGGACCCGCGCATTCTGCCTTGGAGATTTCCACTGTGTTGCCTGATGCCCAGAAGTGAGCTCTGGCATTGAGTTGGGCAACTGAGAGTTGACGGGCTCCTCATATTAATTTCTTCGAGGGCATCTACTCTACACCTCAAGCTCTCATAGATGCCCGTTAGAACGCTGAGTTGACGCCTAATTTCTAGACACTCTCTGCACCTAGCACACACAAAGACATCCTCCTTGGCTAGATCATGTTCTGTTCCAGAGGGTTCGGCAAACCTTTCACAAGTTGCACATTTTTTTAGGCTGTGATGCGTTGGAGACTCGCCTCCCCCGCAGTTCTCCCCTGAGTCACAGCACTCCTGCCACTTTGTGCCCATTGCTTTGCTGCTCTAGTCTGGGGCATGATATTTTAATTTAATAAGATCAATAAATTTAATTAATTAATTGTCAATACTACACTACCTAATAGAATCTTAAATGCAGTGATGCGTATTACGCTATATAATTTTACATTAGAGCTACCTAGTTACCACAATTAAAATTTGAATTCCCTACCACTCTATACAAAAACAATGGCTGCAAAATTCAAACGAAAACGGTTTAACGTATATTAAGTAGTAATCTACAAAAACTCTATCTTAATTAAAAATAAAAATAACCAGCATAACTAGAACTATAAAACTATGTATAAAGTACAATATAAAATAACAATTAGGTAAATAAAATGGCAAACACATCGCTTTTTCGGAGCCTGTAATTCACAGCTGTAATTTTCAAAAAGAGAGTCAGCGCCCTCTCTACATATGGGATTTGGGGCTAAAAAGCCTAAGACTGAAAGAGAGTTTACACTCATATAAGTTATACCATATATTCCTTAGTGCAATAGCATCATTTCTATACAGAGTAAACCAAATGAAACTGTGCAATGTCATAATTACATAACATACAAGATGTTATGTAACGAAATGAAATGTTATGTAACTTGTGAATTCCTTTACATCAAGTTGCCTATCTCATTATACCTCAAATAAGTAACACTTCTCCAGTAGAGAAGCCTATTACTACTTATTCTCAGTGAGTACCACTAGATGGCCATTTCAGGGCTATTTGGCCCCCTCATCTGGGAGTGGGTAATTACCCTGATGGTATAAGAGCTGACAACTCAATTGTGAATTACAGGCATACCTCGGTTAACGTTACCTCTGATAACGAAGTCCGCAATTTCAAGCCCCATTTAACATAAAAAAAATATTCCAGTTTAATCACCTGAAATCTAAACAAACTGAAGAAATTACGGAAACCTTTGGGGCTTCTCGTGGTTGGTTCGAGAAATTTAAAAAACGGGCCAGGATTCATAGTGTAAAATTAACAGGAGAAGTTTCCAGAAAAACTAAAGGAAATAATTGAACGTGAAAATTTTCCACCAAATTTGGTGTTCAATGTTGATGAAAGCGGTTTGCTCTGGAAACGGCTACCAACAAAAAAGCTTCATTTCTATTGAAGAAAAATCAGCTGCTGGGTTCAAAGCAGCCAAAGACCATTTAATGTTACTCTTTGGATCAAATGCCTCTGGCGATTATAAATTAAAATTGTTATTAGTTTACCTTTCAGAAAATCCGAGGGCGTTAAAAGGTAACATAAAAATGAATTTACCTGTAATATGGAAAGCAAATAGAAAAGCGTGGGTTACCAAGGAGTTATTTACTGATTGATTTGTTAACCACTTTTGTCCTGAAGTAAAACTGTATTGTCAAAAAAACAACTTTGACGAAAAAGCTCTTTTGTTGTTAGACAATGCTCCGGGACATCCTACTGATCTTAACACGTTGGACATATGCATTCCTGTCAAAGTTGTGTTTCTTCCAGCAAACACAACTTCCCTGATTCAACCATTGGATCAGGGAGTAATAGCATCATTTAAAGCTTATTATCTACGTCGAACATTAAGCAATTTAACTGAACTAGAGGATAAAGAGGAAATGACAGTTAAAACTTTTTGGAAAAATTACACCATTAAAAATGCAATTGAAAACATTGATAGTTCTTGGAAAGGAGTCACTAAGAAATGCTTAAATGGAGTTTGGCGCAAAATATGGCCAGAAGTTGTACTAGAAGAAGAAAATAACATCCAAGAAATTAGAAATGAAGTTATCCAGATGGCTCAATCAATAGGTTTCGAAAATGTCGATGAAGAGGATGTTAGAAATTTATTGAATGCAGAAGATGACGGTTTTTCAGTGGAAGATTTAGAAAACCTTGTTAGCAACGAAGACAAAGATAATGAAGATGAAGTTAAAGAAGTTCCTGCCGAAAAAGTGTTAACAACCAAAGATTTAAAAAGGTGCTTAAATGACATTGAAAACGTTTTAAATTTTTTCAGTGAAAATGATCCTGATTTAGGAAGAAGTTTTATTGTTAAGCGATCAGTGTTAAATGCAATAACTCCGTATAGGCAACTGTTAAATGAAAGAGAAAAACAGCATAAGCAATCAACTTTAGACTCATATTTTAAAATGTGATTTCACTTTGTATGTAAGTTGACTGTTTATTTAATAAAACTTTTCTTTGTTCGAAAAAAAAGCTTTTCATTTTCTTTACATAGGAACGTATCCCTATTCCGGCCATAGTATTTTTACCTCTGAAAACGAAGTTTCGGTTAACGAAGTAATTTCGTGGAACGCATCCTATTCGTTATTCGAGGTATGCCTGTAATTTCATAATATCAGAGATTCTGAGTGGTGTTTGGTATATATAAAATTTAGGGCTAAAAAGCATCAAACTCCAATACTGAAACCTCAGACGGAAAGCTTCAGACGTCAATTGGTTTACAAACTGAAACTGTGCAGTGGCATCATTACATAATGTCTTGTATTGTGAATTCCTTCATGAATGAAGGAATCTTCTCTACCAGAGAAGCATTACTTATTCAAAGCATAATGAGATAGGCAACTTCATGATGCTATTGCACTAAATTTAAAAATTTTTAAAAAGTTATGCTCTTTTAAACAGTTGAAAAGGGTTTGCTGCAAAAATTATTAATACTGAAGAGTTTGTTACAAAAAACTATCATTATTCAAGGGTTCACTATAAAAACTATTATTAATATTATTAAGGGGATCAAAGAAAGTTAGGAACCACTGCAGTGCTTTGGAAACAAAAAAATAAATAAAATAAAATAAATGAGAAGAAACTGGATCACTGGAATTTGTCATGCCTACTTTTTCATTTGTCTCTTAGACAGCAAAATTTAAATTATATAGTGGCATTTTGCTGATTAATCATAATTTTCAAAATATTTTAACATTAAGTCTGAATCAAACTTACATGCACTACACAGCTTTCAGCATCCTCTTGTAATTCTCCCCCTTTGTATAAGGTAACATTTCCTAAATGAAGTATGGCTGCTAGTATTCGAAACATTACCATTTGCTGAAGTTCTGAAAATCCTGGAAGAGAAAAAAAAAATATATATATATATATATAATAAAATCACTGTGGTTTAATTCAGATATATCATATATATATTCTAAAATAAGTAAACCAGTGTGGATTTGTGACAAATGGGCCTGGAGTACTGGGGTCCATAGTTTAACAGATATTTATTTAAAGTATACCCAGTAAAATAAAATAAAATAAAATATTTCCAGAAGCTTTCGGAACTCGTGTCCCTTTCTTGAGAAAGGGACACGAGTTCCGAAAGCTTCTGGAAATATTTTATTTTATTTTATTTTACTGGGTATACTTTAAATAAATATCTGTTCAGTGTGGATTTGTTAAGAGGCAGTCTTGTCTGACCAATTTACACAGATACTATGCTGAAGTACTGGAGGAATAGTAAAAAAAAAAGAAGAAATAATAATAAATCTGTATACCAGCAGTCTTCCCCTTACACTAATGAACTGGATGAAAAAAAAAAAAAAAAATTGACAACATACACTAAGATTTCAGAAAAGCTTTTGATGCCATTCCACATGAAAGTAGCACTGTACTACTGTACAAATTGGAGCAGTGTGGCATTAGGGGCATGTTGCTGCTACAGATTAAGGAATGATTAAAAGGGAGAAAATAGGGGGTGATTATCAATGAGAACTGCTCTTCTTCATGGACTTCACTAATCTATTAGTGAATGTCCAAGTTTCAAGATAAAAAAAAGATTAGAAGAGTGGTTAATGACAGTAATCAAGGAGTGCTACTGCAACAATATATTTGATTTGTCAAATATATGTATACAAAAGTGGAAGATCCTGCAGATATGCTGAAATCAATTCTGATCCCACACCTGAAGAAAATCAACACACCATCTTGCAACAACTTAAAAGTGATTAGAGTATGACGAGTCATAAATTAAAACTTTTACTATGGGTCATTCAAAATTGTATATAGAGGAAATGTGAATTTGTGATGGCAGAATCTCGTTTAGGCTGTAGAAGCATGCTTGGTACAAGAGAAGCCTTATTTGAAATGAATACACTGCTTCAAAAATGTAGATAATACTAGAAATCAAAATTTGTACTTCTTAGATTTTGAGAGTCTTCAACTGTGTTTAACATATGAACCTTGTTAATTGAATCCAGGATATCAGTTAATCAAAAACCTGTACTGGAATCAACTGGAGTACAAACAAGAGTACAAACTGATGATGGAAACACCAATGACACAAACATTTAAAAAGTCTGGAAAGGCTACTAATCTGGCAATAGGGGAAATTCTATCTTTTTTCCTGTTTTTTAACTTAATTTTTTTCCCCCTTTTTTTTTTTTTTTTTTTTTTTTTGACAGATGCAGAAAAGGACTACTTCCTTGCATCATTTAGCCATTCTAATACTATTCCTTTAGCTCTGATATTGCACATAATGTGTTTGACACATACCCAATTTATAGACTAAGAGATTTTCTGGAATTATTCAGATATCATCAGAACCGCACCCCCTTTCAAGTCATCTTTTTGCCTTTTTGACTACCATGTATGCTGCATTCCATCACAGCTTTGAAAACTGTGTAAACTGGGCTAACATTTTTTTGAATTGCCTCTTCACAAATCATGAACAATGCTTTCCATGATTTGTGTTGCTAATGGGCTACTGGCTGACTGTGGTCATATCAAAAATCTGCTAGCTGCATAAAGGTACTTTATCCAGCCTGGTCAATCCTTCATGTGATATCTTAAATAGGTAATATGGTCTTCCACTAAGAAGAGTGGTTATCAAAGGGAAATAATCATTTCCATTTGGATTCTCCTCTACCACCCATGTCAGTGAAAGGAGGGAAAAGGGTGAAGACAGAAAGATCAATGGCAGAAAATGTATAGCAGATGTGGAATATCTTATTTCCCACATGAAGAAGGGAGAGGTCATTACCAATGAGCATATGCTCTATGATCCAACAACTCATTACTGTCAGGACTACCCTAAGGTGTTATATGTCCACTAAAGTTTCTTAACAGCAAGACCAAAGAAAGCAACTGTTCAATTAGCTCATCAGGGTCTGCCAGAGAGAGAGAGAGAGAGAGAGAGAGAGAGAGAGAGAGAGAGAGAGAGAGAGAGAGAGAGAGAGAGAGAGATGATTCAAGTGCCAAATGGAAAAAGCATTAGAAAAAATCCAATTCTGAAATGAATTCCAATGCCTCAGTGTTAGTGGTAAGTGGGGTAAATTGAAAAGTAGAATGGTTACTCAGAAGAATAGAGACTTTTCTGTGAGCAGTTTCATCCTTAACCCTGTCCTTATATGTAAGTGTATAGTTACATAAGGAAGGGTTCTCATTTAACTTTAAATGCCACCTGTAAGCACAAATGAATTCATCTATACTTAGCCGGTATGGCCTTGATATTATTCAAGGAAATTCACAACAATTACACTAGCCAACAAAAATATTTTTTGTCATACCTCCACAATGAAAATATGTGATTTTGGAGGAAATAAACGTGTTGATTCTGAAAATCACCATAAAAAGTCTCTATCACATATACATCAAAATGTATATGTGATAGAGACTGATGTTTAATGTTAAAATAAAGGGATATATATGTATAATTCAAGTTTGGATATATACACTTGAATTGTGTATATATCCCTCTATTCTATTATGTTTTATTTTATTAATTCTTCATTCAATTAATGCATTCTATTATGTTTGTAGGATAGATTTACAACCCTGAGAACATGTCACGATCAGTCAATACTTGGAAAACCTTGGCACAATCTACAAAAATCCTCACCAAAAATGTTAAGCATGCTCTCTTCAAATTGTAGCATCAGAATTTGAACCTAAGAACCATAGGTAGAAAGCTAGCTTATATCTCTTAAAATAAATCAGTATGTAATACATTACTGGCTAGATTATGAGAAATTGGCATATTTTGGTAAAAACATAATTCCCTCTGTATTTAATAACTATGATGTGATACAAGACCATCATAGTGATTTTCAAAATCTACACATAAAAATTGGTTAAAAACAGCAGTTAAGTTCTTAGAGGTAAAAATCATGTTGGTACTGTTACATTGTAAAAATTTGGTCATTATTTAGTTTGTTAGATACATCTGCAAACTTCAGAAAAACTCAAGGCTTAGTTTTTTCTGTCTTGAATTTATCCTTCTTAGAGGGAAAAAAATGGATAGTGGGCTGTGTCCATTGTTGTTGTTTCATTGAGCTTAATGGCACATGGGCAGATAGGCTATAATGCACCTAAACTATGGTGAGAAGGGACATACAGTTCTGTGCAAGATTTTAACTAATATTTAAAGTGTGTTATAATGTTGAAACGGTATGCAATAGGTAAATATTTTGGCTACATCCAGTGTATCTGCTAACAGCCTGGCTAACTTGTGAGGCATACTTATGATAGAAAATGAGTAGCCAAAGGTATCCAAAGTCTGTCTCTATTGTGTATGGGACAGTCTATGATGTTGAACTGTGAGCAGCATATTACAGTTTGAACATTAAGGAGGATCAGTGGCTTCAAGTAGATGCAGATGAGTTAAGCAGGTGTGACCTATCCATAGTCTAGCAAGTATAACATCTTGTCTGTTATCTCTGATGCAGGATTTCAATGCTTTCAGGTCTTTCTTTATATAGAATAACTTGTTGGTTTGATTCTTCCAGATTTGTTGCCATTTCTTTGATATTGCTGTTTAATAATAAACTTGTAATCTGAAAATGATACATTGAAGGAAGGATCAAGAGTTACTTGCATGTTTGGCAGCCAAATCTGCACACTCATTTCCAGAATATCGCTATGACTAGAAATCCAGCAAATGGTGATGCTCTGCCTATTTCCATTTAATTTGGTCAGAATATCCCAGATCTGTATGAGTAATAGATTGTCATTCTTTTACTTCCACTGTATAGCTTTAATTGCACTGATTAAATCTGTGTAAATGATTATATGATAGCAAGCAGTATAGTTGTTGACATGTGAAATTTACAGCTGTGATAACTGCACAGAGTTATGCAGTAGAGCTGCTATATTCAGGTGATACAGCCACTCCTCGATTTACATAAGGGTTGTGCTCCGCGGAACTCTATGTAAGTCGAGTTTTACGTAAGTCGGAATTTCCCTAAATGCTTATGCAGCACTTCAGGTGATACAGCCACTCCTCGATTTACATAAGGGTTGTGCTCCGCGGAACTCAATGTAAGTCGAGTTTTACGTAAGTCGGAATTTCCCTAAATGCTTATGCAGCACTCGCAACTAGGCGCAAACTTGATTGAAGCAAAAAAGAAATGTTCGACGAACATGTAAATAAAATTATTTATTCAATTTTTTTACCTCATGCACAGGAAAAATTACAAAAGTGTACAAATTTATAAAATTACAAAAGGAAAGAAGACAGGCATAATGTCGGCAAGTTTTACCTTTCAAGCATTGTTGCCAGAACTCTCCAGCTGATAAGCAGATTATATAGACGAGTAATGAACTATTCATTATGCGTCTATATAATCTTGTTAAGATTACTTTTGTCAGTAGCATGGCTTTGCATTGGAGTGCTCATATCTGTTCATTTTCGCTGCATTGGGACCACCGCTATTTAGGTCCACTGCATTGGTGGTTCGATCTGGGCATTGGGTGGTGGACTGATCTTTTGATCGACTCGCCTTTGCGGCGATTTGTCTAGCGATCAAAATGCGGCGATTTGTCTAGCGATCAAAATGCAGCGATTCCCTGACCATTATTGGCCTTGTGGTCCTCTGATGAGATGGGGCGTAATGGTCGTTCTATTTTTGGTTTATTTTTGATTTATATTATTGTTATGGTTTACATCTCTGTTAGTGATATTTCACATAAATTTGGACATGGTGCCCATAAGAGGGGGACGCCGTTAAATTTCTATTTAATTGGCTTTCGAAATTTAATCAATTATTATTTTATTATTCTAACATTTAGATGTTCTAAATTATCTTAGAGAGTTTCTGCTGCAATATTTTTACTCTTGTTACCCCTCTCTTCCCTCCCTGTTGGTTTATTTTTATGTTTAATTTTGGTTATTTTCGCTCTTGTCTTGCCATATTTAATTTCTATGGTTATATATATATATATATTATCTGTATTATCTATGGTTTTATATATATATATATATATATTATCACTAATATCCAAATAATTTTGATAATTTAAACATCTGATATATTCAGGACAGGACAAATTAATGCCATCAGAAATGATTAAACATTATATAAGCCTGCAAAAATACAAGAAATTTATATTTATTTCAAACGATATAGCTTAAGATAAAGGTATGTAACCTAACCAACAAAGGGCACTAACAGTCTCAATATATAGTGAAGTCATACTAATTCCGATATTAACAAAATAAACAATCAATATTACCATACTGAATGTCATTACTGAATAAGGCTTACATTCAAAGGCATGTCAACTAGGACTAGCACCTCTCAATATATGCCATCAATAACAACATGAGCTATCTCTTTCTGCTAATTACATGCCAGCCGCACCATATTAATATATACTAAATATAGTATACATAATAGCTTTAAGATTAAATTTAAGTTTAAATTTAAGTAGCTAAATGTGCTATTGAAACCAAATATAAATCTCGCAAAATAAAATAGGAAAGGCAGACTGGCAAAAATATAACTGCTAGCCCTACAGATAGCCATACTCTTAAACATTAATGATTTGGTTTTGGTTTTTTTTTTTTTTTTTTAGGAGCATTAGCAACTAAGGCCATATTGCTCCGGGATATACGGTGGTCATTCCCTGACCTTTCCGCATCCTCCGTATTTGGTGGTGACGGGCTCGAACCCCGGTCTAATCAAGAAGCGTGTGCTACGCACTGCTGCTCCTTCCCACCTGGCTACGGAGGCACCTAACATTAATGGAATATTTACACAAGTGTTTCAGTTTCTGTAGCAAAATGCACAAGTAGAAAGAATAGCAAAGGCATAAGCCAAAAAAAACTAGGCGAAAGGAATAGGCAACAAGAATGGCAGCACTATTACTATTCTTGTTGCTTTCTTTCTACTTGTGCATTTTGCTACGGAAACAGAAACGCTTGTGTAAATATTCCATTACATTAATGTTTAAAATAGTATGGCTATCTGTAGGGTTACCAGTTATATTTTTGCAGTCTGCCTTTCCTATTTTATTTTTCGAGATTTATATTTGGTTTCATTAGCACATTTAGCTACTTAAATTTAATCTTAAAGCTATTATATGTATACTATATTTAGTATAGATTAATATGGTGAGGCCGGCATGTAACTAGCAGAAACAGATAGCTCATGCTGTTATTGATGGCATATATTGAGAGGCGCTAGCCCCAGCTGACATGCCTTTCAATGTAATCAATATAGATTACATTGAAAGGCATGTTAATCATTATTCTATAATGACATTATGGTAATATTGATTGTTTATTTTGTTAATATTGGAATTAGTACGACTTCACTATATATTGAGGCTGTGTGCCCTTTGTTGGTTATGATTACGCACCTTTATCTTAAGCTATATCGTTTGAAATAAATATAAATTTCTTGTGTATATATATATATATATATATATATATATATACACACAAGAAATTTATATTTGCCAATGCCACTAAAGAATACATTAACAGTAAGTTTAGTTACAACTTGTTAGATCACATAAACCTCAACCATCTCTTGAATATTTATAAACATGATTTGCCCATTAATAATGTGACTATAAGTACTAGATTCAGTTACAATAAACCGATAGGTCTTACTGTCTGCAATTATAAACAGGTAGTAAGCAACCTAGACAAAAGTGATGCTGAGGCTGAATGTTTATGCCATTTGCCCCAATATCTCACTTATGTAGACAAAGATCACAAACACGTCATTACTGGTGACCTTAACATCATTACTGATCCTGATTTACGTAACTTGCTTTCCTACGGTTTTAAATTTAGGCCTAACACCAAATGCAACAACAAAAAGATGTATAAACTTATATACCAGGACTTCGTGCACTTTTGTTTAAAATTATCCTACAAGTATAATATACCGTTAGAAGCTTTCCAAAAATGGATATCCCTCACTTATCAAGCGGTGCATAAACAGCTTGCAGCCCTACACAGAAACTCACTGCCGGCCAAGACCTTCGATTTGGGCATAGCTAAACAACAATTAAAAAAGTTGCAGGCCTTATTCATCATCACCACCATAGACAAAGCTGCCAACAATTACAGTTTTATATGCAAAAAATTCTATACTACCACAGTGCTAAACGAATTGAACCACAGTTCTACCTACATACTTGAGACCACAAATAGCACCACTATCAGGAAAAAATTATTAGCTATGCATAAAAAATTAAAATTTAACAACCCAAACACTAACTTTCCATTTGTCTACTGTATACCAAAATTCCACAAAACACCTATCAGCTTCAGATTTATTACATCGTGCAGGAATAGTTATGCTAAAACTCCACATAAAAAACTGGCCTATCTACTAAGTATCATCTTCAACAGCATTGATAACCCCAGAGTTATCCAAAATAATAACCCTATTCTAGAATTTCTAAAGCACAATAATCATACCACTGAACATATCAGCACCTATGACTTTAAAAATCTCTTTACTAGCATTCCGCACGATAGTTTAAAACATGTACTCGACCACTATTACACAAAATATAATAGCCTTCTACCATGCAAGTTGCAATATTGGAATGACCTGACTAATATTTGCATCTTCAAAAGTTACATCTACAATGGCACCAACATATATAAACAAAAAACTGGGATTGCCATGGGAGCCTGTAGTTCTAGCCTGGTGGCAAATCTGTACCTTCATCACTTCGAAGTTAATATTAATAAAGATATTACCTTTTACAGATATATTGACGACTTAATCGTTTTTAACCAGCCCAACTTTCTCACTGATTCTGGAGACGTCTACCCATCGGAATTAGAAATAGTCGCGACCAACATAGATAGCACCAAATCTGCAAATTACCTGGATATTAATATACAGTTGAACAATAATAAGTTAAACACGTTTGGCTTTAACACCATCAGCCTTACAAACTGGCACTCTAATATCTCTATAAGAATACAAAAAAATTTAATACTGTCGCAAAGTATGAGATTGGTTAAAATATGCAATAGCGCTGGCTATATAATTAGCACTCTTACAGACTTTAAACATAAATTATCTGCGAATGGATTCCCAAAACGCTTCATAAATATAAACCTACATACTGCTATGTTGATAGCTTTAAAAAAATTCCATAATAATCTTGACCACCACCATATTATAACTACTGTTTTGAGGAAGTAACTCTTCCCCCACTGGATTATATCAGATTGACGGTTTATACAGAGCCTGTATATATGTACATAACTAGGCACTGCCTTAGTAGCATATTTAATACAGCTTACGCTCATTGAAAAAGTTGTACCTGTATTTGCTGCTAAGGTAGTAATCAATTCTTAGCTTCCTTCTTGCCTTACTCTTCCTTCATTTTTCATGAGAACCTTTTACTACTAGCCTAACATACTGTTGGCCCACGGGCTATCTTGGTTTAAACTATAATATATAATTTTAGCATCCAACCTTTTGCCAGTAAGAGGGCGCTGGCACCATACACTATACCTATATATTTTAACACGCACGCCACAACGTGGTTTTTTCCCGCGTCTCGTCTTTGTGGTAAGTTTGCCTTACTCGTTATACTACGCTGTAAGTAATCAGGAACTGGCCATTCCTTTCTCCTTCATTCGAGAATATATTTTATTTTATACTTTCCAAATTGGCTGTTTAATGTAATTCTATTACAATACCAGGTTCTCTTACTACAAGGGACGGGAAGTTACGCTCCCGGTATGTTCCGACGTAAATTTGCTTTACTACTCTTCCTTCACTTTATCTATATGCTATCTTTTTCTACATTTCATACCTCAAGAACTATTAGAGTAATTCGAGGGGGATTGAGGTACTATTACTTTTCTATCACCTTATTTCCGTTCTCCTTATTTGGCAACAGCTGACTATCTTTTGTCATCCAATAACATGTTATATAGTATTATTGGTTCTCTACTATCACCATTATTTGCTTTTTACTTTGATCTCGTTGTCTGGGCTATCGGTCGGGCTAAAGTCATCTAGCCTGTTAACCACCTTAAATTCGTTTACCTCCCTAACTAATTATCTTCTATCCACTACTATTTTCTAGTTTAATCTTAGCTTAACTTAGTTGTCACCCTTACAGATATCCTTATGATATCTATCTACCATTCGTCAGGATTAACAAGCAGATGATAACAGAAACTGATAGCTCGCCAATTGTAGGAGGACACATTGTAAGGGTTAGCCCTCGATAAAGTCCTTTGCAATGTGTCTCCCCTATCCTTACTACAATTGGCTTGACATAGTTATTTAGTAATTATCCTTATACATATATATGTTTCATTTTTGCTTATAACAATTATGTTTCCCCACCAGGTTATTACCATGGACCAGAGACAGCTATGACAGCTATCACAGCCATTAGTTACCACCTGCTCATTCACACTATGTTCATAGATATTAAGACTGATGTAATGTTTTATCTAGACATTGATGGCATTAATCAGCTCTTCTCTCCCTTGTTAGGTTCTTGTTTAGGTTTTCACTGATTGTATCACCATTATAATTAATTATCTTACGTTTATAACTGTTAACTATGTGTCATATCCACTATATATATATATATATATATATACACACACAACAATAAAACAATAATTATGCTTCAATCAGCACGGTTTCACATAACCCGGAACAATAAAACAATAATTATGCTTCAATCAGCACGATTTCACGTAACCCGGAACACAGTTTCAGTACCAATTATCAGTGCTATGCGGGGTATTGCTGTATATATTGAATAATTGAATATATTGAATGCATTATACAGTCATACCTCGGTTAACGTTACCTCTGATAACAAAGCTTCGATATAACGAAGTCCGCAATTTCAAGCCCCATTTAACATAAAAAATATTCCAATTTAAGGCCACCACCTGACAATCATCCGATTGGTGACTGACGGCAACTCGTTACGTGCTCCCGAGCTGTGGGTGTGTCTGTTATAACAGTTTTGTGTGTCATTCGCCTAATTTAGTCATTGTTTACACTTCATAGGGCGTGTTTCAGTGTGGTGCATTGCAATACATGATTGACGTTGTTTCAGTGTGGCGCATTGCAATAATTGACGTGGGTTCTTTGATAGCATTACATAATTTAGATTTTGTAAATTCTAATAGAAATTTTTTTTTTTTTTTAGTTAAAATGTCAGAATCAAAGAAAAGAAAAGCAATTTCTTTGGAAACTAAACTAAACATTGTATGACGTGTTGAAAGTGGAGAAACAAAATCCGATATGGCACATTCTTTAGGATTAGCGCAATCAAAAAAAAATAAAACAGTCTGCTCAGAATTGTACAGATGTTACAGCGGCAAAATTAACTCGCTTAAGGAGTCCAATTTTAGAAAAAATGGAGAAAATGCTAAGTTTGTGGATAGATGATATATCACAACGTATATGCCTTTAAGTCAAATGGGGATTCAAGAAAAAGCATTATTTTTGTTTAATCACTTGAAATCTAAACAAACTGAAGAAATTACGGAAACTTTTGGGACTTCTCATGGTTGGTTCGAGAAATTTAAAAAATGGGCCAGGATTCATAGTGTAAAATTAACATGGGAAGCTGCAAGTGCCGATGTTGAAGCTGCAAATAAGTTTCCAGAAAAACTAAAGGAAATAATTGAACGTGAAAATTTTCCACCAAATTTGGTGTTCAATGTTGATGAAAGCGGTTTGTTCTGGAAACGGCTACCAACAAAAAAGCTTCATTTCTATTGAAGAAAAATCAGCTGCTGGGTTCAAAGCAGCCAAAGACCGTTTAACGTTACTCTTTGGATAAAATGCCTCTGGCGATTAGAAATTAAAATTGTTATTAGTTTACCATTCAGAAAATCCGAGGGCGTTAAAATGTAACATAAAAACGAATTTTTTACCTGTAATATAGAAAGCAAATAGAAAAGCGTGGATTACCAAGGAGTTATTTACTGATTGATTTGTTAACCACTTCTGTCCTGAAGTAAAACAGTATTGTCAAAAAACAACTTTGAAGAAAATGCTCTTTTGTTGTTGAGACACTGCTCCGGGACATCCTACTGATCTTAACACGTTGGACACATGAA
Organism: Mastigoproctus giganteus; assembly: GCF_048544385.1. Lineage (NCBI taxonomy): Eukaryota > Metazoa > Arthropoda > Arachnida > Uropygi > Thelyphonidae > Mastigoproctus > Mastigoproctus giganteus. Next base: position 71,236,761 of record NC_143575.1, on the reverse strand, counting down.
TTCCTGTCAAAGTTGTGTTTCTTCCAGCAAACACAACTTCCCTGATTCAACCATTGGATCAGGGAGTAATAGCATCATTTAAAGCTTATTATCTGCGTTGAACATTAAGCAATTTAACTGAACTAGAGATTAAAGAGGAAATGACAGTTAAAACTTTTTGGAAAAACTACACCATTAAAAATGCAATTGAAAACATTGATAGTTCTTGGAAAGGAGTCACTAAGAAATGCTTAAATGGAGTTTGGCACAAAATATGGCCAGAAGTTGTACTAGAAGAAGAAAATAACATCCAAGAAATTAGAAATGAAGTTATCCAGATGACTCAATCAATACGTTTCGAAAATGTCGATGAAGAGAATGTTAGAAATTTATTGAATGCAGAAGATGGTTTTTCAGTGGAAGATTTAGAAAACCTTGTTAGCAACGAAGACAAAGAAAATGAAGACGAAGTTAAAGAAGTTCCTGCCAAAAAAGTCTTAACAACCAAAGATTTAAAAAGGTGCTTAAATGACATTGAAAACGTTTTAAATTTTTTTAGTGAAAATGATCCTGATTTAGGAAGAAGTGTTATTGTTAAGCGATCAGTGTTAAATGCAATAACTCCATATAAGCAATTATTAAATGAAAGCGAAAAAAAGCATAAACAATCAACTTTAGACTCATATTTTAAAATGTGATTTCACTTTGTATGTAAGTTGACTGTTTATTTAATAAAACTTTTCTTTGTTCGAAAAAAAGCTTTTCATTTTCTTTACGTAGGAACGTCTCCCTATTCTGGCCATAGTATTTTTACCTCTGAAAAAGAAGTTTGGCTTAACGAAGTAATTTCGTGGAATGCATCCTATTCGTTAATCGAGGTATGTCTGTATATATATATATGGGCCAGGGACTATGCTATAAATAGCAGAAGGAACGCAACGACCATAATGAAATATAGGTAGGTAGCAAGTGAAAGGAGTAAGGGATCAAGCTAAGAAAACCAGAAATCGAAAATACGGAAAAACTGGACAATACCTGAAAAATAAAAATATCTACAGCATTAAGAACTTCTTTTTATTTTTCAGGTACCTTCCAGTTTTTCCATAATTTCGATTTCCGGTTTTGTTAGCTCGTTCCCTTATTCTACTTCACTTGCCACTTATCTATATATATATTATATCACATCATATCATATATTATATATTGTATTACAGGCTGGCCTCGATTAACATGATTAATTCATCCCGCGAGCACATTGCACAAAACGGAAATGCGCTAATCAAATATAATAATCAATAGGAAAAATTATAATTGGTCTGTGACCTTCAGGAATGTCCATAAAGAATTTTAAAAATGCCTTTTTTAAATAACTTTTTAACTGTATACCATGTAAAAGATAATGAAAATAATTATAGAATTAAATGTTTATTGCATAAAATACGCAATGAAGAAACTATTTGTTACGGAAATATTTGAAGTGTTGGATTTATTATTATTTTTTTTTTTCATCAATCAATTTCCGACATCTGACATCAATCTTCTCTAGGCCTGGTGAAATAAATATTGCAGAGAACCTCAAACTTTTTGTTTGAGGTTCTCTGCAATATGAAAGATTTCATCTAGTTCTTTTACTGTTATCTCCTTTGCCATAACATTTTTCATCTGGCTCATTTAAAAATTAGAATTTTATATGCAGACTTGCATTTAAAAATTAAATTTTTAAATGTAAGTCTGCACTGCTTCCAATGATTGATGGAATACACTGAGGCAGGCAAACGTTTGTTTATTGCCTGTCCGACATGCAGTAAGTTTAGCGGCAATTCAAATCTTTTTCAATTATCACATAAAAAAAAAAAAAAAAAAAAAAAAAAAAGATTGCATTAACTTGGAAATTTGCGTCGTGTAAACTGAAAAGTGGTATTATGTTTTAAAATAGCGGTAACTGAAAAACGCATTAATCAAACTCGCATTATGCAAGGGGACTGGCTGTGTGTGTGTGTGTGTGTGTGTGTGTGTGTGTGTGTGTGTGTGTGTGTGTGTGTGTGTGTGTGTGTGTGTGTGTTAAAATCCCTGTGGCTCCCATTGTTGCAGTTTAGTGTGGACATTATTTAATCTACACTTAGTGGGATTTGAAAAATCAGTGCACTGTTTGAAAATATTTTATTCAAAATATATTCAAACCATTTGGTGAAACAAGTAATTTTAATCAGTCCAAATATCTGTTTTCAGTTTCAGCATAGGGTAAGGAAATCTGCCAAATTTATTCACAATTTACAAGTTATGTGCTGGTTAAATAGGTAGTTTTTATTATTACTAGAAAACTGAACTTGCAATGCAGGCAGAAGGCTTTCTCACTGAACAGATATTTTTCAAATATCTGTTTACTGGCTAATTTGACTTGATTTCATGCATAACTTCATTTGTTGAATTTATAATTTTGTTAAGTGTTCCCCTCTCCCCACACGCACACACAGCTATTAAACTTATAGTTGCCCATAGTTTGCCTGCCTGTATAGCTGAGTTTTCATTTTGGTAAATAATTTCATTCGCTGAAGTTATAATTTCCTGTTACAAGTTCTTTGATCCCCCACATGGCTGTTTGGGAATAAGCTTACTTCTAACTACATTCACCCATGTAGCATATGGGTTCAGAGTTGGCATGAAGCTCCATGAGAGCAGTTCAATTAATTTTCAAAGATCCCAACTTCGTTTGCTTGTTTAATTTGCTATATAACAAAAAAATTTGTTTGCACAATACCTCCTGAAAGTGTGAAATCCGGTGCAGCTGCACCTGTTGCACATGACTAATTCCAGCTAGCACTGTGTTTTCTAGTTTCATATAAAGAAGTACTGAATTCTATAAACAGTAATAAATACTGGCAAATTGTTCAAAAATAATTTTTGAAAAAAAAAAAAAAAAAAAAAATGTAAAAGCAAAATGTCACTAAAATCATAGGGGGAAAAAGTCAATATTTCTATACCTAATAGAGTAAAGGCATTTCGTGTATCTTGAAAGTTCTTCGCATCATCAACTCCTACTATAGTTGGCGCATCTCCTTGGCTAGTATAGTGAAAATTATTTTGATCCCCTATAAATATCACAAAAATGTATAACACATTAACATTATATTAAAAATGACATATAATTTGTTCTCATAAAATGAATATTGCCATATCAAGTACCATATATTGTACTCTAAAGCATACTCTTCTTTTTTAAAAGAAAAACTAAAGGGTATATTATTGGAAAGAATAAAATAATAAGCCCTATAAAACATTTTGTAAGGAAAAACTTACATTTTGTAAGTTTTATGAACTAAAGTAAAAAAAAAGTATATTAATATTTTTACTTCAGTTCTAATTTAGTTTTGAAATAATAATAATTATCATAATAAGTGAATGCTTCTATATCATTAACTGCTCATTACTGCTACTTTTTTCAAACAGCATGTTCTTGAATACTACCTAGATCTGGTCCAACATAAAAGAGAGTGAGGAACTTGACATAATACAAAGGGTACTAGGAAAGTTTTGCAATACAGCTTTGTTTATTTAATTTTTTCAAAGTAATTTCCTCTACATTCAATACACCTCTCCATCCTCCGAAACCAATCTTTAAACCAGTTCTACCAAGTTTCACTAGGGAGTAAAGCACACTCGTTGTCCCAAGCCCGTAGAAGGTCCTCATCACTGGAAAACCGCCTCCCTTTTAGCTTCATTTTCACATGCGGGAACAGTGCAAAGTCGCAGGGAGCAAGGTCTGAACTGTAGGGAGGGTGGTCGAGGTTTCAGTCCTGTCGTGGTCAAATATTCGGTGCAGGCTTTGGCGCGGTGAGCTGCAGCATTATCGTGATGGAGGTACCAGGTGTCCATTCTTGACTTTGGCTGCAGGTTCTTCATAGATTCAATGACTTTAGGCAGGCATTGTTCAGTATACCACTTAGCTGTGACTGTCTTCTGCGTGTCCAAAACGACACGTTCCACAATTCCACTCGATTTGAAAAATACAGCTATCATTTTCTTCTTTACAGATCGGGATTTTCTGACAATTACGGGTGTGTCGTCATCATCAAAGACCCAAACTTTGTTTTGAGCCTTGGTCGGCAGATCGTAATAGTACAGCCAAGTCTCGTCACCTGTCACGATGTTGTTCACATTCCGAGATTGTCCCTTATCAAACTTTTTTTAACATCTCCCGGCACCAAGTCACACGTCGTGTCATCTGCTCTTCAGTCAGTTGATGCGGCACCCAGAGAGAACAAAGTTTCTTCACGTGCAAATTATCTTGCAGAATCGAACGAATTGCTGGTGCATTTAGGCCCAAAGTATCCTCTATCTGTTGGTAGGTCACTCGCTTGTTTTCGTCAAGCATTTTCCTCACAGCAGTAACGTTTTCCTCCGTAACTGACGTTCGTGGCCTTCCCGGCCTCTCAGAATCCTCCAGAGTGAAATTTCCCCTTTGGAATTCTCTATACCACCTGAATATCGTTGTACGATGTGGACAATCATCATCTAGTGCAAGAGTCATTTCTTCTAAGCACTGGTCTATGGTTAAACCACGCACGAAATTATACCGCAAAACTGTCCTTATCTCATTTCGTGACCACGATGCCATCGCAAGCACTTTACACTCTCACTACTAATGAATAACCGAGCCCATCGACTTTGCGCGGCGGCTACTATGCACGTATGAACATGTCTCAACATGCAGCAACAAGCAGCTTCCTGTGATTCATTGTTGCGTCATATTGCAAAACTTTCCTAGTACCCTTTGTATAAGGAGCCACTATATCAATTCAGACTTTTTTATATACTGTTTATTCAAAATTATTTCAACAAGCATCTACAGGAAAGTATCATTTTTAGATAACACCTTTTCTCCAAAATAACTTCTGAAGTGACAACTTTCTCATACCACTTTCCATTTTATCCCCCCCCCCCCAAATTTTGTAAATATTAATGTAAGAATATTTTTTGAAGCTGCTGCACTACAATTTTACATCATAACAGGAAGAGTCAGGAGGCCAAGACTAGTAGTATTAGTAATAGCAAATGATGAAACAAGGATGCAAGCTAATGCAGCATTAACAAAAAAAAAAAAACCAACACTAACCACATCAGCTCTCCATCCCCTCTAATAATTTGTCTAATTCTTCCTTAAATTTATTCAAACTACCCATTGCCACAACACCAGATGGAAGTTTATTTATGTTTTTTATATGATTGAAGAGGAAGGGGAAACACATCTCACCATTACGTAAGAACCCACAGAATTCCAGCTATCAGTATTATTGCTATTGCAATAAGATCAAGTTTGCTACCCATTTATAATTAGACTGCGCTAATAGAAAAGCCTGCGCTAATAGAACTGTAAATTGTTTTTATTGTTTTATGGTAATGATTTCCAGAAATGTGCTCCTCCACTTGCACTATCCCGCCTCACGAAATTTCTGTCTGAACAGAAAATCTTGTGAATACAGTGAATTATAAGTTTGATAAGTGTCTCCGACCAATACAGTTACAGTAAATAGGAAATATAGCACTCACACATTTGATGTTTGACATTTTTTAAGCTTCGTAAACTTGTATGTATTGCTGCGCAGGTGGCTACATTCAGGCTTGGTGCCGGGTTTTACATACACCTGGTGTTAATCGCAGAAGAAATCATGCATGAGCCAACATGAAAATCACGTTATAGTCGCATTGTTACCTAATATATCAATCACGTTGGAGCAAATTCATGTTGCAAAAATACACATTATAGCAGAACTGACTGTACTGCTTAAGGGAAAGTCTGGAGCACAGGTCCAAGAGAATATTATAAATAAATTCTACTACAATGTATACTGCTTATTGTGAGCACACACAGTGTTATTTCACAATGTAAATTCATGTAACATTATCATGTTTATGAAGTCCTGATCAGAAATATACTAATACATAAAAAAAATGATATCTATTGTAAACAGCACTTCAGTTTTTGTTCTCACTTTTTTACCTTATTGTGATTTACACATGTGCAGTGGAAGTGATTGCATAACAATCCGATTTGTTCATAAACTCTGACATGCTGCATGTCTAGTTACTGCTCTGTACAATTCGTATGGTTTTCAGTGTTGTTATTCAGTAAAAGAAAGTACTATATCTCTACTCCTACCAACCTGACTGTTTAACAGCAGAGCATTAACCCTTTCCTTGATTTTAATATTTTCTTTATTTTTTTTAAAGGTTTGTATGGATTTCCAGAAATATTATGACAGTTTCATTTTCATTGATGACTTTCCCGAAGAAATAGTGGACACTCAAATTAAAGTGTTTTTTACTGCTTGATTTTAATGTTTCCTTTCTGTCCACTTCCACCATTTAAAGTACACGTCTGCACTGCATCAATAAGCACTGAATAGCTGCATTCTCGTTTCATGGGTTATTGTTGTCACAATCCACACGGGTTATTACTGTTAAGCTGTGTCACAATCCACTGTATTTCAAAAAAAGGTAACTACTGTTCCAAATTTAGAGCAATATTTCTGAAAGGCTACAAACTTAAACTGAGTCTAAAAGGTTCCCAAAGACCAACAAAACACCCTGAAAATTTGGTGTGATCTGACATTCAACTTTTCTTTATCAAACAATGGCCAAAGGTCTGGAACAGGGAGATAATTTAGGATATTTATGGAAGAAGAGGAAAAGAGATAAAACAGTTTTTAGTGAAAATTGGGATAGCTCAACAAATGTTCCTAAAAGATTCAATATAAAATTACATGAAAATACATCCACTGGGAGTACAATTATTACATGCAGACAGTCAGAGAGACATGAAGACAATAGATGCTTCAGGCATTTCCAAGTATGCTAAAAAGGCACTCATCACAGTTAATAAAAACCTTTCATATTTAAATGATTGGATTTTTAAGAATACATCAACATACCTGCCAACTTTTAAAAATTGAATAATAGTAGACTTTTAATGGAGACCCAACTTTAGCCAAAAAACTCAAGAACCATATTGCAGCACTACATGGACATTTCCAGACTTTTCTTCCAAATTAATGATACATTAACACTTTCACATGTAAGAATGTATATACATGTTTTTCCTTTAGTTCTTCTCATGTGATGACCCAAAGGATAACGAATCATTTCTTGACAATATAAAATTCTTTCAATTGCATGATTTACTACTCAGTATCAACAAATTATGTCTCTATATGTATCAATTTTCTTGAAACCATAAAGAGAAAATGGTACACATACAGATACAGTGGAACCTCTATATTTGTCATTAATACGTTCCTGAGGCACGGACGAATACTGAATCAGATGATAGAATCAATTTTTTCTATCATCATCATCAGCCATTTTCAATCCGCTGCAGGATGAAGGCCTCTTCAGCAACTTTCCAGTTCCTTCTGTTTTGTGCAGTGGTCATCCATTTACTACTCATTAATTTCATATATATAAATTAATAACAAACTCATTAATTTCATCTATCATTTCATAAATTAATAACAATTTTTTTATTTTTATTAATTCATTTCATAAATTAATAACAAACTCATTAATTTCATCTATCCATCTCTGCCGTTGTCTTCCACGTTTTCTTCTAACCCCCAAGAGGAGTTAGATGAAAACCTGGAAAATAACAGAATGGAGATTTACCATTCTGTTATTTTCTGTTATATTCTGTTATGTTACTTGTCCCAGATAAGTAATAAGTATATGATTCCACTTTTCAATTACTGCTCCTTCAATCATTATGTCCCTTTCTGCGGCATACTTGTTCATCATTACTTTTGTTTTAGCTCCTGCTTATAATGCTTTTCTGTTATAAGTGGGAGTGTTAGTTCTTAAAAAATATAAAACAATAACAAAAATTAAATTTTAAATTAAAGGAGCTTCTAGATGGATGGTAGTAGTAGTAGAAGTAAACTGCTCGAGGTTTGTAGTAAAAGGCAAGCTTTCAATGATGAGCCTAGATTTCTTGTGTGAAACACCTCAATCTTCACAAGTTTTGCTCTACTTATATCCATACAACACTTCCTTATCAAAAAGTTATTTGTTCCAGCTCAATGTCAGGTCTATGCTCATCAGTGGTACCTCCTCACCAGTGGGAATGCATGAAACAACCTGTCAGAGTAGTGTGCTACTTTGTTTAAAAAAAAATGCAATACAATAAGGAAAAGACATGGATGATACAGGTTGAGTTATCTCATATGAGAGATCTAACACACATCAGGAAAACTTGTGTTTTCTGTATAAATCTTAGTTTCTAATCTTAGAAAATACAGTACTGTCCGGCACTGTACTTTCAAAATTTTACTAAAATTCTTAAATTTTAATTTTATTTTGAAATGATATGAGTACAGATTTACAAGAAAGTGTTAATTTACTCACTTGAGTCAATTAACAATTTCTTGCCCTCTTAAACACACATACTTCAAAATCGTTTTGACTTCAGTAACATGCATCAATGAAACAATTGAAATCCATCTTTCTTTGTAGCACTTCCCTTTAGATAGTAATGAATGCCATCAAAATATTAATTTACTTTCACATTAAGGCATGCAACTCCCTTTTCAACACACAAATTAATAAGATGGAAAGGACTGTCTATTCCCATCAAGTGCTCAATCCCCTCTTTTAACACCCTTGCCACTCCTTTTTTTAAGCACGTTATCAACACCTTACCTTGGTGTTGATAATGTGCCATAATAGGCATGTTATCAACACCATGAGCCAAACAATTTTTTTAAGGAATTCCACATCCATTCAGGTTGTTTAGCAGATGTCCAATATTGTACTTAGTAAAGCCACCTTCCAATGCTGTGTCTGAGAGTAAGCTGCTTTCGATTTGATGATTTTTTTTTTTTTTTTTTAAATTACAAAAAGGTGTAAACAATGGGATATAGCTTGGAATGACTTTGATTACAACCATCTGTAGCAACTGAAAATGGCCCATTTTTCAGAGCCATCATGACCTCTTCTTTCCTAATCAATGTAATTTCATTAACAATGACTTTTTTTTTTCTTCCACAACCATATTTTTTTGCTATTTTACTATCAGGAAACATATTTCTAAATAATGTGCCTGCATGATTAGCACATTTAAAAGGAAGATTATGTTCTATGACAAAAGATGCAAATAAACATTCAGCAAGAATGACACTGTCACTATGAAATGCAACATTTATTTTTGCATTTCTTTCTATACCATGCACACTGTCATTATACATATTTGCAAACATTTTTGCAAACATCATGCTTATTTGCAAGGCAGACTACTTGTCGTAGTGTATGTTGAAAAACATAAATGCTGAATAATGGGAATCTCTGATGGCCAATTTGTTAACTGAAAATAAGCAGAAATATACAAAATTCAAAAAAAATAAATAAATAAAATTTCAACATAGTTTTATTGATTTTTTTGTGAAAGAAAGATAGCGAAAAACTGAGATTTAACAAAAACACAAAAACTCCTTGTCACTTTGTCTCACTACATAACATATTACACAGTGAGATGGAGAAGAGTCAGGCCAAGGAAAAAAAGACAGCTTGTCCATCATAATTATGAATGGAATTATGATTCTGTTTATGACACCTCTTAAGAATCTCTCACCCTGTGAGTTACATCATCACTGGCTTGTCATATGATGTAGTTCGGGTGCCTTACCTCCCACTGATGAGATGCCTAATAAGGAACATTATGCCTCTCTCTTCAGAGAAGTGATAATTAGTAGTAGTACCATAAGGCAACTCATCAGGTAGCCTTACAATGTGGGAGATCAATGTCTTTTCACAAGGGCTTGCACCTTGCTATACCTGTGCTATATAACAATGATGTAAATCCTACTATAGCTATACTGTATTATTTAGCAAGAGGTGTAATACATCCTTAGCTCATATTTGAAAAACTACCGTCTCTAAATACAAATAATTGTAACTTGTTGCCCAGAACTTGAGAAAGCAATACTCTTGATCTGTTCATCAGTAGTGATGCTTCACACCTTAAGAACCTGCAAATAAAAGAACCACTAGGCATCAGTAATCAATAAGGAAGAGCTTCTTTTTCTTTTTTTGGGAAAGGAAGGGTGATTACAATGGTGTTACATGCAGTGGCATGTTATCCTATAGGCAAAAAAGACATGTCTAGGGGGCCCCCGATCAGAAAGGACCTCAAAATCGCTGTTTAAAAAACTCGTTGTTTTTTACTAATATTTTAAGTGATTTTTTATTGGAAACTGAACTTTCTACCTGCCAAGATCATCAAACTTTACTTGAAGACTGATTGGAAAATTACATTTTTTTCAAAAATGGTTTTACCAATTTTGATGAAATTTTATATTTAGTTCTTCCTTAAATAGTCGAGTTAACTGAAGAAATAAAGACTGCCTTGTATGTAACTGGCACCACTGCCACCCTAGGCAGTACAGTAGCAGGGAGAAGGTAACCACGATCTTATCAACCAGTTTGGTTTTGGTTTTTATGGCACATGAGCAGCTTAGAAAAATTAAGTAATTTGGCAATAACTTTTATTGAGAATGATATTATAAACAGTATTGATTATAATGAACTTATATACAATTTCTCAGCTCAAAAAGTCCAAGAAGTCCAAATAAAGTAATGTAAAAGTATTTATTAGATTAAGTGTACATATTATTTCTCAATTATTCTTCTGGATTAGATATTTTTATGTAATCTAATTTGTTTGTTTTGTTGTCACAATAAAATGTTCCTTATTAGTTTTTTTTCCCTTAGATAGGGCTCCCAAATGCTTGTCTGACCAATCTGATTTGATAATATGATGCAGTAATAAAGCACTGGATGGAAAAAATTATTTTGGCAATCATATACAGCAATACCTTGCTTAGCATGGCTTCAAACAGCACAGGTTTAACTACAACACGGTATTCAATTAAGTTTAAGTCAAAAAGTTACTGTACACATTAAAACTCTTTCAGTAACATAGACACAATTTACATACAGGGTGATTCACTACCAGTGCGACAAGCTTGCAGGAGGTGTAGGGGACACAAAGACGAATCGGAATCACATAGCATTGCAGGGTCCGAAATGCCTTCGTCATGCGGTAGAGGACGTTGAACAGGAGGTCGCGTGAACAGCGATCCCGCTGGAAGTCAGCATTTGCGAACAGTTTCTGTTAAAGAAACCAAGTAGCAAAAGCCCTCCGGAGTGGATAATCCGCAGGCTCCAATGATTGGACGTGTTGCAGATGGTATGAACTCATTTGGTTTGTTGACAGTATCCTCCATACAGTGGATTGGGAAATACCCAATCGTTGGCCTATCGCTAAAGTACTCGTACTCGGATTGCCTTCTGCAAGACGTAGGACATTCTCCTCATTGTCTGGCGTCCTCGCCGTTCGCTCTCGATTCATGGTACCTCTCGTGAAACAACCAGTCTCACGTAACCTTCTGTGCACATGTGCGAAAATCGTATGATGAGGAGCACGCCTGTGCGGGAAACGTTCCTGGTACAAGTGCAGAGCGGCGTGCCCATTATAGTCCACAGCTCCATATGCGAAGTGCATGTCAGCCAGTTCAACGTTTGAATACTTGTCCATCCTACTGCCTCGGGAACCGGGTCGCAAATGCTGACTTCCAGCAGGATCGCTGTTCACGTGACCTCCCGTTCAATGTCCTCTAACGCACGACGAAGGCATTTCGGACCCTGCAATGCTATGTGATTCCGATTCGTCTTTGTGCCCCCCTACACCTCCTGCAAGTTTGTCGCACTGGTAGTGAATCACCCTGTATATGCTGCATTATCATAGCCTAGGAATGCATACATACATACATACATATATGCTGGGTTGCCAACTGTATTGTCTCACATGCACATGTGCCAATAGCTCCCCTCAGGCAGTCGGTGGCAATGTACAACAGTGTTCAATATTCTAAATTCCATCGTGATGAGACGACATGATAGTCTTTCAAACTTTTCATTTCACAATTTATTTTTTACCCCTTTAAATACAAAACAATAAGTCAAAAAAGGAAAAGTAATGAAAGCAGTGGAGCTACTAAACGTAAATGGCTTACATTAGTAATAAAGTTTGATATTATCACTTGTCGTGAAGATGGTGCAGTGTATGCTAAAATCATGCAGGAAAATAGAATGAAGGAAGCATCAGTGCAAATGATTATTTGAAAGAAGGATGAGTATAAACAGCAGGGAATTTCTACAGCATCTTACATGACAAATGCAATAACTAGGCAAAGAAGTTCGCTATTGATTAATATGGAATGTCTTTTATTAATATGGACAAAAGACTGTAATCAAAAGGGAATTCCTTTGAGTCAAAACATCGTTTAAGCAAAAGCCATGAGCCTTTATAACACACTGAAAGAAAAAGAAGAAAATGAAGAGGAGAATAAAGAAATATTTACAGTCAGTTGTGGTTGGTTTTTCCATTTTAAAAGCCACGTTGGATTCACAATGTTCGTATCTCAGGTGAAAGTGCAAGTGCAAACAAAGATGCTGCTGCAAGATTTTCCAGTGAATTGAAAGACATTATTGAAGAAGAAGATGGCTAGAAGGACTAACAAATTTTCAACGTCCACGAAACTGGACTGTTCTGGGAAAAAATGCCCTCACGAACTTTTTTAGCTGAAAATGAAAAGGCCCAACCTGGATATAAAGCATCATAAGATCATTTAACACTTTTGTTGGGAATAAATTCATCTGGGGATTTTAAATTGAAGCCTCAACTCGTGTTCAGAGCAGAAAATCCACGAGCTCTAAAGAGGTGCATAAAAAGCACATTGCCCATAGTTTGGCAATCCAATAAGCAAGCATGGATTACAAGAGAATTGTTAACAAAATGGTTCACAAATTATTTTTGTCTGACAATTGAATGCTACTGCAAAGATGAAGGGATGGAGTTAAAAATTTTGTTGCTTTTAGACAATGCACCAGGCGATCCACCTGAAATTTCTGATCTCAATGAAAATGTAAAAATATGCTTTCTTCCGCCTAACACTTCTCTCTTACAATCCACAGATCAAGGTATAATTGCCACATTCAAGGCATATTATCTGTGGTGAACTTTTTCTCAAGCAATCGAAGCTTCAACAGGAGTGGGATCATCATCTTTACAAACATTTTGGAAAAATGATAACATCAGGAATGCAATTGAAAATATATCTGCATCTTGGCTAGATATCACTGCCAACAAGATGCATTCTGTTTGGCAACATGTTTTGCCCCATTTGGCAAATGATTTCACTGGTTTTGTATTGCAAGTTCAGACAATTGCCGAAGACATTGTGAAGATCGGAAAAGACTTGGGATTTGAAACTTTGGACACTGCCAACGTGATGACTGCATTGACTCGCATGCAAATTACTTAGATGATGCAACTCTCCTTGAAATTGACGAGCAAACTGCATAAGAAGAAAAGGAAAACAATTCTGAAGTGGTACCAAAAGAATTTTCAACAGAAAAACTGGAGAAAGTTTTTCAGGGGACTGACATGGCCTGCAAGGCAATTATGAATAGAGATCCAAATGCTGAATGTAGCATCAAGATACGGAAAATTTTACAAGATGGGATTTGATGCTACAAAGAACTGTACACCGAGAAAAAGAATAGACGACTTCACCAGACTCCATCACTGAAATACTTAAAACAATAAAGCATTTTTTCATCTCTCATGACACCTTTTCATTAATAAAATTTTTGCAATATTTTTTATTTCAAATCCTTTTAATTGGCTATCAAGCACAAATTGTTTATAGATTTATTAAAATTTGTTTAGAGACTGTTTCTCTTGTATGCATTCAATTAAAACTCATTATAATTATACCTCAATCAGCACAGTTTCACATAACATGGAACAGTTTCGGTACTAATTATCAGTGCTATGCAGAGTATTGCTGTACTTAGATTTCAGAAAAATTTTTGACATTGTTCCACATAAAAGACTGCTATACAAACTGAAGCAGTGTGGCATTAAGGGCCAGTTACTATTACAGATAAAGGGATGGTCCAGCAGGATAAGACAAAGAATGGTTATCAATGGGCATTACAATTCCCATTGTTGTTTTCTATATTTATTAATCAAGGCATAGCAAGCTTAATATCTAAGTTTACAGATGATATGAAGGTTGGCAAATGGGTTAATGACAGTAATCAGGGTAGGCTACTACAAGGTCTAGAAAAAAGGCAGATGGGCTAAGAAGTGGCAATTGGAGTTTAACATTGTCAAATGCAAAGTACTGCATATAGGTAACAGTAATCCCAGAATAATGTAACAGGCATTACCCCATTTAGGATAGTGGAGAACAAAAAAAAAAAAAATGGTAATTGTACTATCTGATGTGTTCTCTGAACAATGCAGAGAGAATGCTAAAACAGCTCTTATGGGGTTTTGTCAATGATATACAGGATTTTTTTCTGCAGTGATAAAAAAAATTATTATCTCATTTTATAAGGTAATGGTTAAGCCATTACCTGTAACTTGTAATGCATTGACGAGCAAACTGCATATGAAGAGGAAAATAATTCTGAAGGACTCATTTTAGGGAAGAAGTGGATCTGTTGAAACAGGTGCATGGGAAAGCAATGAGATTAGTGAGAGGAACAAAAGGGTTCTCCTACCAGGGAAGGCTTCAGAAGACTAAAAACTGCAGCATCTAGAAACTAAGCACCCGCAATGAGATCAAATTTAGGTGTTTAAGACTTTGAATGGATTGAGTAATCTAAATATTGATGACATCCTTACTCTTGCTCAGACAATACACATATGCATAAATTTAAACTGAACAAGGAAGGAAAGAAGGTTCCAAGACAGCTGTGTGGAAATTTGCTTTCAGCCAGGGGATAGTTAATTGTTGGAATGAACTTCCATCTGGTGTGGTACAAGTGAGTAGTTTGAATAAATTTAAAGCAAAATTACAGAAATTATTAGAAGGTATGGACAGATGTGAGATTTTTTTTGTTTTTCTGAAGCTTATACTATACATAAGCTTGCTTTCTTACTATTTTCCACACCAATACTCATACTAAAACTTCTAATCTTTATTACCCAAAAAAAAAAAGTACTTATGTAATTTTTCACTATGTGCTATATAATCTCTTTCTTGTGGTTATAAGAAATTATAGTGATTATAGATAAAGGTCACAGGTAGAGGACAGCAACTACCTCAATTAAACTAGCAAATACATATTAGAAAAAGTATCCTCCAAAATAAGAATCCTCGCTGCCAAAATATGGCTGAAAAATTGTAATACTACTTGCAATATCAAAAACATTTTAATATTTCATGAAATAATTTTGCTTGCTTACCTAACTGCAATAACTGAAGTTCTTCTAAATCAGAAGAGGCACACAGCTGATAAAAAATATGATAGTTTCGTTCTTCTGGAGCTTGGAATACAACTCTTGATTTTTCCAAAAGATATGTCCTCATGTTAGCACCCATAATGTGAAATTTATTATGGAAATCAATTTCAATATATTTTCCAAATCTTGAACTATTATCATTCCTAGTGGTTTTAGCATTCCCAATAGCCTGTAAGAAAAAGATCTTATTAAAACACAATTACTTATGAAAAGCGAAAAATTTAATTCAAGATTATTTCATATTGCATAAAAGTATCGGTAAGGGTATCCAAGTGTTTGCAACTCCGCTGAACGAGAAGTTCTTTAGCCATATTTAGCCGCTTGATTGAATATTTTTTACATCGAATTATTTCTGTAAGTAGCTTATAGACCTAGTAAGGATCATTAGTTTATTCTGAATTGAGACAGCGAGATTTGAAAGTTAATTAATACTTAAGTGTCCGTAGATTTACCGTTCGTAACTTTCCCGCCTTTGTGATACGATAGTTATATACCGTACTAGATAGCATTAGTTGAACTTCGTTAGCAGTTAAATTGTACTTTTAAATAAATACATATAACGACTTAGATTACAAACATAATATAATTAATTATATTTAACATAATTAATAACATAACATAATTAATTAATAAATTAATAGAATCATGACTCAGACCAGAGCAGCAAAGCAAAAGGCTCAAGCTAATGGAAGTGCTGTGGCTCAGAGCAGAACTGAGGGGGGCAGTTGTCCTCTGACTCACAGCCTTATAAAATGCACTGTTTGCTTGATGTTTGCAGAGCAATCGGGTACGGGACATGATACTGCCATGGGGGATGTCTTTGTGTGTGCGCGATGCAAGGAGTGTATCGATATCAGGCAACAACTCAGCGTTCTTGTGGGCCTATATGAGAGCTTGAAGGACAGGGTGGATGCCCTTGAAGAAACTAAATTGAGGGGCCCATCAAGCTCTCAGCTGCCCACATCAACGCCAGAGCTTGCACTTGGGCATCACGTGACACAGAGGCAACCCCCAAGGCAGAATACGCTGGTCCCGAAGGAACTAGTAGTTGTTGGTGACTCTATTGTCAGGGAAACGGGGAACATGCTTTGTAAAAAGGATAGGTGGAACAGGACCAGGGTATGTCTGCCAGGGGCAAAGGTTGATGACGTTGTAGAGCGAATATCATCTTTTAAGGGCACAAAAGGTGATATAGTTGTACACGTTGGCACTAATGATATTAAGAGTAGGAGACCGGCAGAATTACTTAACAAGTACAGGTCACTGTTGAACAAAAGCCGAGAATTAGGGTTGAATTTGAAAGTGTCTGCAATTCTGCCCAGACACGATAGGAGGGAGTATATGATGAGAGCCTTGTCGATCAATTCGGCCCTGGAATGATTGTGCAAGGCTCAAGGGGTAGAATTTTTTTCAGCTTGGACTGTACTTGTTAACAGGAGAGATTGCTTCTACAGGGATGGGATACACTTAAATAGAAAGGGTGCAAGAATATTTGCTGATGCTATCGAGGCAGTGTTAGGTGGGTCGGAAAACTGCTAGCTTGGGGGGAGACAAAGACCAATAGATTGACAGTAGCCACTGGCAGAGGTGAAAGAGATTCTTGCACTGCTTCTATTAGAATGAGCAGAAGCCTGAAAATCAAGATGCATGATATTTCAGAGACTGCTGGGAGCCATTGCGGTACAAGTAAACACATGGGTTGTGTTAGGGTAGCTAAGAATAGAAACAGGTGCAGGTATACTTGCGTGTACACCAATGCTAGGAGTTTAGTAAATAAATTTGATGAATTTGAGGTATTGCTCAAAACATCAAAGGCAGATATTGTTGGGATATCAGAGACGTGGTGTCACACAGATATAAGGGATGCAGAACTGCAATTTGGGGAGTACAACGTTTACAGAAAGGATAGACAGGATAGGAAGGGGGGAGGGGTTATGCTATTAGTTAAGAAACACATAAAAACCAAGGAAGTGAAGCCAGTCGACATAGCTGGACAGTGCAGTGTGGAGTCAGTTTGGTGTGACATAAGCATTGGAAGATCAAAATTGAGAGTAGGAGTGTGCTATAGGCCTAATGACTCTGATGAGTATAATAAGAAACTGTACAGGGAAATAGAGTGGGCCAGTAAATCAGAGAGTCTTATAATGGGAGATTTTAATTTCCCAGATATTGACTGGAATTTGGGGGCTGGTCACTCACACACTAGCAGGGCTTTTGTGGATTTATTGGATGATTGTTTTCTACATCAGCATGTTCGGGAGGCAACTAGAGGGAGTAATACTCTTGATTTGATTATCAGCAGTGATTCTTCATGCATTAAGAATCTGCAGATAAATGAACCACTAGGTGGCAGTGATCACAGTGTGCTGAAGTGGGATTTACTCAAAGAGGTAACTACCATTAGGGGTAAAGGGAAGGGTTATTGCTTCCGTAAAGGCGACTACGATGGACTGAGACAGTATTTAAATTCTATACAGTGGGGCCAACTGATGATGTTACCAACAGCAAATTCAAAATGGGAAGCATTCAAAGAACTTATCTTGGAAGCTACTAGGCTTTACATACCAACTAAGAAATATTGTTCAAGGTTTAGGCCAAAATGGATGTCAGATGAACTAATGAGGCATATGGCAGAGAAGAAAAATGCATGGGATACTTACAAATCAACACATGACACAGAAGCCTATGATAGATACAAGTTGATATGCAACCAAGTTACAAAGGAGGTTAGGCAGGCGAAGGCAGATTATGAGAAATCCTTGGCAAGGGATGCAAAGAAAAACAGCAAAGAGTTCTTTACTTATGTAAACTCTAGAAGGAAGAGGATGAATCAGATTGTTCCACTTGATATTGATAGGTCAACTGTTGATGATCCTGCTCAGGTAGCTAACAAACTAAATGAATATTTTGCATCGACATTCACACATGAGGAGTTATTCAGCGAGGGGAATGCCAGAGGTGTATTCAACTCTAGCAGTAAGCTACAGAATTTTGAAATAACTGGGAGTAAGGTGGAGGAGAAACTGTTGAAGATAAACACAAGAAAGGCACCCGGGGTGGATGGGATCTATCCAGTTATATTAAAGGAGGCAGCAAAGGAAGTAAGCAAACCATTAGCCATAATTATGAGAGCTTCCTTGGACTCAGGGGAGGTACCCATAGACTGGAAATGTGCAAATGTGACCCCAATTCACAAAGGAGGATCAAAGGCTGACACAGGTAATTATAGACCTGTGAGCTTAACTTCTGTTCCAGGAAAATTAATGGAGGCACTGGTTAAAGAAGTACTGCAGGATTATTTAGAGAAGACTTCAGTTATCGCTCGGACACAGCATGGTTTTGTTAAGGGGAAGTCTTGCCTGACCAATTTGATTGGATACTATGATGCAGTCACAAAAGAACTGGATGCAGGGAATAGCTTTGATATTATATACTTGGATCTTAGAAAGACTTTTGATACTGTTGCACATGGAAGACTGCTACACAAATTGGAGCAGTGTGACATTGGAGGCAAATTGCTGCTATGGATAAAGGGGTGGTTGAGGGGGAGAAGACAGAGAGTGGTAATCAATGAACACTGCTCATCGTGGACTAATGTTATTAGTGGAGTCCCTCAGGGCTCAGTGTTGGGTCCATTATTGTTTTCTGTATTTATAAATGATATTGATGATGGTATATCAAGTTTAATGTCCAAGTTTGCAGACGATACAAGGGTTGGCAGGGTTGTCAAGGACACTACTGACACTATGCTGCTGCAACAGGATCTGGAAAGGTTGAGCAGATGGGCTGAGAGGTGGCAAATGAAGTTTAACATTGACAAATGTAAAGTACTACACATGGGAAACAGCAACCCCAGAGCAATGTATCAACTCTGTGGTACTACACTGACAGTAGTAGAGAATGAAAGGGACTTGGTGGTGGTTGTGCAGGCAGATATGAAGTTCCCTGAGCAGTGCAGATGGGCTGCAAGAGTAGCTCATGGAGTACTGTCAATGATATACAGGAATTTTTCCAGCAGGGATAAGGAGGTGATTATTCCCTTGTATAAGGCAATGGTCAGGCCACACCTAGAGTACTGTATACAGGTCTGTAGGCCTCATTTCAAGAAGGATGTAGAGCTGCTGGAATGAGTACAGAGAAGGGCAACAAGATTAGTGAATGGAACAAAGGGGTGCTCTTACGAAGAAAAGGCTTAAGTTTTGCAAATTACAGTGTCTGGAGACTAGGCACCAGCGAGGTGATCTGATAGAGGTGTATAAAGCCTTGAATGGTTTGAGCATGCTCAATGCTGATGGGATTCTTCCTCTAGCTCAGAAAAATCACCTGAGAGGGCATAAATTCAAATTGAGGAAAGACAGATGTAGGATAGACGTGCGGAAATTTGCCTTTAGCCAGCGGGTGGTTGGTTGGTGGAACAGACTTCCATCCCTTGTAGTGGAGGTTGATAGCCTAAATAAGTTTAAGGCTCAGCTGGACAGGTATTTTGAACGAACAGAGGGGTGAAGTGGAAGTGGGGTTTTTTTTTTTTTTTTGGCTGATGCTGCATAAGCTTGCTTTCTTGCATCAAATGCCTCTACTAATGCTAATGCTAATATCATTTTCACTTGCTTTTATTCTTTAAAGATATAACTAGTCAAAACTTATGTTTTTAAAGCTTAACAAGTTTTGACTATTGTGCATTTAAATACAAGCATTTCTTCATCCAAAAAATTTGAGGAAATTCTCAAGACTAACAGTTTAGATCAGCAGCATGCAAACTGTAGTATTATCAGATACAACTTAAAACTGTATCTGATATATTACTTTCCTCTACGTGTCATATGTTAACGTGTGTGTGTGTGTGTGTGTGTGTGTGTGTGTGTGTGTGTGTGTGTGTGCGCGCGCGCGCGCGCACACACCATGTTTCAATGCACACTAAATAATTTTTTTTTAAAAAACATGCAGTTCTAAACTAAATGTATAATTCTAAAATCCACTGCAAGAAAGTGGATTTTCTGCTCATTATGTTTGCCACAAATGAGTTATATAGCAAGAAAGATAAAAGCTCACCTGTCACATTAATTCTAATAAGACTTTTTTTTCTCTAGCATTTCTGGAAGCTGAGATGAATGATTATATATTGAAAGGACTACAAACAAACATATGAGCATTTGTTGTTGTTATGGGAGTTTAATGGCGCATAAGCTACTATGGCTATAATGCGCCTACATATGAGCAGATAGATTTTAAAATTTATTTTTTTAAGTTTGCATAATTTGAAACATGGAAGGGCAAATTTGGTAGGTAGGTAGGTAGGTAGGTAGGTTACAAATAATTTTTTTTGATCCCAATGTTTTATTATTGAGAGCTTTATAATAAAACAAAAGGTTATTTCACAGATTAACTGGTAAAGGTAGAAATCAAAAGGGGGCAGGGGACTAAAAAAATCTGTGTGACACTGGTTTAGATAAATGATATGGTCTCCATAACCTTTCTGTAAACTGAATCCCAGCTTTTTCTGGGTTTTATTCCCAATCAAGGTGTAACTAAGTTTAACGGCCAGACGCTGCTGTGTTGATGTTAATCACAAAAATGATAATGAAAGAGCTTTAACCTTGCTTTTTGAGTGGGGAGCACTGCACATACGAAGCTTGATAAAAAAGTTCTGCGAATAACCTTATAAATCTTGAATGCATAGCAGTACCTAAAAGATTGTGAGCTTAGATACACATGACATCTTTTTTCTGTAGCTGCATAGCATGCACCCACAGAAATACATGAAACATTTATTACAGAGATGGTGCTGTGACAAAAACATTTTTACTGAGGCCAAAAAAAAACAGGCACAACAATTGAAATCACTTGAAGATCATACTGATTGTATTTTTTGACAAGGAGATAATGTTGCCAGAATTAGTTCTGAGAGGTATCACTGTTAATATAGTCTACTACCAAGAAGTAATATGATTAAGATTTGCTATAAGCAACCTTAAAAATGGCAAAATTGTTATTGACATGTGACACAGACATTGTCGTGGTGGCTCCTTCACCACGACAATGTCTGTGTCACATGTCACTCACTGATTGACAATTTTTGACTAAACAAAAGCATTCCCATTGTGCTAAGACCCACCTTATTCACCTGATTTGTCACCATGCAACTTTTGGCTCTTGTCAAAATTAAAAAAAGGTCGTGAAAGAAAACTTTTTTTCAGCAAATTCAAGAAATCCAATCAAACGTGACAACCTGCCTAAAAGCATTCACAAAAGAAGAATTCCAAAATGTATTGGTCAGTAGCAAAGCACAATGAAACAAGTATGTGGTTAAAAGAGAGGTTGATTAAATGGAAGAATATTAATATTTATCATTGAATAAAATTAATTTTTTGCGAAACTCACTGAACTTTTTGATCAAACCTTGTACAGACTAGGACTCTACTTACAAGATAATGCATACACTGATGAAAGAATCATACCCATTCCCAAACTAGCTAAATGAGATAATTACACAAATATGTAAAAATATTAAAACACCATTGGAAAATTCAATCAATAATCATATGCAAAATAGAAAGAATGAACAACACAAGATGCAGCTACATGATGACTTGCAATTCTTGATAAAGGATGTGAACACACACGCGCGCGCGCGCGCGACAGATACTCTAATTCTTAAGTGATTGCCACTATCAACCATAATAGGAATATTCCCATATCTAACCAAAACCAGGCAGAGGTAACAATTTGGTAGTCAGTATCTTAACTATAACTCTCTCATCATAATAACAAATTTCATACAATAATGATACAACAATCAGTGGAGCAAAGATCATTGTAACCAGTTTCACAATTTTCTACAGATGGCATGAAGTGGGCATAGTCAAGAGACAGAAAAGGAGGAGATTAATCTATCTTACCAAAAATACCTGTGCAACAAGGTAATTCCCACATTTGAAACTAACACATACCCAGAAATGAGTTTCTATTGTTTGATATATTTGGAAGCAAAGAAACAAACAAAAGGTGCAGAGGTGCTACAAACTACAAACCAGAACAGCACAATAGCCTCAATAACATATGTGAAATGAGCAAGTGCAAATGCCTTGTTGTGGGAAATTTCAATATGCTACTTATTGACTGAAGCAACTGGGTGGGATTCACACAACATGGAACAAAATTTATAAATAAAATTACAATTACAATTTTTTTCTGAACTTCACTAATTATCGAATGGCTGACACAGTACAGGAGCCTTTAGCAGGAAGTGATCGTGAGTGCCTAATTTCAGCAACCATCATGGAAGCTACAAATGCACATTAAGAAAATACAGTATGATTCAAAATTCACACAACCTAAAAGGAAACAGCCAGCTACTCTCATTTTGGTAACCATATGCAATTACTGTCCCATTGAAAAGCTTTTGATACTGTTGCACATGGAAGACTGCTGTACAAATTGGAGAGGTATGGCATTAAGGGTAAGTTGCTACAATGGATAAAGGGATGGTTGAGTCCACTGCTATTAGTGGACAAATGTTATTAGTGGAGTTCCCCAGAGTTCAGTGCTGGGCCCATTGTTGTTTTGTGTATTCATTAATGATATTGATGAAGGTATATCAGGATTAATGTCAAAGTTTTCAGATTATACAAAGGTTGGCAGGGTTGTTAACGACAGTTAAGACAGTATGCTACTCCAACTGGATCTAGATAAGTTGAGCAAATGGGCTGAGAAGTGGCAACTGAAGTTTAACATTGACAAATGCAAACTATGCATATGGGTAGCAATAATCAAAGAGAAACGTACCAACTGTATGGTACTACACTCAGGGAAGTGGAAAGTGAAAAAGACATGGGGGTGACTGTGCAGTCAAATATGAAGTTCGCTGAGCAGTGCAGATAGGCTGCCAGGGCAGGTCATGGAGTCTTGTCAATGATATATAGGGATTTTACTAGCAGGGACAAGGAGGTGATTATCCCGTTGTACAAGGCAATGGCCAGGCCACACCTGGAGTACTATGTACAGGTCTGGAGGCATCATTTTAGGAAGGATGTAGAGTTGCTAGAACAAGTACAAAGAAGGGCAACGATTGGTGAGAAAAACATAAAATCAAAAGAAGTGCATCCAGTTGATATAGATGACCAGTGCACTGTTGAGTCAGTTTGGTGTGATATAAACACTGCGAAAGCAAAAATAAGAGTAGGAGTGTGTTATAGGCCTAATGACTCGAATGAGTACAATGAACAATTGTACAGAGAAATAGAGTGGGCTAGTAAATCGGAATGTCTTATAATGGGGGATTTTAACTTCCCAGATATTGACTGGAACTTGTGGGTCGGTCACTCACACACTAGTCAGACTTTTGTGGATTTATTGGATGATTGTTTTCTGCAGCAGCATGTTCGAGAGGCAACCAGAGAAAGTAATACTCTTGATCTGGTTATCAGCAGTGATCATTCGTGTATTAAGAATTTGCAGATAAAGGAACCACTAGGTGGCAGTGATCACAGTGTACTGATGTGGGATTTACTTAAAGATTTAATTACCATCAGGGGTAAAGGAAAGTGTTTTTGCTTCCGTAAAGGTGAGTACAGTGGTTTCCGTCAGTTTTTAAATTCTGTACAGTGGGATAAACTGACGATGTTACCAACAGTAAATTCTAAGTGGGAAGCATTCAAGGAATTAATCGTGGAAGCTACTAAAAGTTTCATACCTATTAAGAAATATTGTTCAAGGTTTAGGCCTAAATGGTTATCTAATGAACTAATGAAACTCGTAATAGAGAAGAAAAATGCATGGGATGCATATAAATTATAAAGCGACTTAGAAGCCTATGGCAAATATAAGCTAGTCTGTAATCAGGTGACAAAGGAGGTTAGGCAGGCGAAGGCAGATTACGAGAAATCCTTGGCAAAAGATGCTAAGAAAAACAGCAAGGATTTCTTTACTTATATAAACTCTAAAAGGAAGGGTATGAATCTGATTGGTCCACTTGACATCGATGGTTCGACTGTTGATGATCCTGCTCAGATAGCAAACAAACTGAATGAGTATTTTGCATCTACATTCACACATGAGGAATTATTAAGGTTTGGAAATGGCAGAAGGTTATTAAATTGTAGCAGGATACTTAATGATTTTGTAATAACTGAAAGCAAACTGGAGGAGAAATTGTCGAAGTTAAACATAAGAAAAGCACCTGAGGTGGATGGGATCTATCCAGTTATATTAAAGGAGACGGCAAAGCAACTAAGCAAACCCTTAGCCATAATTATGAGAGCATCCTTGGACTCAGGAGAGGTTCCCACGGATTGGAGATGTGCAAATGTATCCCCAATTCGCAAAGGGGGATCAAAGGGTGACACGAGTAATTACAAACCAGTTAGTTTAACTTCTGTTCCGGGTAAAATAATGGAGTCGCTGGTTAAAGATGCATTGCAGGATCATCTAGACAAGACTGCAGCAATAATTCAAACACAGCATGGGTTTGTTAAGGGAAAGTCTTGTCTGACAAATTTGATAGGATATTATGATGTGGTTACAAAGAAACTGGGTGCAAAAAATAATTTTGATATCATATATATTTGGATTTCAGGAAAGCTTTTGACACTGTTGTGCATGGAAGACTACTGTACAAATTGGAGCAGAATGGTATTAAGGGTAAGTTGCTACAATGGATAAAAGGATGGTTAAGTGGGAGAAGACAGAGGGTGGTAATCAATGGGTGCTGCTCTTCTTGGACTAATGTTATTAGTGGAGTCCCACAGGGTTCGGTATTAGGTCCACTATTGTTTTGTATATTTATCAATGATATTGATGAAGGTATATCAGGCTTAATGTTGAAGTTTGCAGATGATACAAAGGTTGGCAGGGTTATTAATGACAGTAATGGCAGTGTGCTACTGCAACAGGATCTAGATAATTTGGGCAGATGGGCTAAGAAGTGGCAACTGAAGTTTAACCTTGACAAATGCAAAGTACTACATATGGGTAGAAGTAACCTCAGAGAAACGTACCAACTGTGTGGTACTACACTTAAGGTGGTAGAAAATGAAAAAGACATGGGAGTAATTGTGCAGTCAGATATGAAGTTTTCTGAGCAATGCAGACAGGCTGCCAGGGCAGGTCATGGGGTTTTGTCAATGATATATAGGAATTTTGCTAGCAGGGAAAAGGAGGTGATTATCCCTCTGTATAAGGCAATGGTCAGGCCACGCCTTGAGTACTGCGTACAGGTCTGGAGGCCTCATTTTAGGAAGGATGTAGATTTACTTGAGCGTGTACAGAGAAAGGCAACAAGATTGGTGAGGGGAATGAAGGGATCCTCTTACCAAGAGAGGCTTAAGTTCTGCAAATTGCAGTGGCTGGAGACTAGGCACCTGCGTGATGATCTGATTGAGGTGTATAAGGCCTTGAATGGGTTCAGCACGCTGAATTCTGATGGGATCCTTCCACTTGTTCAGATTACGAACCTAAGGGGACATAAATTCAAATTAAGAAAAGACAGATGTAGATTAGATGTGCGGAAATTTGCCTTTAGCCAGCGGGTGGTTAATTGCTGGAACAAACTTCCATCTGTCGCTGTGGAAGTTGATAGGTTGAATAAATTTAAGGAGGAACTGGACAGGCATTTGGAGGGAATGGTGTGATTTTTTTTTTTTTTTTTTTTGGCTGATGCTGCATAAGCTCATACACTTGCTTTCTTGCATCAAATGCACTACTACTACTACTACTACAAAGGGATGCTCTTATCAAGAAGGTTTAAGTTCTGCAAATTGCAGTGCCTGGAGAGTAGGCACCTGTGAGGTGATCTGATTGAGGTGTATAAGGTCTTGAATGAGTTGAGTAAGCTGAACGCTGATGGGATTCTTCCTCTTGCTCAGATTAAGAACCTGAGGGGGCATAGATTCAAATCGAGGAAAGATAGTTGTAGAATAGATGTGTGGAAATTTGCCTTTAGCCAGTGGGTGGTTGACTGGTGGAACAGACTTCCATCTTATGTTGTGGAAGTTGATAGGCTAAATAAATTTAATGCTGAGCTGGACAGGCATTTGGAACGAATGGAAGGATGAAATGGGAGGTGTGGGTTTTTTTTTTTTTTTTGGCTGATGCTGCATAAGCTTGCTTTCTTGCATCGTATGCCTCTACTAATGCTAATGCTTACAAAAATACATTTTAAAAACATTTTATTTTAGCCAGCAAATCAAATTACTGGAATAAATTACCTACGGGAGGAGAGAAATGCATAGGTTGTCTATTTCCTTTTCTCTTATTATTATTAATTAATTATTGAATTTATTTAATTTCATTATTTATATATATATATATATATTTATTTGTTTATATATATATATTTATTTATTTGTTTATATATATATATATTTATTTATTTGTTTATATATATATATATATATATTTTTTTTTTTTTTTTTTTTTGACTGGTGTAGCATAAGCCTTGTGCTTCCTTGCATCATATGGCTATTACTAATACTAATACCTAGGTGGTTTTGTAAGAATGGAGTATCTCTTCATGTAAAACAGTGGTTGTAAGATTACAGTTATGAAAACACATCCATAGTGGTTTGTTTCTGCCCAGACCATCATCACATAACTGCCGTATGAACATGTGTTTGTCGTCGAACAATACCTTTGTTCTAATCTGCATTATGTAAATGTCAAAGCTAAATTTTGAATTTAAAAAAAATAATCTCAATTCACTTGTACCGAAATTTTTTATAATTACTTATTATCATTATCTCTCTATATATTAAAAAATTTTTCCTTCTAGTGATATTTATTCGAGCCAACGGGAGAAGAGGGCAGGGCAATTACGTCACTTATTCAAGCCATAACTGCCTCCATAACTTTCACCAACCTCGTGCACATGATTCGCTGTCTAAAACATGACCACACCTGGCATCATTTAATGTTCCATTGTAATGTTAGCTGATGAAGGGACCCGATTCAGTTTGTATATTTGTAAATATTTTAGTCCTGCTCTTTCAGATGCAACAATATTGCTCATGCATAGGTCATTTCCTGATTAGTTATCAATCAATGCATTTCGACAGGTGTGTCTGGTATCTCTAACGTTTGATTTGTCAATTATAAGTACTAACATAGTAATTAACACAATGCAGTGACCTAGATTAGCAATCACTGATTCCAAGAGGAAACGACACTGTCATGAGTCTTCATGGAAATATATAGAGAAACATATCGAAAGGTTACGAACTAATCATAGAATAAGTTCAATGATGACTGAGAAAGAACAAAATTAATGCTACAGGAAGTGGGTAGCTAATATGGATGAAAAACAGGCTGAAACTAAGCAAACCATTAAACGGCTCAGATATGACTTAAGATCTTCACAAGATCCTGATAACAAAGAAACCACTGAAGTATCATACTGAGATTTAGATGATATGGTAGATGAATGTCAACATTGTGGCGGATTATATTTTCACAGCAAACTTGGAAGAGCAGCACATTTGTGTTATCACGGAGGGAAGGTATGTTTGCCAATGGGAGATACCTATCCAGGCACTTGAGACTTTGTTTGAAAACAAGGAAAAAGGGAAACATTTCCAAGGAAACGTTGAAGTCTACAACAATCTTTATGCCTTCACGTCTTTTAATGCCAAAAACGTGGATTTTCAAGGTGATGGTGCTCTTTATGCAATGTGAATATGAGGAGGTACCACGGTAAAAGGAATGACGAGTTTAATGCCCATTAGAGACATTTCACAATTTGGCCAAATCTACATTTATGACAACAGAGAAGCATTGATGGAACGAGCTAAAAGAGTGAAAAGGACTGATGTAAACTCGAACGTTTTCTCATTCGAGCCTACATCAGCCGGGGGGGGGGGGGTGAGAAAACAGAGCCCCCTAGTAGTTGTAATTACTTTATTACATAATCTAATAGTAAAAGAATTAATAAATTTTAATTACTGATATGAGTTGTGAAAAATTTAATCATCTGTATAATATGAGATAAATGAATAAAGAACTGGATAGTTTAATAAAGCAAAAAAAAAAAAAAAGAAAGAAAAAGAAAAGTGGCATGAGACAGTTAAAAAAAAAAGAAAAACACCGAGGCATATAATAATTATAAGTTAATTTATAATAATACCACAGATATGGAATAAGGAGTTTTACACATACATAACAAAACAGAAAAGAGCAACTCACATTAGTCCCTTAAGTAATGGATGCAAGATAGCCATCAACAATCAATAACCCTGATGATAAAACTGAACTGGTACTTAGTGTCTTATCCTCAAACATAAAAGTGCATTCAGAGCTGGGAAAATGCTGTTCAAGTGAAATTGGCATTGTGAAACCACTGAAATGGAAAGAAAGGCGATTGTTTGCCAGAAAAACTTTTTAACCTGAAGACAAGTAAGGGCTGTGGGTAGCCTGCATATATAGCTTTAAGGGGAAATGGCAAGGAAGTGCATTATGCCATTAGGGTTAATCATGAGGAACATCAGAAACAATAGAAACTGTCTTGGATTCAAAATCAACACAGGATCATCCAGAATGAATTTTGATCATCTATATCAAGAATTAAATATGGATCATCCAGGTAAAAGTGGTTTTCTCAAGGGTGAATCGATTAACTAGCCTAAAAAGCTTAATAATAGCAGTGTGACTCATGAGCTGATCCATATAAACAATGTCAAAAAACTTTGACTGTTTAAGCAGATTCAAGCAAAGCATCTGATTAGAAGTCGCATCCAGTTCTTGTGTCACTTCTATTTTTTTTTTTTTTATGTGAACCCCAAACACAGGAGGTATTAGAACCTATAGTACTTAGTACGTGCTTGGGTTTCAGGTTGAGAAGACGAAAGAAGATATTTCTTGACATTGGACTTGAACTTCTGTAGATTGTAATTTTCAGGAAATGCGTATGAAGGAAGGTCGTTCCAGAAAACGGCAGTTGAATGAATAAATGAGGAAGATGAAAAGTTCGTTCTGTGGGTTTGAAGTTGGACAGTAAATGGATGTTGGCTGGTGGCGGCACGTGTTCGGACTGTTTTGAAAGAGAGAGCGGGTGAATAATTATAGAAGCCAATTCAGAAGAACAGTGCCCATGGAAGTATCTGTAGAAGAGGCATGCAGCAGAAACAGTGTGTCTATGAGAAAGCAAGTGGAGAGACTCTGTTAGAGATGAATCATTAATTAACCTAACTGCCGTCTTCTGAATGGAATCAAGAAGCCTGAGAGAGGTTTTGGGGGTACCACCCCAGATGTGGGAACAATATTCCATGGCAGGGCGGATTTGCGATTTATACAGAGTGAACAGCTGTTTGGAAGAAAAGTAACACCGAGAGCGAAAGAGAAAACCAAGTTTTTTAGATGCAGAGGAAGCAATATTTGTAATGTGCTTGTGCCAAGAGAGATTAGAAGTCAGGGTAATCCCCAAAAGAGATATATCATTTTGCCTAGAAATTGGAGTGTCACTAAAGATAAGCATAGGAGCAGAAGAATCCTTTTTTGCGAGATATAAGACAAGACTGAGTTTTAGAAGGGTTGAAATCAACTAAGTTGTCTTTGCCCCACTGGAGAATTACCTGAAGAACGGCATTTAAGGAATTGGTAGCAGATTTTCGAGAAGTTGAAGCTGATTGAGGAGGACAAGATTTCTCAAAATGGAAAGTTGAATGCAATGTGTGATATTTGTGATTTTCTTAAATAATATGTGGGATAATTCCCAGACTAGTTGGAAATTACTATAGATAATAATTTCAATATTTCAATTATACAGTAGACTGTCACAAAATAACGGCACCCCAAATAATGGCACATTCGAGATAACTGCACATTGAGATCGGATGTTTACATACAGCGCAGATGTCTTGCAGTGCCAAAAACAAGAAAATGTTATTACTTGATTTGTTAAATTCGCCATTTTGAAAGTGAATTCTGTACTTATATCATGGATTATAGTGCTGTTTTACATTTATTTTAAATTAAAAACCCCTCCTAAAGTTAATAAACCTCATAAAGAGAAGAGAAGAAAAGAAGAATAATTAAGAACATTAAAGCTTAGTAACAAACTTGATATAATAGTAGAAAATAGAATGGCCATAAATAGGAGTGTATTAATAGCCGAATATAACATTGGATCATCAACATGTTTATGTTTTTTTTTTTATATATGCAGTTAATAAAATTGCATTCTAATGCATTAAGGGCTTAATTAGCTGTGTATAAATGATGCAATTGCACTAATTGCACTAAAATACACATAGCAAAATTGCATTCTTAATCTCTCTATTTCTTATTTAGTCTCATTATTTTTCCATTAAATATATTAAAAATAAAACTTTATAGATAACCACAAATTTAAACAGATACGCCAACCGTTTAAAACTGATTTAATAGTAAAATAAAATAAAATGATACAAAAGACTGTAAAATAATATTTACAAAAAACTAGTTTACAAAAAAATAAAATAAAATAAGTAAATAAGTTAAAATGCATAAAAATATAAATTTAAAAGCGATAAAAACACTATTGAAGCTTTCGGAGGTGTTTACCTCCTTCCTCAGCAATAACGAAACTTAAGCGACACATCCTTAAATACCAGGTTCACGGCACAAGTGGATGACCAGGCGCATACTCGGTATTCCTTTCACATATACCAGAACCGGAAGTGGTCTGTGGACGTGGAAAAAAATGTGAAAAAAAAATGCACATGAAAGGAATACCGAATATGCGCCTGGTCATCCACATGTGCTGTGAACCTGGTATTTAAGGATGTGTCGCTTAAGTTTCATTATTGCTGAGGAAGGAGGCAGACACCTCCAAAAGTTTCAATAGTGTTTTTATCGCTTTTAAATTTATACTTTAATGCATTTTAACTTATTTACTTATTTTATTTTTGTTGTAAACTAGTTTTTTGTAAATAATCAAATTTTTGTAAATATTATTTTAGTCTTTTGTATAATTTTATTTTATTTTACTATTAAATCAGTTTTAAATGGTTGGTGTATCTGTTGAAATTTGTGGTATGAATAATCCAAACCTTAGAGGCCTTATTGCAAATATTTATAGATAACGGAAAATCGAAATAATGGCATTGTGAATCCCCGAAGGTGCCTTTATTCTGAAAGTCTACTGTAGTTTCCCAGATTCTAATTTTCATATCATAAATAACATTTTCAAAATCAAGTGAAACTGCTTAATTTATGCCCAAAGCATAAATGATGACATTCTGGCTATCAACATTTACATCCTACTTACCTTCTATAACAGAACTTCATTAAAAATCCAGCTAAATCCCAACACAATTTGCAATTATATTTTCAGTAACAGAGTTACATGCTTCACCTGCTATTCTCGTAGCCTGCAGTAAAATAATTCCAAAGGCATTCTCATCCTCTATGTCTTGGGTGCAATCCTGTGTGCGGCTTGCTTTTACTATTTTTTTTCCCAAATTTCTGAATAATTCCTTAGTTCAAGGGCTGAAACTTTGTTGTCGTAGGAATGTAAGAGAAACAGCAGCTAATATTACAAAAATATTTAAGCCTTGAAATTATCAATAAATGAAGTGAATTTTTTGTTTGTTTTCATCTCCCATTTAATTTCAGCAGCAATTTACATAAAAATTGAGCTGGCATCCAAGCCTTAAAATTTGCAACATATTGCGTAGGAGGATTTTTACCAAAATTTAAAAACAATGTGCCTTCAAAGATTTTCTATTCACTAGAGAGGGTAGTTTCTCTGTTTCATTCAGGTTTCCTTCTAAAAAATGAGTTAAAATCTTGATTACATCATTTACTGCCTTTTAGAGTCAGTATTTCATAATTCATCAAACAAACATTCATAAAACCAACCATCCTCATCTAAGTTTAATAGATCTTTAGGGATGTAATTGTCTAGAATTTCAGATAAATTTTTGTATATTCATTAGAGACTAATATCACTAATGGTCAAACTTTTTGTTCAAAGAGTCACTTATTTAGTGAAAAGGTGCAACGATAAGCTAAAATTTTTCTACTAATCTTTTAACAAGTGTCACATTTAGAGGAATGTTATTTTCTTATCTTTAGTAAAATCCTCTTGAATACACATCAGTCTTTATCTGGATAACTTGCACTCTCATTTATTTCTAAGGGATTGAATATGTTTTGCATATATCAAAATCACATCCTTATGAGATCATACACAGTCTAATTAAATTAAATAACAAGACAAAATTCGAAATAAAGAAAATAACAATAACAATTGTGTATAGTCATATGTAATCTCCATATGACTATACACAATGTAGCAGTCAAAGGCATACTACAAACCTGTAAGTTTCTCTGTGTTAATCTTAGATTCAAAATAGAGCATATGTTTAATCAAAAGGCAGATATATAGATTATTTTTGGAGAAAGTAGATGTGTATCAAATCAAGCAGCGCGTTTAGATGAATGCCAACACCCATTGCCTGTGTATTTTTAACCGACAGACTAGGCTTCATGAGGCTGGGGACTGGAATCTTCTGCAAGAGAATGTGGGAGCACAATCAGAAAGTAACTGAAAAGGTTTGCAAAACTCCAAGCATATCAATATGTCAGATTGATATGCTTGCAAAACTCCAAGCATATCAATCTGATATATATCTCAAAGAAATGGATTTCCCAGTTCTACCATCCATGAGTACTTCAAGATGAAGGCTATCTAATTCATTACACCAGAATGCAAAGTCTATCACAAAACAATGATCTAAAGCTTTGTGATTGTATTTTAGCATGATATGAGGAGGATTCTAATTTTACTGAATTCATGTCATGCAACGATGAGCCCACATTTTCTAGAGTGTTCAACGTGCACTTGCAAACCACATATGATAAATGAGAGGGCACACCAGGAACAACAAGCAGCAAATGTGTGAACTGAAATTTTAGACAGTAAAATCATAGGCTATTTGCTTCCTGAAAGGTTGCATTGAGAAACATACCATGTTATCCTGCATGACATCCTTACAAATCCTCAGCCCTCTCAGGTTCCACATGAAGGGGCTGAGGATCGACCCCTGCGGGCATCCCTGTTCGACCTGAAAAATCTCCTCCTCAAGAGAGGACCGAACAATTACACTACAGTCTGCAAGATGCTATATAAGTACCCAAGACAAATGGCAGTTCTCTGTCCTTGATAAAAATTAGTTGTCTAGAGAGAAAAGCAAACCCAATGAAAGAAATTATATATTAAGGAATAAGATGCTGTTGGGTAGGGTTGAACAAACCACTGTATTGCCCATGATTTTTTCGCCCCCCCCTTGAGAATCCCTGCGCAATTATACAATATGTTTTCATTCATAAATATTACAATAAGAATATTTGTAAATGAAATGGAATGAAAATGAAATATTACATTTAGTATCCTAGTTATGGTATTTTACAATAAGTAAACACTACAGTTAGGATATGATATAAAACACATATCTAGTAGTAATACACTAAATTAAAAAAAAGTCAATCATGAAAAATAGATGATATCCTATGTCAGATGTGAATTAAGAACATCATTTAAGCATATCTTCATAGTAGCTGCTCAGTAATTGCCATTGGCAGTTATGCATGCTTCTGCATGTTATATCACCTCTAGGTGAACGTTCTGCAACAATTGATAGATGTGGTGGAAAATGAGCAGGCCATCTAATAGGGCCATTGCACCCAATCCCGAGGACTAGAAATATAGCACATTCAGGTAGCTTACAGCCATCCTTCTACAATGCACCAGTGCTCTCTCATGATATATTCTACAACACATAGGCCACTTCCTGGCATATGTGTTGTGGGACATCGTCTAACATGGTTTTAGATAATTTTTTAGAGCATGACAGGGGGGACTTACAGGCCATCTCCTACACTGATGATTTAATTTTGCTGGTTCCCGGCAACTCCAGGAGAGATACTGAAGACAACACCAGTTCCCTGCTACAAGAACTGTTGGATTAGAGTACCTTGCATAAGCTTAATATTTCTAAAGACAAAACTGTCACTACGTTACTGAAGGGAAGGCTAAACAGAACAAGAGCCCCCTTGTTCGTAGTGGAGGTGTCTCTTTGAGGAATGTGTGTGCCCTCAGGTACCTTGGTGTATATCTGGAAGAGTTTGTTTTTTACGAAACACGTCATATATATATTTAAAAATTAAACTCCAAAACATTAAACTCCTTTATGCCAACTTCTGCAGAGTAATAAGGGTTAAATGGGGAATCAAAGGACAATCATTAAATATGTTATATGAGTGTGTATTTGTCCCCATTATCACATATGCTGCTGGAGCTTGGTGTCATAAAGTAAAAAATTTTAATTAGAAAGCATTTAATGTCTGCCCAAGGATTCGTTCTTCTAGGTATCACCAGGGCCTGCTGTACTGTCTCTACTGGCACTTTGAATGCAATATCTGGGAAGATGCCTGCGGTTTATTGGTAATCCGCATGAGCTTGAGATACTGTCTTAGAAGTGGAATCTCCACAGAGGTTTTAGGCATTTGGTCATGCTGGGGGTGGGGAGGCGCTTGAGGGGCAGCTGCTTGCAGTCGAGAGACGGAGGATACATAATGAGTTAATAAATATTTGGCAAACTAGATGGAATAACTCTGACAAAGACAGGGAAACCTACGCCTTTATTCCCTCCATAACAACTATGAATTGGAAATCAAGAACAGTTCAACTTGAGTTCTTGTTTCCTGCTGACCGGGCATGGCTTAATGTCTAGGCTGAGTCAGTATAGTTTGGTACCTTCTGGCTTGTGCTTCTGTGAGGCGATGGAAACTGGCCTTCATGTCATGCTTTATTGTTCCTATTATGAAAATCTGCGCAGCAAACTTGAACGAGAGGCCATTCATTTGGATACCTTGCTGGATTCATTAGTAAGTTGAGTGTTTTAGTTATATCTCAACTTTTGTTGATAACGTTTGCAAAAGGAGGGCCAAGTTGTTAAATGATAGCAGAGGTATTTCGTCACAAGGTATTGGAAATAGCAGCCAAAAGCACTGGGTAGCACAAACATGATATTTAGTGCCATCAGGATAATATACCAGCTCTATTTAGTGCATATTGTGTGCAATTTTATCCATACTGAACCAAGATTTAATTGGAAATTTTAGAAAGATTTATTATGACTCTATTTTATTTATTTATTTATTTTTATTTTATTAAAAATAATAAATAAAATTTATTATTTTTATTAATAATAAATTTTATTTATTATTATTTAATTGGCCATGAATACATAATTTTAAACTAAAGGCTGTATACATGGTCTTTTGACCTTGTGAATTAGTGTATATGGGCCTCGGCCATAGAGGCACATATAGGATAAAGTTGTTAATACAGTCCATTCCGGTTATTTGGGACACATCGGGACTAGTGCATTTTGGCCCGATTAAGCGGCTGCCCCAATTATCTGAAGTTTCACGTAAATAGTTAAAAATACAATTTACCCCCCTCCCTTTATAATTGGTTCACTGTACAATCAAATCACGTTACGACGAACTCAGCATAGTAAAGTACCGTTCACTATACAATGTGCAGTAAGTGCCGGTCATTGTGATCATGTTTATGAATTGAATTTTAATTCTATTAAACAGCGATTCTAATTAGCGAAAATAGGAGGAATATTATCCACAGGCTATAAAAGCAAAGATATATAAAGCACAAATTTACCCTTTATTACCTTACCACAATTAAAAAATACGTGAAAATCGGAAGAATATACATGATAATTGAAATAATTAATACGTACTGCAATATGTACATATGAACTACTTGACATTTCTGTTCACTGACATTTGTGGGTGGGGGTTAAAATTTAAAACTGTAAAAAGATAAGCAATCAATAACAAAGAACACAACACACACAAATTGCAAGTAACAAATACATGCATGTGAAAACGGAGTAACAAGTTACAAAGCTTTAAAAATAGGAATAACGAGAAGGTTTGAAAATTAATTTTTTTATATGATTGAAGATGTCATGGAAGTGTAAACACATTTCACCATAATAACTCACAGAATTCCAGCTGTTGCTGTAATCGCAAATTCAGTAAGATCGAGTTTACTGTCCGTTTATGGTAGATTTAACTAACAGAAAAGCCCAATAAACAGGTGACTGCTAATTGTTTTTATTGTTTTATGGTTGTGACCTCCAGAATTTCAACCGAACCATATAGTACCGTCGGAGACAATTGTAGAGTAATCTCCAGTGCTTGCAGTCTCCTGCCCCGATTAAACAGCATGCTGTCCCAATTAAGTGAAGTAAACCCTGGCTATTTTCTCGATTGCTTTCTGTTTTTTAAGATTTGCCCCAAATAAACGGCTGCCCAGATTAACCGGTGGCCCAAATAACCAGAATCCACTGTATATGTATGTACATCATTTTTTAACATATAGGTATATTATGTTAGGAGTGAGTGAGAAATTTGGTAAAAGGAAGATAGCAGGCATGATTTAATTCAACCACCTTTGCTTTTCATTGGCATTAAATGCCTAAGCTTACAGAGGTAATATCTCCGCAATCCTTGACTTTCACCCCTTTCCGACAGCTTTGACCTTGGCAGTGGCGTGGTTCCTTATTTTGTTTCATTGGTCAATATATGAGGCATGGATGGGATAAGGGAATATTTCAGTCTATTGTTTCCTTTTTCTGTGCATCTGCATGATTAGCACAATGGTATCGTCACCGTCCTCCCCACACCGGGTGGAAAAGGCCCGGGTTCAAATCTCATCGATGACACGAGGAACTTTAATGGGCTTTTTTCACTCCGTGGCTGAGTTAATCGGTCTCGGGTGTAGATAGCAAGGTCCCCCCCAGAAACTGGGACTGGGATTTTTTTGTCCAGAAAAACAGACAAATTAACACAATTTACAGACAAACACAATTTACAGACAAAATACATATACGGGTATATGTAATTTACGGGTGTATGTAAAAAACCTACCATAATAATTTGAATTTTTTTTTCTACTTTCTAAGCAACAATTAGTATTGATTTATTGTTTCCTTCTGGAATATTTTTTTTTTTTTTTTTTTTTTTGATCCACGGTGCTTTTGTAAGTGACATGGGCTGAGAGTTAAATAAAAATAGTTCATATTTTATTATTCAATTCCTTGTAGTTATTCAACCCATCAGTCATGGCAAGTGCCAAAAAGAAAAATTGTCGACAGTATCTGGATGAATATCTAGCTTATGATTTTATTGAAAGCCCATTCAACTCAAGACAGCCTGTCTTATGACTAATATTTCTTTTTCAAAGAGGCTATGAAACCAAGACTTAGATAACTTAAAAAGGAAACATCCTGATAAAGTTGGTAAGCATATAGAATATTTCAAAAAGATAAAATAGAATTTTGAGCAATGTAACACTGTTACTTCCTTATTTAAGAATAACACACAAACAAATGATGATGGAATGACCGAGTCTTATAAAATTGCAGAAATCATTGCAAAAACTGGTAGTACTCACACAGTTGCTGAGACTGTTATATGACCTGCATTAGAGACTGTAATTTCAACAGTGATGCATCAAAATTCTTCCAGTATTTTAAAAGCATTGACATTGAGCAACGATTCAATTCAAAGACTAATTGATGAGATGTCAGTTAACGTTGTATGGCAGCTAATTGACAAACTAAAAATGAGAAACTTTTCTGTTCAGACTGATGAATCTACAGTTACTGACAATAAGGCCCTTCTCTAATGACATACGTTCATTATTTCAATGATTATTGTAAATTTCAAAGAGAGATGTTTGTAAAAATCTATAGAAACTGACTATACTGGAGCATCTATTTTTGCTGTGGAAACATGGTTTGACGAAAAATAAGTACCACCGGAAACTTTGGCATCCTGTGCCACTGATGGTGCTACCTCCATGGTTGGAAGACAAAGGTTTTATAGCCCACCTAAAGGAAGTATGTCCCGAAGTTCTTGCAATACAGTGCATTGTGCACCAATATCATCTGGTTGCAAAAAATATTAGTCCAGTTCATTATCAATCTCTCAGTATAGTTATTAAAACCATCAATAAAATAAACCATCAATATGCAGTATGCAAATAAACAATTATGCAAAAGTGGCCTTAAAACATCAGAACAAGAATATCTGAAAAGTTAAGCCTGGAGACATTTTACTCTTGATGATTTGATAATTAATTGAATTCTAAAAACACCAAGATCAAAATAACACCCCTTCACCTGGCAGTAAGTTAACTACAGTGTGGAGTCTACTGTGAGAAAAAGACAAGAACAAAAAATTTTAGCAAAAGAAAAGCATTTCAAACTACACTTAGAAGGTAAAAAAAATTAATTGTAATCCTCATGTCATGATGATGAAAATGTGTTTGAGCATCTTACTAAATTCCTAATTCAAATAATCAACTTACCTCCATTATAGGATTGGAGGCTAACACTTTCTTCTCAACATGAGTTTCAGTCGAAGAACCACCTACTGTTGCAAAGTACCTCATAGAATACTTTGCTGATACTGTCTTTCCAGCTCCGGATTCTCCACTAACAATGATTGACTGATTTTGATTTTCCCTACAATATGTTCATTCAAAATGTACTTAATCCAAATATACATTTTTATTTAAATATCTAAATTTAAGAAAAGGAACAAGGTTAAATTTCAAAGAAGATTTTAAAACAGTTTGATAAAAACACTTCACTATGCTTACATTTTGCAATCTTGCTGGGATGGGGAAGCTATATTCTCTCTCTCCTTTGATAGTGACATACTTGGGCTTATTGCACATTTTACACACAGCATTGCTATCCATGAGTCAACCTAAAATTACTATTATTATTTTTAACTGAACAACATCAACAAAGGAGGTAAATCTGTTATTTCTCAAAACTCAAGACCACTATTACAGATATTTTGGGTCTTCCTGAACCCTCATCAGATAATAGGCAACTCCCTATCAAACTGTGAATAAATCTTATTCACAGTCTGATATATTTGTATCAAACTGTGAATAAATCTTATTCACAGTCTGATTTATCTAACCCAATCTAAATGAGCAGCAAAGAGGTGAGTGGAAGAAAAACTTCTACTTGTAAACATAATGAAAGTTACATGAATATTAAATCCCTAGTAGTAGACTACTAGGGTACACTGCATCCTGTCACTGTAAAAGGAGGGGATATATCAAGACTGAAAAATATACAGACAGTGAAATATTTTATACCCCTAACAGTAGGCTCATGCTGCCTACTATTAGGGGTTTAATATTCACATAACTGTTTTACATTGAAAATCTAAAGTTTTTCTTTCACATAACACTTGGCTCCATATTTAAATTTAATACATTTATTCAGTTTCCAAGAAAAGTTGCTAATGGGGCCGCCCACTATCTGATCAAGGTATAAAGGACCCAAATAAGCTGTCACAGTGGTGCCTTGAGTTTTTAATAAATAACAGTCACCTTCTTGGTGATTATTTGATTAAAAACTATATTAGTCATGTTAGGTCACCTCATGGAAAACAATGTAATTTCTAAAGAAAACCATAAGCCCAAACTTGTCACTGTCAAAGAAGGATACACAGCTTCCTTACAACAGCAAAACAAAAAATATAAATGCAGTAAATCATTTACAAACTAAATTTAGGAAGTATTTCTCTACTTCCCTTGTTTTTTTTTTCATATTAAATCAGTCGACACTGAATTTCTTTACATGTTTTCCATACTCCTGATACAGTTCGTGATAACATCCAATAAATTTAAGCCAACTATTTTCATGGCATTTATTACCAAAAATAGTAAGTATGTAATACTAAATATATGGATACTACCAAAAAAAATCTAGCTACTTATAAATTTCTTACAAATAAATGATTATTATCTCTTTGAAATGATAAAAAAAAAAGTCACCATGGCTTAAACCATATGAACATTATGGATGAATAAATATTAAAATTAAAAGAAAAAAAAAGAATAATAAGAAAGTTATTACCAAAACATACAAATTTTAAAAATAATACATTAAAAGTGATAAAATTTCAGGATAGTAATATAACAAATGTTTGTGAAAAGGTATGTCCTCAAGTCAATCCCTCTATGTAGAGAAGACTGGCTAAAATAGTTGATTCACGTTTTCAAACAGGACTGGGTAGGAGAGATATAAACTTAAGACGAAGCTTTCTAAATGCAAATATCATTATAGGTAATAATGATTATTACCTATAATTTAGTAATCTGAATTATCTATCCTCAATCTAATGTAATTTTGGAATGATTATCCGTAGCTTAATTATGTAATGAAACAACACTCCTATACCAAATGAAAAGTTCAAAGTTAGTTTATTAAGTGCTTATGACCTTAATTAAACCTCTAAATTTGACATGAAGATGACATTTTTGGGTCCCTGCTAGCTAGATCCTAACATCAGACCAAGGAGTGAGGAGCTGTAATCAACTCATGTATTTGGTCTGATGACAGTATCTGGCCAAGGTCCTGAACCTTCACTTTTGTGTCAAATTTAGTGTAATTAGGACACAAGCACTTAAAAACTAACTTTGGATTATTCACATGGTATAAGAGTGTTTAGCTATATAATTAATGTGTGTGTGTGTGTGTGTGTGTGTACACATTTTGGTAGGGGGGGGTCTGATCCTTCACTTAATAATGGTACATATGTCATAGAGTGACAGTATGAAAGATCACTGTCCAGATGCTATGTGAATATTAAATATGTCGTGGATAGACTCCCTAAAAGGAGGCTACAAAGCACTGTAAATGTTTTGTAATTCTGCTCACAATCTTATAAGGTATGGGATGGTGTATCAGATGCAGTCTCTCTACTATATGACACAATACACTGGTGGAAAAAAAAAAAAAAAAGAGGCTGAACAGAATTAGTAACAAATTTTGTCACCAGCACAGCTGATCTTACTTGATTGACCGTGACCCCTAACACATTTGCCAAAGTCCCACCAATGCCAGTGGCCCGCTTACTTTTTTTTAAAAAATGCTCAGTGGCTGACATTTTTAATAGTGAATTTTATTTTTTAACAGTGTTCATATATACAGCCGAAGCATTTATTGCGATCCTCTTTTTAATGTCCCACACATTATAATGTTCTATGCAGTTGGCCACGGCCAATTTATCGTTACCCTAATGCTATTTGATGAACGATTGATGTAACGTTTTCTCATTCCCTGGGGTAGTCGTTATATAAAGATTCAACTATAGAAAGAAAATATTACTTTGGAATTGAGCCTAAGTTAAATACGGCTTGTTTTCTGCTGGAATTATTATTACAATAGATAATAATAGATAGACATATAGGAACCTCCATATAACACAGTACTTCTACAGCACGGTTTCGCTCTAACTCAATTGATAAATTGCACTGCCCCTTAAAATAGTATTCAATGTTGAAGCAGCGAGACCTAATTCCGTGCAATAGATGACAAACTTGGTCCTGCTTCGTACTTCTTAATTAATCGTCTTCATTTCGAAATCAATTTTGTTTTGTTTCCTAGCACTGCCAGCACTTGCACTTTCCATTGGTCACTTTCCCTTCACCACTGTAATAAGTAAATAGGAATGAAGAGAAGATCCTGAAAATTTATTTGTATATTTTATATGACTGAAGATTTTCTTGAAGGGGAACTCATTTTACCATAATACCGTAACGTAAAAACCCACAGAATTCCAGTTATCGGTATTATCACAAATGCAATAGGGTCTGGTTTACTACCTATTTATAATAGATTGCACTAACAGAAAAGCCCAATAAATGGGAAAGTGCAAATTGTTTTTATTGTTTTATGGTAGTGACCTCCAGAAATGTGTTTCAGAAAAATATCACAAAGGCCTTCAAAATTTATTCTTATAACGGAACATATGATAACAATGAAATGTAGTGCAATTTCCATTATAAAAATGACCTTTTAAAGAGATAAATAGCTTAGATATATAGCAAATATTTCAACTTCCAAGGTCTTGGAACAAATTACCAAAAAAAAAAAAAAAAAAAAATATACAATGTGTTATTGGATTCACATAGCGATATTTTCACGATACCTCCATTTATTTCTACATGATGCAAAATACGTTTCCATGATGTTTTTAAGTTTGCACTGGCTGGCAAAAACTTACGTAAAGTCGAATTTCTGTAAGTCGAGTATTACATAAGCCAGAGAGTGGCTGTACTAAATTTTTCGTTTTTTATTACTTTTTCATTATTTCATTTCATTTTTCAGGATATTCACTTGAAAAAAGGTTGGTATATTTTCAGCTTATTTTTGGCCAATGGATTATTTCCCATGCTGATTTATGCGGCATTACACCTTTCCCAAGTGAGTTTTCTTGAGAAATTTGGAAGTTTGTAAAAACTGAAAAAATATGTACATAAATGCTTTCAGATAATAATTTTTTCATATTTTGATTTTATAGCTGAATATTACAGTGGGATTATTGACAAAAATTAAGCAATTTTTTAAAAAAATAAGAGAAAATAATTGAAAATTCTTTTGTAACATCTAAAAAATGCAAAAAATTCATCATTAATTCTTTTTTTCTTTTTCTTATTATTTGATTCAATTTCATCAAATTCAGATCTGAATTCTCAAGCATTTCATTGATTTCAGTGTCTTGAAGCTTGTTAAATGGTGATGCCTTTCTACAATGATTTTTGACGATATCTATTACTGAAGCAGATAGCATTACTTGTAAAAACACAGTTTATAGATGACAGCATATCTCTGTAGAGTTTCATGAGTAATAGGTATAACAGATATTTCATGAATAATAAATAATTCAATCTGTACATATACAGATGTAATTTGTTGTTACTGCTTTGATAAAAGCATTCATACACATATAGTAAACTCCTATTATAGCACTTTCAAGGGACTGGCCACAAAGAGTACTATAAGTGAGAAAGCATTATTATAAAATTGCCTCCACTTTTTAGAGGTCATTTTTCAGTTTTCGCCAATATTTTGGTAGATATTTTGTGCAATTTAAGAAGCATTAACGTAGAACATTAAGTGGCAAAGTTTTCAACTTACATTTATATGTAAGTTGAAATTAAGTAATATACCACACTGCTTTTATTATACTTTTGCTTCAAAAGAATGGAAAATTTTTAAAAAGATTTCATTCAATTAAGCTAAACATATCTTGAGTATTATTGTATAAGCGTCATAAATGTAGTATAGGTAGAATATCCGAAATCTGGATGCCCAAAATCTGGAAAATTTTAAATATTTGCAATTTTATGGAAAAATTATTCTTTGAATAGCATTGACAAATTGTTTCTCCAAATTCAATTTATATTAAAGTAAAGTTAAACAATATTTAACATGATGCTTTCGAAAACCCCATTATTGGCACTTTCAGCTGCAGAAAGTAAACATGCTCTGGTCATATGATAGAAAGTCTGCTGGCCACCAAATGAAACCTGTATGCAAAGTGCTATGCTATGATCAGTTCATCATCAAACTACCTATGCAAGACTTATGAGCGTTGCATAAAATTCTCTGTTCTCTCTCTCTCTCTCTCTCTCTCTCTCTATCTCATTGGTCTTCAATCATTGTTTCAGATGGAGGTGGCCATTACTAAATTGCTAACAAGGGAGGGCAGTATTTTGGCATATGTTTGTAAATTTCCGATTTTATCGGCAGCGCACAATAAATTTGTCATTTGGCACATTCACTTTCTTTGAAAATTAATCTTTATTGATATTCATTTTTATTAATCTTTATATTTAGTTACTGATAAGACTATCTGGACACAGCTTTCTCAGGAGCTGCTAAGTGGAACTTTCTTTACTGCTTAAATGTTCTTTTTTTTTTTATTTAAAATTAGTAATATAGTTATTATTTGTAATTCTCTGATTAATTTGGTGAATTTTTTTATTACTTGGTCCGTGTAAATGCTTAAGAAACCACAGCTGACTTCTTCCATCGAGCTGCACTGATAAGAAATTCAAATTCTGACTCCATTGTTGTAGTATT
Organism: Mastigoproctus giganteus; assembly: GCF_048544385.1. Lineage (NCBI taxonomy): Eukaryota > Metazoa > Arthropoda > Arachnida > Uropygi > Thelyphonidae > Mastigoproctus > Mastigoproctus giganteus. The sequence goes on along the minus strand of NC_143575.1, from coordinate 71,192,463 downwards.
GAGATAGGCGATACTACGAGGTTTTCTAAGTAGCATGGTAGCAGCATAATCAGTATCAGAAGAGGGCTATAAAGTATAATGGCAAATGTAAAGAAAGCCCACATGAGAAGCACGCAAAAGTTCAATGAAATTTACCGGTAAAAGTACTTTGCCATAAAGGCATTTGTATTGTTGCTCGCTCAGTAAACATACAGTGGGTGTTATCAGTCAGGAGTAGAAGTTGAATCCCATGGGAGATTGAAAACCTCCCGAAGTGGAGGGGGTAACCTGACCTTTTTTCTTTAGACTCACTGATGGACTAGTGGATAAATTGTTTATTAAGAAAAAAAAGGCAAAGGTAAAGGAAGCCCACACGAGAAGCAGGGCAAACTTCAAAAAAGTTTAGCGGTGAAACTATGCTACAAACATTTTTTACGACGCCAGAACTTCCAATACGACTATATTCGTGATTCAATTAGTTAATTCAATTAGTGATTCTAAAGAAAAAAGGTCAGGTTACCCCCCCCTCCACTTCAGGAGGGTTTCAAGCTCCCGTGGGATTCAACTTCTACTTCAAACCGATAACACCCACCATCTGTTTACCAAGCGAGCAACAATACAAATGCCGTTACGGCAAAGTACTTTTACTGGTAAATTTCATCGAACTTTTGAGTGCTCCTCATGTGTACTTTCTTTACCTTAGCCACTATAATTTATAGCAACACAAAAGTGTTTTAATAATAATATGATTTTATCACATAGCATATAATGTAATCTAGGAGAGCACACTTTGTACTACCATTAATTAAGCAGGATTAGGTAGCATCATTCTTTTCAATCTCTTAGTTTTGTGTGTTGTGTTCAAATTAAATTTAAACTAACATCATGCCTCAGACAAGAGCAGAAAAGCAAAGGACTCAAAGTAGAGGCAACTCTTGGTTTACGAACAAGTTCTGTTCCAAGTTGTTCATTATACGTTTTGTTCGATATGAGTATCTTGCATTCCTGAGCTTTTAAGATATATATCATATAAATTCGCAGCCATTTTGAAGCATTAAAACCATGTACTAAACATTGAATGGTCTATACAATACATTTTATTATAATGTATACATGCATTATATGGTTTATCGTTGTTTAGTCTCTAGAGCAAAGTTTCGGGCATCCCCGAAACTTTGATATATTTTTGATATTTTTTGATATCTTTCGTGTTTTGGGTTTTCATAAAAAAAAAAAAAAAAAAAAGATACGTAACGTAAAATAAAAAAAAAAAGAACAAAAAAACAAGATATCGTACTTGTTAATTTTAATTAAAAACTTAGTTACAAAATAGAAATAACGAAAATGAGTACTAACATAATATACGTACTGTACATACATACGTATTCAACTTTTATTCTTCAATATCTTCATCAGAGTTCAATATTTTCCACATAAGCGACACTAGGTGCAGATGAGGTAGATGGAAGGGCATCTGATAATGAAGAAACAGCTGAGTTTTCCACTTTTTTAAAATATGTTTTTATAGAAGATTGCACAGTTAGATTCTTTTTTCTTTTTTTTTTTTTTCCTTCAAAAATCTCACTGTAGCATGCTAGACAGTCATAAATGCCTCTTTTCACTTTTGCAATTCTTTTCATATTTGCATCTTCTTTTTCAATGATTGCCAACCCCTCAGAAATTGATTTAAAAGCTGCAGCCATTTTCTGTCTTGTAAATGTTCTGGGAGGCTGTGAAATATCAGGTTCTTCTGTTACTTCACAATTTAGATGTGTCTCTATTTCAATTATTTCATTGGTTGTTAATTCCTCAAACATCAGTCACATCAAGGTCAAGGTCCATTTTATTGCCCAGTTCAACAATTTCCTGATAATTATTGTAATAAATACATTTTTTAAAAATTTATTTATTTAAATCTTACAATTATGTTTACAATTATCGTTTTATAAGGAACTATCTATTGGTGACTTTAAGAAATTTTGAATGAATGTGATGTTCTTTATAGCAAATGTTCGTAAATTGAACGTTCATAAACCACGGGTTGCCTGTACAGGGAATGCTTTGGTTTGGTGGTAGCTTTTTGCAAAGCTACATCTAACAGTACAGGATACAGCCATAGGGGATGCCTTTGTGTGTATTCATTGCAAAGAGCATGAGGAAATTAAGAGCAAACTCGACATTCTGATAGGATTATATGACGGCTTAAAGAATAGGCTTGATGCCCTCAGAGTAAAAGAGAGGAACTCATCAAGCATTCAGATGCCCAGTCCAATGCTTGAGCCATGCTCCAGCATCAGATAAGACAAAGACATCCTCTGCAGCAGAGATCCTTGATCCCACAAGAAGTAGCTACAGTTGGTGACTTGACTGCCAGAAGGGGAAAGTATACTGTGCAAAAAGGACAGGTGGAATAAGACCACAGCATATCTGCCAGGGACTAAAGTAGATCATATTGTAGAGCAGGAATCATCTTTTAAGAGCACAAAAAAGTGAACTATTGTACACACTGGCACTACTGATAAGAGTACAAGATCTCAGGATTTAACTAGCAAGTACACATTGTATATGATGTTTTAGTGTGGTGCATGGTAGAGAAAATCTTAGTGTTTTGATAGATAATTTTATTATCTATTATAATTAACTTAACTTTACAATCAGAATGATATCACAAACTCAAAAACATAATACATATAACCATGGGCGCTAGTAGGATATTTTGAAAGGTGGTGAAAAAAAAAAACTACAGTAAAGAGTTGATTATCCAAATTGTCAATTTTCCAAAATACCGCCACCCCCAAAAAAAAAAATAAATAAATAATAATAAATTACAGTATCTACTTTTAGTGCACTGGTTGTTATGCTGAAATATTACTCCTGCCGCTTGATGTATTCGCTTCCGATTATTTAATCGAAGATATATACGGAATTGCATAGAAATATTCTTAATTTGTCATTATTGGAGTTAAAAATCAAATGTTGGCTTTAACTATTGTGTGGACCCAGGATAGTCTCCAGTGACCTTGTTGCATCATTGCCAGTTGTACCGTTGTCAGCACAGGAGTATGGTGGGGGGAGCAGTTAGCTTTCACACAGTCTGGTGAGAGAGCGACAGTGTGAGGTTATTTCAGGAACTTTGTTTCTAATCACTCAATGTTCAAGTGTGTTCGTGGCTATTTCAAAGTGAAATACTGTGTCATTTTCCTTTGTGTTAATAATGATGTCTACGCAAAATAAACTGCAATGTGTTGTCAATAGAAGACAATTATTAATATACTGAAAAAGGACAAATGTTTCAATAAATTAATGAGAATATTAAAAACTGTTTATTACTTCAACATCTAAAGGTAGCGCACTTGCACCACTTTGCACGTGCATATAACGTAAACTCGATAACATATATTTAATAATGTAAACTTCATAGCATAAGTATTATTGCTGCATAATGTCCTTACTGAATTTAAGTATATTAGTTTAGTATCAATTAAACTGAATTTGAATGGAAATCAAAGAGCTCAAAGTAGTGGGACTGCTGTGGCTCGAGAAGAACTGAGGGGAGCAGTTTTCCTCCAATTCACGGCCTCATGAAATGTACTAGCTGTTTGATGATTTATCTGGAAAAGTACATGATACAAACAAGGGGAATGTGTGTGTGTGTGTGTGTGTGTGTGTGTGTGTGTGTGTGTGTGTGTGTGTGTTCAATGTAAAGAGTGCAAGGATAGTATCAACTCGGCAATACGATCAGTGTTTATGAGAAAAAGAACAGGGTGGATGCCCTCAAAGAAATTATACTGGAGCCCATAAAGCTCTCAGCTGCCCACCTCAATGCCACTTGATCATCAGAAAATGCAGCAGCAACCCCCAAGGCAGAATGCACTGGGCCCACTGGAGGTAGCTATTGTTAGTAACTCTATTGTCAGGGAAACAGGAAATATATTGTACAAAAAGGATAGGTGAAATAGGAACAAGGTATGCAAAGGGCAAAAGTTGATGTTGTAGAGCAGATATCATCTTTTAAGGGCACAAAAGATAACAGTCATGTGAATGTAGGCATTAATTATATTAAGAGTAGCAGATCTGAGGACTTACTTAACAAGTACAGGGCAATGTTGAGAAAAAGTCATGAGTTAGTGTTGAATTTGAAAGTGTCTGCAATTCTGCCCAGACATGATAGAAGGAAGTACAGGATGAAAGCCTTGTCAATTAATTTTGCACCAGAGAGATTGTGCAAGGTTTGTGGGGTCGAATTGTTCTCAGCATGGTCTGTGCTTAACGGGGGAGACTGCTTCTGTGTTTCTGTTTTTGTGTTGTTAACGGGAACACTGCTTCTACAGGGACAGGATACACTTAAACAGAAAGGGTGCAAGAATATTTGCTGATGCTATAGAGGCAGTGTTAGGTGGGTTGGAAAACCTGATAGCTTGGGGGGGGGGGGGGAACAGACTAATTGATTAACAGTAGCCACAGGCAGAGATGAAAGTGATTTTTGCAAAGTTTCTATTAGAATATGCAGCAGCCCCAAAAGCAAGTACCAACGATTTCAAGATATGCTGTGGGTCATCTTGTAACAAGGAAATAGTTGGGCTGTGTTGGAGTAACTAAAAGCAGGTGCATGTATACTTGCATGTACACCAATGCTAGGGAGATAGTAAATAAATCAGATGAATTTGAAGTACTGATCAAGTCATCAAATGCAGATATTGTGAAGATATCAGACAATGGCGAGACTTAGATATAAGAAATGTAGAATTAGAATATGGGAAGTATAATGTTTACAAAAAGGACAGACAGGGCAAAAGGGGAGGGGTTATGCTCTTAGTTAAGAGGCACAAAATCTAAGGCATTGCATCCAGCTGACATGTGTGGCCGGTCCAAATTTTAGTCAGTTTGGTGTGCCTTAAGCAATGGAAAAAACAAAAATGAGAGTAGGAGCATGTTACAGGACTAATGATTGTGATGAGTACAATGAACAACTATACAGAGAAATAGAGTGGGCCAGTAAATCAGAATATCGTATAATGGAGAATTTTAACTTTCAACATATTGGAACTTGAGGGTTTGTCACCCTCAAGTGTCTGGATTTGTTTGGATTTACTGGATGACTGTTTTCTACATCAATAGCAGCAGTGTGATAGATAGCAAAAAAGAGATAGCAATATTCTTGATCTCAGCAGTAATTCTTCATGCATTAAGAATCTGCAGAAAAAATAACCACTAGGTGGCAGTGATTGGAATTCATTGATGTGGGATTTTCTTAAAGAATAACTATAATCTGGGGTAATGGGAAAGGTTTTTACTTTTGTAAAGAAAACTAGTGGTCTCAGACATTTTTTTAATTCAATATAGTGATGTATTGACAGGACCAACTGATGATGTTACCAACAACAAATTTTAAATGGGAAACACTCAAGGAAATTATCAAAGAAATTACTGGGCTATTCATACCAACTAATAAATTCTGTTCAAGGATTAGACCTAAACATATACCAAATGATCTAACGAGACATGTGGCAGAGAAGAAAAAATGCATGGGATGCATATAAATTATCTGACGATAAAGTCTATGGCAGATTTAAAATAGCCTGCAATCAAGTTACAAAGGAGGTTAAGTAGGCCAAGGCCAATTAGGAGAAATCTTTGGCAAAAGATGCGAGAAAAACACTAAAGACTTCTTTAATTATTAAATACTAGAAGGAACAGGATGAATCACATTGGTCCACTAGATATCGGTAGTTTAACTGTTGATGATCCTCCTCGGATTGCTGACAAACTAAATGGGGATTTTGTATCTACATTTATATGAGGAATTCTTTCGAGCAGCATATGCCAGAAGTTTATCAGTCTTTAACAGAGTGTGAAATGATTTTGTAATAAATGAGAAGAAAATTGAAGAGAAATTCTAGAAGATAAATGTGAAAATGAGCCTGGGGTGGATGAGAACTATTCAATTAAATTAAGGGAGGCAGCAAAGGAAGTAAGCAAACCCTTAGTCATAATTATGGAGCATCTCTGGATTCAAGGGAGGTCCCTACAGACTGGAGATGTGTGAATCTATCCCCAATTTACGAAGGGGGATTAAAGGGTGACATTAGTAATTACAGACCTGTTAGCTTAATTTCTGTTCCTGAGAAAATAATGGAGTTAGTAGTAGTAATGGAAAGTGATGCAAGAAAGCAAATAGCTGATACAGCATCAGCCAAAAAAAAAACAAGTCACTCATCCGTATCCTCCAAGAATATCTAGTTTTCCCTTAAATTTATTCAACCCATCCACTTCCACAACACAGATGGAAGCCTGTTCCAACAATCAACCACCCACTAGATAAAGAAGTGATATAGGACCAACTTGACAGAACAGTTATACTTTAATCACATCATGGGTATGTTAAGAGGAGATCTTGTCTGACCAATTTGATTCGGTACTATGGTGCAGCGACAAAAGAAATGGATGCAAAAAAATAATTCTGATAATATACTTGGAATTCAAGAAAGAGTTTTTGACACTATTGCACATAAAAGACTGTTGTACAAACTGGAGCAGTATAGCAGTAAGGGCAAATTACTGTTATGGATAAAGGGATGGTTGCATGGAGAAGACAGAGTGGTTATCAATCGACACTACTCTTCATAAACTAATATTATTAGTGGGGTTTCAGAGTCTGGTGCTGGCCCATTGTTGTTTCCTACATTTATTAATTATATCAATGAAAGTACATCAGGTTGCAGATGATACAAAGGTTGACAGAGTGGTAAATGACAGTAATAAAAGTGCATAAGATGCATTTTTATAAATCTTATGCTGCTGCATACGATTTAGAAAAATTAGGCAGATGGGCTAAGAATTGAAGTTTAACATTGACAAATGCAAGGATATTGACAAATGCATATGGATAGCAGTAATCCTAAAGTAAGATACCAACTATATGGTACTACACCTAGGGTAGTGGAAAATGAAAAGGACCTGGGGTAATTGTGCAGTGAGATATGAAGTTTTCTGAGCAGTGCAGACACGCTGTCAGAGCAGCTCATGGGGTCTTGTTGTTTAATGTGAGAGAAATAAAACAAGTAACCTGAAACTACAAACAAAGCATCAGCTATTGTCCGGTGCCATACTGCTCTTCAAGCAAAAAGCTGAATAGTTGCCAAGATGGTGGCAGGTCATTTGACAAGTTCTCGTGTGTAATTTTATGAAAACCATAAAAAAAAAAAAAAAAAAAATCACTTCGGAAACAAACTACTGCAGTAAAAGTTAACTATAATTCAGGAAGCGAGAATATACTTCAGATTTCTAATCACTGATTAACAGTTAATGCAAGAGCTTTATTTTCAAGGGTTACCTATTGAGTGATCCTCTAACATAAACAGAATACTTCAGGCTTTGAAAGTGCTTGCTATACATGGGGGAAATTTTCTGGTGCATGAAATGGCACACCACAAAAAAAATCCACCACATTTCTAGTTATCTTGCACATTGCAAGTCCTTACCAATTTTTAGTCAATTCAGATATCACCAATTTCTTTGGAGCTGTCACCTACATTTATTTTTACAATCGCATTAAGCACACATATAAAATAAAAGACAATGAATGTTTATAAATTCATTGTGTGTGCACAGCATTCAGTATGTATGTATTTATAATGAAGGTATTCAACAGTGTGTACATATTAATAATGAAGGTATTCAACAGTTGTACATATTAATAATGAAGGTATTCAACAGTGTGTACATATTAATAATGAAGATGTATTCAGTTTACAGAGAATGAATTCATAACCATTAAGTTTTCATATTTCTGCTATGTAGCATCACTAAATTAATCCTATATACCAACCTTTCCATTTTTGTGTATGCCTCTTCTGATACTGCAAATATATGAGGATCAAGGTCTCCCATAGCTTGTCCCCTATATGCCATGATAGTATCAATGCCATAAATGGGTAATTCTTCATAAGGATTAATTGCCACAAGTACAATGCCTAAAATATAAAAACATTTACACCACAAATTATTATCATGTGAATAACTTTTATGATATGCTATTCGAGCAAATGTGAATAACCACATATTTGGTGTAAATTTTTATTTATTTTTTAGTTGTTTAGTCTGTTTGGTTTTGTTTCCACTTTACTGACACAAATGCAACTAAGGCTACAGTGCACCAAGACCAGACCATAAAAGTAAAAGAGAATAAGATTTACAGTAATCTTTAAAGGAACATTACGCCATCAAAAAATGTACAAGTGTAAAATCGAGTAAAAAGACAGTACAATGCAAAATTAATGCTATAAACTAGATATTTGTAAAATAATAAGAGAAGTTTACCTCGATATAGTAAATAGAACACTTCTGTATGATACTCTCCAGAAATTAAAACAAAAAAATCGAAAATCTTACATTTTTTTGTTTTAATTTCTGGAGAGTATCATATGGAAGTGTTCTACGTACTATATTGAGGTAAACTTCTCTTATTATTTTACAAATATTGATATCAACATAGAACGTATTGAGCATTATGGCTCTGGTTCATACTATCTAATAAACTAGATATATATGTATAAGTCAATAATTCGCAAAAATTTTTAAATATTTGACATGTGGTCTGATAAAAATGGCTAAGTGTATAACTAGCCCAGTCAAATGGAGTAATATACATGGGGTCTTGTCAATGATATATAAGAATTTTGCTAGCAGAGATAAGGGGAAAAAATTTTTTTTTTTTCTGTTTATACTCCGGCACGACAACCAGGTCAGTAGAGTTTACAATAAATCGTCAATACAAATATTTATCGTATTTAGTAGTCACGGGCTTGAACCCCGGTCCACTCAAGGAACACGTGCTATGCAGTCTTGCTCTTGACCACTTGGCTAGGTCAGGCCCGCAGAGATAAGGAGATGATTATCTCCTTGTGTAAGGCAATGATCAGGCCACACTTTGAGTACTGCATACAGGTCTGGAAGCCTCATTTTAGGAAAGATGTTGAGCTACTAGAACAAGTACAGAGAAGGACAACGAGATTAGTGAGTGGAACAAAGGGTTGCTGTTACAAAGATATGCTTAAGTTCTGCAAATTGCAGCATCTGGAGACTAGGCACCTGCAAGGTGATCTGACTGAGGTATATAAGGCCTTGAATGGTTTGAGCAAGCTCAATGCCGATGAGATTCTTCCTCTTACTCAGATTCCACACCTGAGGGGGCATATATTTAAACTGAAGAAAGGCAGTTGTAGAATAGGTGTGCAGAAATTTGCCTTTAGCCAGCGGGTGATTGACTGCTGGAACAAACTTCCATTGTGTATTAAATTAAATAAATCCAAGGCTGAACTAGACAAACTTTGGGAGTGAATGGATTGGTGAAACAGGAAGGTGTTTTTTTGTTTTTGTTTTTTTTTTTGGCTGATGCTGTATAAGCTTGCTTTCTTGCATCATATGCTTCTACTAATGCTAATAAAACAAATATTTTATGCACTGGTAAAATTAGCAGTCAGATAAAATATGCCAGAAGATTAAAATGGTGTTGCAGTTCTCACAAATGGCCCTCAGGTTTAGTCTGTGCAATAGCAACTTCATTTATGATAATAAAACAATCATTACGTTGAATCATTCATAGCATACAATTATATGAAATGCATGCAGCTCATGCAAATTACTATTTAATCTCAGAGCCATGTAAACTTCAATTAGATTTTCAGTAACGTCCCTAGCTGCCAAGCCCTGTAGTCCACATATTCGATGCTTCCCTCATATAGGCACCCTTTTTCAGAACTCACCAACTGAGTTGCCCATCTTCAATATCATTGTTTTTAGGTGCAGTCTCCATAACTGGAAACAGCATTCCAAGAGTGATCTTACAACTGTCTTGCACAGTGGGATCATGACTTCCCTAGCTCTATAAGAAAATCAGCAATAAACCATTGATAGGACACCAAAATGCAAGTACAGATAGGCAGGCGTACTTGCTGCACATCAACACTGCCCAAAGAACTTCATGATTTTGATTTTTTTTTTATTCAACCCCACCAAGCATATATGCCACTTTGGGATTGCTACTACCTTGCATTTTGCAGATTTAAAACATAGTTACCATCTTTTGAAACATTCCTGAAGCTAATTCAAGTTATCTGGAGAGCTGCTTGGTGCTGATCGTTAATCAATCTTAATCTTTACACCATACCCTCGATCCGTTCATCAATGTCATTTAAGAAAATGAGAAACAACAGCAATCCCACAACCAATCCTTGGAAAAACCCACTTCTAACATTAGCCCAATCTGAAGAGTAACCATTATTCACAAACCTTTACCTTCTCCACTGAAGCTACCCTGCCATCCACCTTAGAATCTTACTCATGATCCAACCTGTTCCAGCTTATATACTAAACTCTGATGAGGGACTCAGTCAAATGTTCCTACATCCAGCAAATGAGCAGCCAGTCAAAATAACTAACCAGGCTGGTTAAAAATTATTTTCCCTTGAAAACACCATGCTATGTTTCTTTCAGAACTGACTCTGTTTTGCATTACTAATTATTACTTCCATGATTTTCCCTACACTGAAGTCAGAAGTGGATAAATAAGAACTGTTGGAAATATTTAGCATTTCTCTGATCCAAAGGAGTTCAATGATCCCCTCATAATTAACCTTTAAGGTTCAATGCACTCTCTCATTGTCTTCCTCAAAATTACTGAATATATGCCACCAATTCCAGGAGCCATTCTTTCCTTTAGGCTTGAAAATGTTTGCTAATATACAAACTTCTGTAATTTCAGTATCGCTAATTTCATACTGCTCAGCCTCGCTTGTACAGCCAGCCTCTCTTCATTATGAAGGACCTTTTTATCCATGAAGATTGATTAGAAATACCTATTCAATTAATCAACATTAGCTCTATTAGGTTAGACTTTTCCACATCATTATGCAATGGTCCAATCTGATTCATTTTCTTCTTCATTTTCTAATTTGACTAGCCTAATCTATCAGACTGGTCAGCTGTGTATTCCTCCATCTCACGCTATATTTTCTTAATAGAATACTAGGGGCTTTGCCCCCTGCTCGCTAACCCCCTCACACACTTTTCTACGTAATATGTAGAGGTAGGATGGAGTAAGTCGAATCTTTTCTACCCAAAAGACACACATGTCGAAACACACTGATCAATATCTAATCTAATATATAAAAAGTGAATGAAAGTTATTAATTGCATGTTCTATCTTAGACTCTTCACTGGACAGACTGATGGCTATGCAGGTCTTCAGGGGCCTCATGGTTATCCAAGCTGACATCATGCTGTAGCTTTTCCTAACTGGCATGGCGTAGGATGCTGACACTGGCCATTATGGTAACCCCCAGGCCAGTGTGGGACAGAGCTGCAAAAAGCACACTCCACCACAGGAATCTCTTTCCCTATGTTCTTTTATTCTTACCACCTGAGGTGGTTGAATCTCCTTCCCCCAATCCTCTTTCCCCATCCTGGGCAGCCCCGACCCAATTTTTCGTCGTGCTCACCACCACCATCTACTTTCAACTCCCACCCTCTGGATCACAATGGGCATCCTGTACCAGGGGATCTCTCCTTTCAAATCAGGAGAGTGCCTCAACTATTGCTCTCCTCTCTGTGTTCTCTGCTCTTTTATTGCACCCTCTTCCTATCTCCCCATTATCTCCTTTCCAATAATTTTTTTTTTTTTTTTTTTTTTGGGCTCTCCTTGGATGCCTAGGCTACACCAGGGTTCACCCTTCCAGGGCTTTCTTCTCTCCTAATGTGTCCTGGCCACCTCCCCAGGGTGATGATGGAAACTGGGGGTGTTAGTGACTCTCCGCAGGCCCCCAGACTAAGTGGCCAGAGAAGCAACACAACCCACACACTAACACACACCCTGGCCTTATGCAGAGTATTGTATTCTACACAGAGTAAAAACGCTGAGTTGGGGAGACCTCAGTGCCGCCAGACAAAAAACACTATGTCACTATGATCAATATCTAATCAGGAAATGACTTATGTAATTATTTACCTGTGCATTTGAAGTGCGTGGCATTCACAATGTGGAATAAATATCACAATAATTATTTACCTGCGTTTACATAGGTCACTTAGTTAAAGGCCTTTTGCTTTGGGTTTCATAATGCATGAAGAATATTGTTGCATCCCAAAGAGTAGGACTAAAATATTTCACTGAAATATTTACAAACTGTAAAAATATTTACAAAATACTAAATTACTGTATTTACAAATATACAATATTCATTAATATACAAAATACGTTACAATGAAATATCAAACGTTACACAAGGAAGCACATGCACGAGGCTGGTGAACGTCATGGAGGCAGTTGTCAATAATTAATTGCATTTGTAGTGACGTAATTGCCTCGCCAACTTCTCCCATTGGCTCGAATCACTAGGAGGAAAACGTTTTTAATGTATAGAGAGATATGTATTCATGCCTTTTGTGACTATTGCTTTAAAGATATTCCATTATTCTAATGCATTCATGGCTTTTGTGACTATTGCTTTAAAGATATTCCATTATTCTAATGCATTCATGGCTTTTGTGACTATTGCTTTAAAGAGCTTCCATAATTCACCCTCTGTGCACTAATTAACCAGTTGAGAGAGGCTATGGAATGTCTTAAAAGGTCAAAGTCTCCTTCCCTGAAATTAATATCCAGCCATTTGCTTTTATCAATTTTCTAATATAACTCCTTTAATAACCTTTTTCTTCATCTTCCAACTTAGAACTGCATGATTACTTCCTGTTAATGGTCCCTGTACTGTCAGCCTTATAATATATCATATCGTTTGTAGATAATGATCTAGAATCTTCTTATTCCCAGAATTTTCTCTAAATTCTGATACAAATAATAATCATTTAGTTTATTTGTCTTCTATTACGAGTTTCCCTTCCACTTACTCTGATCAATAAGGAAAAAACTGAAATCACCCATAATAAGATCACACTTGCTCACATATTCCATCTGCATGTGGAGGCCGTCTGTAGTATAACCCATCATGCCCGTCTGTAGTATACCCCATTCTCATTTTATCTTTGCTTCCAACTACCTCCCCTACAAAGGTTCTATGCTGGAATTCATAAGTTCTGAATCTGGAAAATCCTTCATTGCACTTAGGCTACTTTTGATAAGAAGCACGACCCCCCTTTCTCTTTTTCCAAAATATATTATACATACCATAATGAATGTCATTGTCATCATCCTCTGAGCAACACTACATTTCCATTAGCCCTATTATTTCAGAATTAGTTGTCCTTAACAGGAGTTTAAATTCACTAATTTTATTAACAACACTCCTGACATTACTGGCACAGTTAAGACTAAGAATCCCATCCCTATATAGTTTACAGTGCTGACACTCTCCTTATTAAGTTATTAATAATGCTAACCAAGACCACTGCAGCTTCTCTGTCCAAATGTATTCCAGTTCTACAAAATAAGTTCCTTCTAGCTATAAGCACAGGCATGTGTATAATATATTATACATACCATAATGAATGTCACTATTGTGACATTCATTATGATATGTATAATATATTATCTATATACTGAAATAGGTGAGAATATACACTGAATATAACTATATACTGCAATAGGTGAGACTATATACTGAAAGCAGTGTATCAGTATATAGCCTTTCAGTACATAGTTTCACCTATTGTGACTGGGTAGAAACGGAATTTTTTTTAGCATATCCCCATATTTATTCGACATACAGCATGCCCCCGTTATAATGCGGTTCGCTTTACACTGATTCGCTATAACACTGTTCTTATATTATAACCCGTATCTGACTATAACGCTCTTTTACAGATTGCATTTTTGGCATATTTAATGAAATCGTTTCATTTGATGGAGTCGATAGCTTGAAAATGAATATAAAAATACGGTTAAAACGTTTCCCACGACTTGAGAAATATTCCCACGCTCAGTGAAATTCTCACGCGCTAATTTAATTGCAGTAGTGACTTGTTACGTAGTTCCGAGATCAACATTTTAAAAAATGATCAAGTATATTGCTTGTAATATTTGCGTTATATGCATTTATCTGAAGTCTAGTCATCACTCAGTACAGTATTAGACGTTGTGCGTAACGGACAGTTTACTTGAACATTGTATCATAATTAATGCAACCAACACAGTTACATTTTTGAAGAGTTAATAATAGCCAATAAGAATGAAAAAGCAACAATGTCTGGGCGCAGTACGAAGACTATAAATGTAACAAAAATACTACTGAATTCGAAAATTAAATTAGACGTTTTGAAGCGAATCGATCCGGTCAAAGACAAGCAGATGTTTGCCATAATTTAGGACTTGCAAGTTTAACTGTAAGAACAATAATAAAAGAATAAAGAATTATTTTTAGCAGCGGGAAAGATAGCTGTTCCACTGCAAGCAACTAGGACTAGGCCAGCAATTAGGACTGAAATGGAAAGACTAATTTTATTGAAGATAATATCCAATGAAGAATTCAGTTAAGTTAAATATTATAAATAATAAAAAAGAGAGAGAGATTAGCCTATATGATGATCTGAAGAAAACACCTAAAAAAAAAAAAAAAATTGGAACTATTTAAATTATTTAAACTATTTAAAACTAGTAGGGCTGGTTGAATAGATTTAAAATCTAGGGAGAAGTCGCAAGTGCAGATCAAGGAGCCGAAACTTTCAAAAAATAACTTGTTAAAATTATTGAAGAGGGGTATTGTGAGTTATGTTGTTGTTTGTTTGTTGTTTGTTATTTGGTTTTTAGGAGCATTAGCAACTAAGGCCATATTGCTCCGGGATATGCGGTGGTCATTCTCGGACCTTTTCGCATCCTCCGTATTCGATGGTGACGGGCTCGAACCCCGGTCATCAAGAAGCGTGTGCTACGCACTGCTGCTCCTTCCCACCTGGCTACGGAGGTGCCCATTGTGAGTTATACTTCTCAACAAGTTTATAACATAGATGAAGCAGGACTTTTGTAGAAACGAATGCCTAAAAGAAGTTTCATACCGAAAGAAGCAAAAAAACATGCCAGGTTTCAAAGCGGCAAAGGATCGGGTGACTTTATTGTTGGGTGGTAATTAAACTGCGGGGGATTTAAAATTAATACCCCTTTTAGTTTATTTGGAAGAGGGCCAAAGTTCAACCCAAAATCGACATATTTTTCATAATTAAATTCATAAATTAAATTAAATCAATTTAGATCAATTAAATTAATGATTTTAATTGGAATTTTAAGTTTAATTTTGATACGTAAGTAGTTACCATATAATTATATACATATGTAATGCAGAATATTTTATATGTACAAATATTTTGACCAACATTTGTGCATCTTTTCACTACCGTTTATTATTGATTAGGAAATATCCTATGGCACCAACCGCAACTCACAAATACATGTTACTTTATGGGAATGCGGCGCTCGCTTAGCGCGGATTCACTTAGTGCTCTGTTTTTCCGGAACGCATTATCAACGTTTAGCAGGGGTCACCTGTATTTTGAGTTTGTGTGCATTTAATATCATTAGTATTAGTAACGGCTGCATGGTGCAAGAAAGCCTATGCACCAGCCAAAAAAAAAAATAAAAAATAACTAAATAATAATAATTAAAAAAAAAAAAAAAAAGGAAATTAAACCTATCATCCTATGCGCTTCCCTTACCCGAAAGTACTATCCAGCTGACCTTTGAATTTCCCCAAACTGTCGGCCTCTACCACCCATGAAGGCAACTTATTCCAGTAATTTATAACTCGCTGGCTAAAATAAAACTTCCTGCAGTCCAATCTAAACATTTCCCCCCGTAACTTGAATTTATGTCCCCTAGTTCTAGCATCATTTATAATCTTGAAAATTTTGTCCTCATTCATTTTACTGATGCCTCTCAGAGCCTTAAACACCTCAATCAAATCTCCTCTAAGGTGTCTAGTTTCCAAACTCTGCAACCCACATATTCGAAGTCTTTCTTCAATCTCACCAGGCGAGTTACCCTTCTTTGCACCCTTTCAAGAAGCTCGATGTCTTTCTTTAGGTGCGGTCTCCATACTTGAACACAGTATTCCAAGTGTGGTCTAACAGAAGCCTTATATAATGGGATTATCACGTCCCTATCTCTACTTGCAAAAGTTCTATAGATCATCGATAGGACCCCATGGGCCTTCCTTGCAACCTGTTTACAATGCTCAGAGAATTTCGTGTCTGACCGTATCGTAACACCCAAGTCCCTTTCCTTCAGTACTGGGTTTAAGCACCACGCTACAATTTGATACCCTTCTGGCATTCCCCTCCTTCAATAACTCCTCATGTGTAAATGTAAATGCAAAACACTTATTCAGTTTGTTTGCTATCTGAGCATGATCATCAACAGTCGAAACATCGATATGAAGTGGACCAATCAGATTCATCCCCTTCCTTTTAGAGTTTACATAAGTAAAGAAATCCTTGCTGTAAAGAAATTTTTTGCCAAATATTTCTAGTAATCTGCCTTCACCTGTCTAACCTCCTTTGTGACTTGATTACAGACTAGCTTATATCTGCCATAGGCTTCTGTGTCGCGTGATAATTTATATGAATCCCATGCATTTTTCTTCTCTGTCATGAGTCTCACTACTTCATTTGAAAACCATTTAGGCCTAAACCTTGAACAATATTTCTTAACAGGTATGAAACTTTTAGTAGCTTCCACTTTTAATTCCTTGAATGCTTCCCACTTAGAATTTGCTGTTGGTAAATCATCAGTTGATCCCACTGTACTGAATCAAAAAATCTGAGCCACTGTAGTCACCTTTACAGAAACAAAAACCCTTACCTTTACCCCTGATGGTAATTATATCTTTAAGTAAATCCCACATCAGTACACTGTGATCACTGTCACCTAGTGGTTCCTTTATCTGCAAATTCTTAATACATGAATGATCACTGCTGATAACCAGATCAAGAGTATTACCCTCTCTGGTTGCCTCTCGAACATGCTGCTGCAGAAAACAATCATCCAATAAATACACAAAATAAAAAAAAATTTTTGTTTATACTCCGGCACGACAACCAAGTCAGTGGAGTTTACAATAAATCGTATTTAGTAATCAAGGGTTTGAACTCCAGTCCACTCAAGGAACGCGTACAATGCACTCTCGCTCTTGACCACTGGGCTAGTGTGCGAGTGACCAACCCACAAGTTCCAGTCATTATCTGGGAAGTTATAATCTCCCATTATAAGACATTCTGATTTACTAGCCCACTCTATTTCTCTTTTTTCTGTAAAATTGTTCATTGTACTCATTCGAGTCATTAAGACTATAACACACTCCTATTCTTATTTTTGCTTTCGCAGTGCTTATATCACACCAAACTGACTCAACAGTGCACTGTTCATCTATATCAACTGGATGCACTTCTTTTGATTTTGTTTTAATTATAAATTTCACAATTGCATGCATAAGCATTTTTTAACAGGACACACAAATTGCAACTAATACGATTCGCGTGGAGTAACAAGTTTACGAAGCTTAAAAAAAAAGAGGAATGAAGAGAAGATTCTGAAGATTTATTTGTTTTTTATACGATTGAAGATTTCAGTAAAAGGGAAACACATTTTACCATAACGTAAAAAACCACACAATTCCAGCTATCGGTATTTTTGCAAATGCAATAACATGGAGTTTACTACACGTTTATAATTGCTCGCAGTAACAGAAAGACCCAATAAACTGGAAAGTGCAAATTGTTTTTATTGTTTTATGGTCGTGACCTCCAGAAATATGCTTTAGAAAAATATCACAAAGGCGTTTAAAAATTGATTCTTATAATGGAACATATGATAACGATGAAAGTGTAGTGCATTTTAATGATTTGAATTGGTAACTAATACAATTTACTAACCACGCTCACAACCTTTTATATGGTCTTAAGGTCCTGCTCATGACCTTAAAAAATGGACATTTTAGAGAGATAAATAGCTTAGTTATACAGCGAAAATTTCAACTTCCGATATCTTGAAACGAAAAATTTACGGAAAAACAATGTGTCATTGAGTTCACATTACGATATTTTAATGATACTATGGTGGTGTCTCTGGAACTGATTAATATCATAAAGCGGGGTACACTGTATCGCATATGATTTGGAATGCGGTATTTATGAATGTTTAACATTCATTTTTTGCAATTAATGTTCATATTTTCAATTTTGTTGATTTGATACTTGGGAAGGGAAAATAAACTCGTAAACCTCGCAACGCGTAAAGCAAGAACTGCCTGTATATATACGAGTATACGCCGTATACCCTCTGGAATTCGATTAATAAGCACAGTATACCCTCTGGAATTCGATTAATAAGCACAGTGTACTCTCTGCATACGTAACATTCACAGAGTATACCTTCTGCTAATTTTACGACTACAGCACTGCATGTACCTAATAATGTGGCCACTCTGTGTATGGTCGATTCATATCCAATAGTAAGCCATGACTGAAATATAACCAATTGAGAATTCACAGTAGCTGATGACTCCCACTAAATGGCTGCTGGATCCTCCAAACTTTCTTTTGTATTATTACCTTGGAGTGGATGTTAATATTTGCTTTTAGGATTTGTGCATGGATGTAAATTCCCTGTATTATTCCAGGCTGCAGTTGTGCCCAAAGGTTTTTGGGACTCTGTGCTTTTATGGTTCTATGGATGAATATCAACATTTGCTGGTTAATTTACTTTAATCTTCTTGTTTATTCAGTTTATGTTTATTTAATTATGGCTTAGTTGTAGGCAGTAGTGATGGGTATTGAGTGAGTGACTCATTATTTAGTTGACTACTTAGCTTGAATTACCTAGTGACTAAAGTTATTGAGAAGAGTCAATCACCTAACTGTCAATGTGCCAAACTGGCAGCCAATACATCAGTTCTCCATTTGCAGTAACAAAATTAACAGATCCAACTATGCACATCATCTCATGCTCCAATATATATATATACACACATAAATCCAACTTGGTTTAACAGGAATTTGTTTCTAGTGTGATACATCTTTTCAAACAAAAAATCCTGGAACACCCAGCCTCGTTGAATTAGAACTGTATTTAAATTTCAGTCCCTTTGTTGAAACTGGCAAGAAAGAAAATAAAACGATTTATCCTAGACTTTTCAAATTAGTCCACAGCAGATATCACATAACTATAACTTCAATTCCAAGAAAGAGAATTCTACTGAAGAAAGGAAAGATGATCACTGAGAAGTGTAGCAAGCTAACAAATGGCTAAGTATCTAAAATTATATTTATTAACTTGAATCAAAAAATAAAATGTTAAAACTTTTATTTTTTTTTTTTAATTTTTAAAATATTTTATTCTTTAGTCACTCATTGTACTCTAACTTCTAGAAACTGTATTTTTATGGTATCTTGCTAATATAATGTGTAATTTTATTACATTGTTTTAATTATTTGATTTGTTTATGCATTAATTACAGTATATGAAGAAATAAAATAGGAAAACACTTGAGTTTTCCTGTATTGTATGAATAATTTCAAAAAACTAATACAATAAATGTGTAATCAAATTCATAGGCAGGCTCATATTTCTTGATTCAAATCTAAAAATATAAAATCAAGTGTGTAATACATGAAATATAAAAAAAGAGCTGATTTGTGTGAAAGGGGGCAGAGAGATTACATCAGATTATCCACTATTACCATTTATAATAATAACCCATCAGGGCTATTGGGAATGCCTAACTGGACTCTGAAGGGAACAACAGTATACCTGCTGCAAACACATTACTCTAAGAAGAGTCCATAGCTGGGAGAAATATACAGAATTTGGTGGTGATAGGTGAAAGCAGCTTTGTAAGGTCAACAAATGATCAACAGAATGATCATTCAGCCATTACTGAATGATCATTCTGTTGTCATCCTACAGAGTCAAATAATTATTCGGTTTCAATTGGCTTGCAGAAGAAATAGAGTGCACTAAAAAAATGCTATTTTAGTTACCTATTCACTGGAATCTTTCAGAAACAACCAAACAGCTTGATGATTATCATTTATTGTACCAATTACTGTGTGTGTGTGGGGGGGGGGGGGTACATGTAAGCATGCTCACTAGACTAACACACTGCAAGTGTTATTTTTTTTTTTAATAGATAAAGTTACTTGTCATTTCCCTCAGGCAAGTTGAGCACTGAATCTCATGGATTCGATGACTCAGAACTGTGATTCAGTTAAATTCCTCACTTGCTGGCCCTGCTATTATACCACTGAATCTTAATTACTTCAAAGTGACTAGACAAAGTCATATCATCCAAAAGACTTTTGTCCATCAAGCAACAGTAGTACTCCACAAACACAACTTGCTGATATTATTAGCAATTTCTGCAAGTGATTATTCCACATTTTTTATCATCAGGTTCTCTCACGTACATTTCACGAGACCCTTATGAGTCACATCAAATGGAGGAGTAAAGAACCTGATGATGAAGAAAAACAAAGTGCCCTTCTGCTTATAAATTTTTCAATAGGTTCTTCACATGAATTCATAATGCTAATAACAAATAAATTCAAAGGAGAATGTAATGGGAAACAGAGAAACAAAGGAACAGTTCTGCTATATCATAAAATGCAAATATTTCAATGATAACTAATGCTATGAGTAATTAAAATATTAGTAACTACAAAATAATGAACTTACCACAATATGTATATATTGCATTATGATTGCAGAATCGCACTTGTAAGTTGTAGAGCACTATAATGAAGTTTAAAAAAATAAACAATTATTCTTCAAAATTATAAAATAACTAATGTGATCTTAGCTTTTCAAATGCATTGCATTTACCAAGTAGTTTAAACAATGCTGGCTGCAACAATACAAGAGAACAGGAGGGAGTTCTCTTACTTTTCATAAAACTATTGCTGTTACCTTTTTGGTACCATCTAAATGTTTTGCATAACAAAAATATAAAAACTTTAATTTAAATATTTACTAGGTTTGCACAACATTAGTGTGAATTTTATTAATCCTCAAGTATGATGCTCACTTTTGATCTGCATTATTATTTTTTAATTGGAAAAGTATTGGTGGTAAAAAAAAAAAAAAAAAAAAATTCTTTATTGTTCCATATTTTCAGTAAAATGTAAGCCACAACACCCACTCCTGTACAAATTTCCAATAAAGCTTTGGCTTCAGTTTTGATTTTGCCTGTCACTGGAATGATATTTGGCTTTAAAATAGTCAAAAATTTTTTTGAATAACAACACTGATGACATTACTAAAAATATTATTTATTCATATTATCCAATACAGTGTTAGCATTAAGGATAAAATTTTAATGTCCGATTTTTATCTATTGCTGCCTTTCTTGCAAAAAAACTGATTGGTAAATAAATAACTCCAGCATGTCTGCTAGATGATTAATACTATCAATTAATCATTGATTATAATAGCATCATAATGAAAATATAAAAAAATATAACAATGCTTTAAACGTTTAAACTAACTTAAACTAACTTTAAACGTTTAAACTAACTTTAAACTTTAAATTAACTTTCTAGAACAGAAATTTTCAACTGAGATTATAAAGATCACATTTAAGTTTACAAACTGAGCTGAGGTTTTATACTTACTTGTCCTGAGAGTTATAACTGCTGCTCAGTTGTAAATGTGGACTCAAAATACTGGTATTTTACTAGCTTTTTGATGTACATGAAAATGGAAGGAAATGCAACAGTTCTCCATTTACAACATAAAAAAATATTATTTAAAATCAAAAGTAATAAGGTGAAATTTTGCTACAATGTGTTTGTGTAAAATAAGATAGAAAAGGGTTTTTTTTCATGCTTTTATTTCATTAGTGGACAGTTTGTCAAAATTTGACCAACAGACAGTCATATGATAGTGCAAGCTTGATTTCAGTCAAATGGTGCAAGCTTGTTTCATTTTAACATGTTTAACTTCTGTTTTTTAATTTAACTTCAATCTAACATGTTTAACTTCTGTTCCGGAGAAAATAATGGAGTCACTGGTTAAAGAGGTGATATAGGATCACCTAGACAAGACTGCAGTAATAGTTCAAACACAGCATGGGTGTGTTAAGAGGAAGTCTTGTCTGACCAATTTGATTGGATACTATGTGGTCACAAAGGAACTGGATGCAAAAAATAATTTTGATATCATATACTTGGATTTCAGGAAAGCTCTTGATACTGTTGCACATGGAAGACTGCTGTACAAATTGGAGCGGTATGGCATTAAGGGCAAGTTGCTGCAATGGATAAAGGGATGATTGAATGGGAGACGGCAGAGAGTGGTAATAAATGGGCACTGCTCTGCATGAACTAATGTTATTAGTGGAGTCCCCCAAGGTTCGGTGCTGGGCCCATTGCTATTTTGTGTATTTATCAATAATATCAATGAAGGTCTATCAGGCTATATGTCCAAGTTTGTAGATGATACAAAGGTTGGCAGGGTTGTTAATGACAATAAAGACAGTATACTACTGCAACAGGATCTAGAAAAGTTAGGCAGATAGGCTGAGAAGTGGCAACTGAAGTTTAACATTGGCAAATGCAAAGCACTGCATATGGGTAGCAGTAACCCAAGAGAAACATACCAACTGTATGGTACTACACTCAGGGAGGTGGAGAATAAAAAAGACCTGGGGGTAATTGTGCAGTCAGATATGGAGTTCTCTGAGCAGTGCAGATGGGCTGCCAGAGCAGGTCATGGAGTTTTATCAATGATATATAAGAATTTTGCTAGCAGAGACAAGGAGGTGATTATCCCTTAGTATAAAGCAATGGTCACGGCACACCTTGAGTACTGCATACAGGTCTGGAGGCCTCATTTTAGGAAGAATGTAGAGTTGCTAGAACAAGTACAGAGAAGGGCAACAAGATTGGTGAGAGGAACAAAGAGGTGTGCTTACAAAGAAAAGCTTAAGTTCTGCAAGTTGCAGCATCTGGACACTAGGCACCTGCAAGGTGATCTGGTTAAGGCATATGATGCCTTGAATGGTTTGAGTAGGCTAATGCTAATGTTAATTAATACTAATGCTAATATATGAAGAGAGCCTTGTCAATCAGTTTGGCCTGGGAGAGACTGTGCAAGGCTCACAGGGTAGAATTTTTCTCAACATGCTCTGCGTTTGTTAACAGGAGAGGTTACAAGGATGGGATGCACACAGTGGTGTGCTAGAGCCAGCTCACACGAGCCAATTGTCAAATTTCCAAGAATTTTGCAAGCCAGTTGTTAAACTGACAATGGCTGTAAACTGTAGCATGGCATGCCCTTCAATCCTCAATGGCTAACAACATTTGGGTGATAAGCTTATATAGGGTGACACAGAAAATCTAATAGCTACTAAGTTGTCAGAAAATTTTCTTAAAATCGTCATTTGCTACTGTTTAAATCATCCATTACAATTATCACTCGAAGATGCAATATCTGAAATAAAACAAGCTAATCATTTTAAAATATTTTTAATTAAAATTTATTCTATTTATCATCAATCTAATAAAAATCAAACAAAGCTAGAAACTGTAGCTAAAGAACCTGAAATTGAAATTATTAAAATTGGTCGAGTACTGGTACCACGATGGGTGGCACAGTTTACGAGCAGCTGCTGTTATATGTAACACCTATCCTGCATTATATATGCATTTTTTCTTTAAGTTCTTCTTATTCTGGTCTGGCAAAGAGATTAGCTATCATTAATTTTTTGAAAGACCTTGCTTTAAGGATAGACATTCGTGAAGAATTTTCATTACTTTCAGCTACACTTCAATCAAGATCAACTAACATTCAGAAGGTGCAAAAATTAATCAAATACACAATAAGAGCTTTGGAAAATTTAAAGGTTGATACTAAAAAACATGGATATATCAAGTTGAAGATTTTATTAAATTAGATAAGTTTAAAGATATTCTATTTAATAAAAATAATAAATTCAATGCTTTTCCTAGGAATACATTTAATATGGTTAGGGAAGGATGTTACGGAAGGAAGTCATATACCACATGAAATTAATAATATAGTTTATTAAGCTAATCATCTAAATCGTTATACAATTTAAGGATGTTTCTGGCATCAGGATGATGGGTATCAGTAAGATGCCTGAAACATCACCTTAAATTGTATAGTGATTAGCTTAATAAACTATATTATTAATTTCACTTGGATTATGAGTGGTATTAATTATAGTAATAATCTCAATAGGAACACGTTACTAGAAAATATAATTCAACATATGAATTTATGTCTCTTATTAAACAGAAATAATGATGAAACTTTTTAAATTATTTTTATTGATTTGAACCATCTATTTGGGCTAATGAATAACTAACTTCACCATGAATAGCTGGTGAAAAAAATTACCTGCTGACACCTGTGAGGTGTCAGCAGGTAAATTTTAAAATATGAAATTGATTTGAACAATTTTTGGGATTTGTAGATAATAATGTAAAATCAAAAAATGTTTCAGCAAGTATTCAAAAAGACAATACTACTATTGCAAGCAGTAGT
Source organism: Mastigoproctus giganteus (assembly GCF_048544385.1). Classification (NCBI taxonomy): domain Eukaryota; kingdom Metazoa; phylum Arthropoda; class Arachnida; order Uropygi; family Thelyphonidae; genus Mastigoproctus; species Mastigoproctus giganteus. Next base: position 71,167,982 of record NC_143575.1, on the reverse strand, counting down.
GCTGAAGCTGAAATAGATTTCAGTTTAATGAACATAATTTCTATAAGGGTGACATAGTTTACCTAATAGATCACACATTAGATTTAATGACGATAAAATTGTTGGGAAAAGAGTTAGCGGATTTGGGATGCAACTCCATTTGTAAAATCATGGTTGAACTGCAACCATAGATTGGCTACAGATACAAGAGCTCGGCAAAAATCAACAAAAACATTTTGTGAGAATCAATTGGCTATATGGAAAATACAATAAAAAAAATGAATATTTTATTATTGTTTGCAATTTTTGTATTCAAATTGTAAATCAGAAAAATTCAATAAATATGTACACACATATTCTTGGTCTTGTTTGTTTTAGCAAGCTGGTTGTCAAAAACTTACTAGCACACCCTGGATACACTTAAATAGACGGGGTGCAGGTATATTTACTGATGTTATTGAGGCTGCGTTAGGTAGATTGGAAAACTACTAGCCTGTTGGGGGAGGGCGGGATACACAAATAGATTAACAGCAGCCACAGAGGTGAAATGATTCTTGCACCACTTCTATTCGGACATTCAGAAGCCTGAAAAGTAGGGTGTCAGAGATAACAAGGCTTGCTGAGAATCATCATGGGAAAGTAAATACATAGGTCGTGTTCAGTGGCATAGCCAGGGTAGGGTCAACAGGTACATTGTACCCCCTGATGCTGAAATCTGGTATTGTGGCACTTTTTAGTATTAGGCAATTGGCTAAGCTACTGGTTGTGTTAGGGTTACTAAAAGCCAAAACAGTTGCATATAGACTTGCTCGTACACTAATGCTAGGAGTATAGCAAACACATTTCACGAATTTGAAGTACTGACTAAGTCAACAAATGCAGACACAGTAGATATTGGAAACATAGTGCCACTCAAACATAAAAAAAAAAAAAAAAAAAAAAGATGTGAAACTTGAATATGATGAGTACAATGTGTACAGGAAGGATATTTCCATTTCCACTTGTCAGCTTTCACTATAAAACCCCACACAATCATCTCAGCCATATGCATTTGACACTCATCTGTGTACAATTCAATGAACAAGTTAGCTGATTTCTACTAATACTATTAGCATACTAGCACAAGGAGACCCACTGTTCAACTCACATAGAACAGAAGTTATTTTGGTTGTTGTTGTTATGGGCGTTTAATGGCGCATAAGCTACTATGGCTATAATGCGCCTATTCATTTTTTTTTATAGGGAAATCAAAAAATTTTTATAAAATCAGAAAACATTAAAAAGTCCAATCTGCTTCAGAAAGTTGAAAAATTCGAAAATATTTGCCTTGTCACCAATGAGATTCTCTAAAGTTATTGGTTTATTAAGATTTACCAGTGATAGCATGGTTGATGCTCTGTCTTGTCTATAGTAGGGGCAGTCAATGAGTATGTGTTTAACAGTCAGATTTATATAGCAATGTGGACACTGTGGTGGATCGTCTCCTCTAAGTAAATAAAGATGGGTTAGATGGGTATGACCTATTCTTGCCCTTGATAGGACTACTTCTTCTCATCTTGATGTACGGATACTGGAGCGCCAATTTTTTGGATCGTGTTTAAATTGAAAGAATTTATTATTTGTTTGAGAGTGCCAGATTGTTGTCCATTCTGACAAGCATGCAGCTTGAATAGCTAATGCAAAGTCTGATGGCGGAACAGGGATATTAGTTAAGTCTAAGCTAGTTGGATTTTTTGCGGCTTTATCAGCCAGTTCATTGCCCAAAATACCAGAATGTGCTGGAATCCAACAGAAGATGACCTGTTGATGGCGTTCTTCAATTTTTAGTAATATGCTTCGTATTTCTTCTATAACAGGGTGAACTTTATCTGAGAAATTACATAAAGCCATGATTGAACTAAGCGAATCGGTGTAAATAACTGATTTTAAAGATCGATCAGCACAGAGATTTTGTAAGGCCAGTTTAATTGCATATATTTCAGCTGAAAAGATTCTGAATTCAGATGGAAGGGATACTGAAATAACGGTATTCGGAAACACTGCAGCTGCTCCAACGTTTGAATTTGATTTAGAGCCATCTGTATAAATTGGGGAAAAATCACTAGATCTTTGAGTGTGAACTGCAAGAAGTTATGATATTAGATGCTTGTAAAATGTCTTTTCCCCATTGGCAGAGATAAGTGTCACAAGTCACCAGAGGAAGAGAAGCCCATGGTGGTTGACAGCAGGTTGCTACCTGTTGTACGGAATGAACGGAAAGATTCCAAACTTCCATCAGTTCAAGGAGACGTAGACCAGCTGGCTTTATTATGCTAGGTTTATTTCTGAAGAGGTTTTCTAGTGGTGGATTGAACAAGTATGACTGAATCGGATGCGAGGCACAGCTTTGTATCTTAACGGCATACTTTAGTAACAGTGTTTTTCTACGTAACGATAATGGGAGCTCATGAGCATCAATATAGAGACTATGTTTGGGCGACGTTCTAAAAGCACCAAGTGCAATCCTCAAAGCACTGTGTTGAATGGGATCAAGCCAGCGTAATGCGCTCATTGTGGCAGAATCATAGATGGGAGCTCCATAATCAAGGCGGGATCTGATTAATGACCTGTATAGCCGAAGCAGAGAAGTACGATCTGCACCCCATGTTTGGGCGGATAAAGCTTTGAGAATGTTTAACTTTTTTAGAGAGCAAGTACGTACATTTTTAATATGGTCTATAAAATTTAATTTGTTGTCAAGGATTAATCCTAGAAATCTGATATTGTTAGTGACCGGGATGGAGACATTAGAAATTTGAAGTTCGGGATCTGGATGAAGTTTGCGCTGCCTACAAAAATGAATTGCAACTGTTTTCTGCTGCGAGAGCCGATAGCCATTGATGCTAGCCCACTGTTGTATTTTATTTAGTGATATCTGAAGCTGCCGTTCAATAGACCTCATATTTTGGGAATGGCAGGAGATGGAGAGGTCATCTGCATAAAGATAAATCTCAACTGAATTTGGAAGCTGTCTTGTAATAGAATCTATTCTAAGAGCAAACAGAGTGGCACTCAGTACTGATCCTTGTGGAACACCTTCTTCCTGCATGAACGTTGTAGAGAGAGCATGTTGGTACTGAACTTGAAACAATCTAGTACATAGGAAGTTTTGAATAAATATAGGAAGGTTGCCCCGCAGACCAAGGGTGTATAGATCACCAAGTATGCCATGCCGCCAGGTGGTGTCAAAAGCCTTCTCTATGTCTATTGAAACCATTACAAGATGTTCACGTTTAACGAAGGCATTTCGAATGGCGAATTCAGCCTTAACCCTAAGATCTAAGCACGACCTATTTTTACGAAAGCCATATTGACTATGGCTCATTAGATATTCTGACTCAATGATCCAGACGAGTCTTCTGTGGACAATCTTTTCTAGGATTTTGCTGAGGCAGCTTGAGAGAGATATCGGTCTATAGCTATGGGGGTTGGTTGGATCTTTCCCAGGCTTTAGAAGTGCCAAAACAGTAGAGTGATGCCAGGAAGCTGGAAAAACATTTTCTGAAAATATACGATTGTAAAAAACCAGCAGCAAGCGCAAAGCTTTGTCATTAAGATGTTGTAGCATCACATAATAAATCCCATCTGGCCCTGCAGCACCATTGTGGGCTGTTCTAATAGCATGCAAAAGTTCAGAGTATTGCAGAGGTTTGTTATATGAAAGAAGGCGGGCAGTGTGAAAGTTTATAGAATGCTTTTCTTTGGTGTTTTTAATTCGTTTGAATGATGTAGAAAAGGCTGATGCTGCTGAGATTTCAGCAAACGTACTGCCCAAAGCATTAGCAATATCTAAGGGACTGGATAGATCTTGTCCTTTCCAGGAGAGAATTGGAGAAGGTATAGTAGGAAACTTACCAGATAACTGTCTAATTTTTTTCCATATAGTTTTCTGATCAGTGTTTCTGTTAAAGGTCGATGCAAAACGGGTCCAGGATTCTTTCTTGGCTTGCCTTTGTACAAATCGTGCTTTTACTCTTAGTTTCTTATAGTTAATGAGATTGGTTGTGGTTGGACATCGCCGAAATAAATTCCAGGCTTTAATTTTTGCTTTCTTTGCTTTTGTACATTCCTCATTCCACTAGTAATTCTAATGCTTGCGACCAGGGGGATTTGATAATGGTATTGTCTCCTTGGCCACTTTTAGAAGATGTGACGTGATGTAGTCTGTCACATTATCAATATTCTGGAGCTGGATTTTTTCCTCATCAAGAGAGATTGATGTCCGAAATTTTGCCCAGTCTGCCCGAACAAATTTCCATTTCCTGCGGGGTTTGTTTGAAGGAGTCTTTGATATTAAAAAATTGCATATGATTGGAAAGTGATCACTGCCCATAGGATCATTTGAAACATGCCACTCTATGCTTGGGACCAGGACTGGAGAACAAATTGAGAGATCTATTGCTGAGGTGTGTCCAGTTGGGAGTTGTATGTGAGTATGTGCACCAGTATTGAGTATGGCAAGATTTTGCGACTCTAGAAAGCTTTCAATTAGTCGACCCCGTCTATCTAGTTTGGGATCGCCCCATAAGGGGTGGTGCCCATTAAAATCTCCTAATATACAGAGGGGTGGAGGTAGCTGTATGAAAAGATCTTCAAGGTCTTTTAAGGAGTAAGTATGGTTTGGTGGTAGGTAAATTGACACAATTGTCATTGAAATACAGTGAGTTATATGAACAGCGACAGCTTCTATTTCAGTTTGAAGTGGAATATGTTTAGTTGGGATATTTGAATTTATTAGGATTGCTACACCACCATGGGCAGCATTTGTTCTATTACGATCTCTTCGATAAAGGCAATAATTCTTTATGGAAGGAGAAATTTGTAAGGTTAGGTAAGTTTCCTGAAGACAAAGAGCAATTGGAGAATACCGGTTAATTAAAGCATGGATGTCATGTCATCTGTGTTGCAACGAAAGCCTCTGTAGTTCCATTGAACACAGGCCATTATTTATGTTTAGTTGATGGAACTGTATCTGACTGCTTTTTGAGGGTGGCTGGCTTATTTCTTTCCAATTTTGATTTGTCTTTTTTGAAAACTGGTCGACCAGTATCCATTTCTTCTTCAGCGTAGATTTCTAAAATTGGTTCTTCATGTATAGTTGTCCCATCTGTATCCATGATTATGTCCTGGGTATTTTTCTTTGATTTTGGGTTTGTAATATCGGATATATTAGCACATATCTGAGGAGGAGCTGCAGCTGGTATTGTCAGAGGAGTGTTATTTGTCTGGTCTGAGAGTTTGGGTTGTTGTTTATGCACACTTGGTTGTTGCTCAGAGAGGACAGTTCTAGCCCAATCAGAAATTGACTTGGTAATGGGAACTGTGACATCTGTTTGAGTGGAGACTGTTTGGAATTTTTTTACTACATTAGCATAGGTACTATTTTTGTTTATAGTAGGTGAAACTAGTTTTCTTGCTTCTTGGTAGCTGACTTTGTTTTCGACCTTGTATTGTACTATTTTTTTTTCAGTTTTCCATTTTTCACAAATTTTGGAATATGCCGGGTGGTCACCTTTGCAGCAGAACACTCACTCTGATTGTGATCTGAGGACCCGCAATTTGGGCAGACAGAAACTCCCCTGCATACAGTTTGCGAATGGCCAAATTTTTGGCACTTAAAGCACCGGACTGGGTTCGGGATGTAAGGTCTTACCTGACACCTAAGGTAACCAGCTTTTATAGTGGTAGGCAGGTTCGGTGTTTTAAATGTGAGTATCACTGTCTGAGTAGGGACAGACTCTCCATCTTTTTTGATGACGATTCTTTTTGCGTGTGTCACATTTTGATCTTGTAGTTCCTGGACAAGTTCATCCTCCGATACGTTTAAAAGATCCCATTTGATATTACCCCTTTAGAGGAGTTTAAGGTGGCATGTGGGGTAACCTTTGTGGGAATTCCACCAAAGGTAGATACTTTTAACAGTCTCTCAGCGTGTCTACGTTCGGTCATTTCAATTAATAAGTCTCCGGATCTCAGTCGCCTAACCATTTTTGGAGGGCCAGCCACATTTTCAAGACATTTTTGTATCAAAAATGGGGAAAGCTTACTCAATGGTTGGTCTGTGGAGGAGTGTAGAATTAAAAAGAGAGGTACAGTATTATCCGTTCCTTCTTTTTTTTGTCGTTTAGCATGGGATGTTGTGTCATCATGATCTCGATCATGTCTATCTAGGTCTGGATCAAAAGATCCATAAGTGGACTGTTTAATTTTGTCCATCTTTGCTCCTTTTTGCCCTGGGAGGGTGGCTTTCTTCTCCCAGATTTCCAGCCCCGCCACGTGGAGGCAGGAGCGGTGCCACCAGTGACCAAGCGATAAAGGAAGGTTAGTAGTTAGTGCGTTAATAAATAATCCTATGTACAAGAAGAAAGGTGTCTTTCCTTTCTGTTAGGTACGCTAAATTCTTTACTTTAGAACAGCAAAATTAAATAACTGTGAGAAACGAAGGATTCTACTATAATTATCAGCCGTTCTTTGAGAAAATCGCTTTAATATCACTTAGAAATCGCTATAGTCACTCGCTTGGCACTCGGGGCCAAGTTATTTTGGATTTGTAGTGGGTACAAGCCATCATGTCCTTGATACGAGTTATCATCCCCACCACAAGGAGATGGGTATTACTATATAAGGCTCTTCTCCTGAACACAGCTTTAATATAATCACAAAAAAGATCAAATATCGCTTGGTCTACAAACAGCTCTGGAAAATTGTCTTCATATAGAATGAGGATCCCTTTCTCCAGCCAAGCATGCAAGTCTATATAAAGAGGACAATGGAGCATGACATGGAGGCCAGTCTCTGGCTCTCTACAAGAGCACAGTTCGGAGTTGGCTAACCCCAGCTGGCTTAGCTCACACTTCAGGCCATTAGTCAGTACTATACAGGTAGACAGCCCGAATTGTAACCCGTGGCTTGCACTGACATTCAACAGTCTGAATAGAAGGCAGGAAAGCACAAGTCTATCTTCCCTTCACAGAGTCAATCCATTGGTTCTGATAAATGGTATTCAACTCATCATTGATGCACATTTGCTTGGATGACAAAATAAGGCATCAGCCAACAATCCAACTGGGCACAACCAGATGCCTATAACTTCTTTGGAGATTCCTACCTTTCAGGGCAAAAGTCAAGCATGACCCAAGAGGAGGTCCACCGGAAGTTTTCCGGCCAGGAGAGACAATGCCTCTGTGGACACAATTGTACAAGCTTTGGTGATGGCCAAAAGTGAATCTCAGAGCCAAAAGGATAGACCTCCTGACATGGATCACTCTCCCTCCCCAAGCTCCAAATGCATAAGTCACGATTTGGACAAAGGTGTTATCATAGAGGAGGTGGAAGTCTCTCCCCTTGATGTCTCAATCAGTGCAAATAACTCTACAGAGCTTGGCATACAGTGTCTTGGTCTTGTCCTTAAGATGGCCGGTTGGTTATTTGGTTTTTAATGGCACAAATATATACAGCAGACTCTCAATTTACCAGGATGGATTAACCAGGACACTTCAAGACTCCAAATTAAAAAAAAAAAAAAAAAAAAAACAGAAACCATAAAATTCAAGTAATAACTAGAATAGGTATAAACAGATGTTTTGCAAGTCATAATAAGCGGCATTATAAGTCGTCAATGGGAGATTAGTGTACCTATTATCTTGCAACCTCCAATGTCTTCACACCTGCCACTAAAAAAAAAAAAAAAAAGAGAGAGAGAGAGAGAGAGAGAGAGAGAAAGAAAGACCAAATGTTTAGTTTGTTTTAGTGCGTCGCATCGATTGTTGTGTTCTGTGACACCACAAAAGGACAAATTTTGTTTTGTTATTTATGCCAGGGGTGTTGGAATTTTTTTTTTGTTTAGAAAGCACAAAAATGATGGGCAAATGCAAGAGTTGTGCTTTCAATTAAACAAAACACTCCTTGAAAAGTTTAAACAGGATGTTCCCACTAAATACCATAGAAACTGGTTTCAGGTTAACTGTGAAAAACTGTGCTCCAATAAGGCCTACAGAAAGACCATCTACCGACAAACAACTGAGTTGCAACACTACTAGCTGGAGCCCATCATCTTTTAGTTACTCTGAGTTATGCTGTCATCACGATATTCGAGTACAAAGCTAAAAAATTTTAGTGTTGCAAATGTTCCTCTACAAAGACATCCAGAAATGAAGAACAAAATTTTTTATATTAATATACATTTATTGCTGAACTGTAAATATTTTTGTTAATTTATCCTCTGCATTGTAAATATACCCCTCTGGCTTGCATGCTGTACAAGGGTGATTGTATCTTACAATCAACTGAAAAATAAATAAATAAGATAGAGTTTACTAACCACTTATAATGAATTGCACTAACAGAAAAGCCAAATAATCTGGAAAGTGCAAATCGTTTTTATTGTTTCATGGCAGTGACCTCCAGAAATGAACTTTAGTAAAATGCGAGTTTGTGTGGGGTGATAATAGTGAGTTTTTGCCTAAACCCTGTGAAGTTCTTTCAGAAAATTTAATTTTGACTGTTATCATGGTGCCAACTAAGAGAATAAGTGACATTGGTACTAGTAACTCTATCAAAAAAAGTAAAGCAATCAAGGTGGATAAGAAAATTTAAATAATAATGATGTATGAAAATGGTCAAACATTAACAAGTATCACATGGAATTCAGATTTCTCAGTGGCGACTGTGAACACAATAAAGGAGAAAGACAGAATAGGAGAAGCGGTGAAGCGATCAGCACCAATGAAGTCAACTACAATAACCAAGGCTATGAAATACATATCAGTTTTTATAGTACAATAACATGCATTTTTTTCTTCCTTTTATGTTTTTTTTTTCTTATGTATCACTCTGGCTACTTCGCTGCTGTCCCCACAAAGTTTTTAATTGAACTAATTAAAAATATATAACTATTTTTCTTCATTCTTCTGAGGATATTATGTGGTTTTTGTAATTTTGGCATATCAGGGATATAGTAGCAATATTTTATTAGCCATTCCTGAGTTACATAAAACTCGACTTACATAAGAAGTTCTGGAACGTATCTCTTATGTATGTCGGGGACTTACTGTATTTTTGGATTGGATGAACCAGGAAATTGATTATCCAGGAATTTTTTTTTTACCATTTATCTCAGAAAATCATTGGTAACCAATCTTTGGTAACCTCTAAACAGGTTACACCATCAAAGGAAGGAAATGTATATGAAAAATATAAAAGCATAAATTTAAATATGCATGTATAAATAAACAGACTGTATATAAGTTAAGAATGTCACACACATTGTCTATGTCAGGGGTGGCCAACAAATCAGTCGTGATCTACCAGTCGATCGCCGCTTTAATTTTGTTCAATCATGACGAATTTTAACGTATATAAAAAAGGGATTAGTCAAAATCTAAATGTTGTTCTTATTATGAGCCCCACTGCATATGCTTATTACAAATCCGTTGAACCAGGTGACTACTCTTGTTGCTGCGCAGCCGCAAGACTTGTCTAGTGAAAGTAAAGCTGACCTGCTAGCATCCCATTTTTCTTCCAACTCATGTATTAATCATGAGTTAATTTTTTTTTTTATTAAAACGTGAACAGTAGATACATTTTCAACAACAACTACTGTATTTACATTCTATGTACAAAGCAAAAAAGAAAGAATAAAGAAAACTTTTTAGAAAGAAATACAAAGGTTTCAATATTTTAATTTCAGGAAATAAGAAAAAAACAGTTTCTTGGGGTTGGGTCGTTCTCATGTTAAGTGTCACACGTTGAAGGTGATGGACTGTTCAGTGATGGTGAAGAGGTGACCGCCACTGTTCCATTCGCTGTTAAGATGATCCACAGTTTCTGGTCTTTTGCAGTGGAATTCG